>NC_073350.2:22760625-23363750 GCF_027580225.2 Misgurnus anguillicaudatus | reverse complement strand
GCTGCGACCATGTTTTTTTGTTTGGTTTTTAATGTGGGTTTTCTGTATTCTGTGTTGTTCGTTCTTTCGTTCCCTCTCTAATTGCATGTTTGCATTTGATTCCCATCGGGCCGCCCTCCACTCCACGCCACAGAAGAACCTTTCCAGCAACAAGAAAAACATGGCGTCAGAAGGTAACCCATTGCTAGCGGATGGGACCGAGCTTGTTAATCAAATGCTTTCCAGATCACACTTTAACTAGAGCAATTACTCTTTCCTAAGAAACTACTGCACACAAAAGCTTTTGTAAACACATTCAATAACTACTTTAATTGACGTGCAGGTCTGTTAACAACCGGCTATTTGGTCTTTGGGGGTAAGAAAGTGTGAAATATGAATGAAACATCTTTTCTGTCGGAGAGATTTATGATACATTTATCAACTCGTTTTATGCCACAGTTGGTGTTTAAGCTTGGTCACGGGCCATTTGCTCCACACAAGCACCATCTTTCTTTATTTGACTGCACGGTGTCAACTCTTAAAAGACGTTTCCACAGCAAGAGTGCACTTTCAAAAGCGCTGTCCTCCCCTTAGATAAACCTACTCTGGAGATGATGTATAAGGATCTAATTGCATTTCAGCTGCATAGTTCCTACCATAATGACTTTATTGTACAATGTTGTTGAGGTTTGAGGGTCGCAAATCCGTTTTTGTTGATCTTGTCATCCCTTAGTGATGCTGAAAAAGTGGGTGATACAAAACACAATGAAGAATCTAGTGGTTAGAAAAACCTTTCTTTATAAAAATAGTTTGTCGTAGGGCTGTGTAAGTAATCGGTTTTGATTTACAATTAAAAATTTTAATTCAAACTATTACAAGAATAAGATAATCAAGGTAACAGTTATTGTGCAATAAAAAATATATACATTTGAATTTTGTCGTTTCGGAATCCATTCACCTGATCTCCGGGTCTGTCGCTAGCACTTTTAGCATAGCTTAGCATAATCCATTGAATCTGTTTAGACCATTAGCATTGTGCTAAAAAATAACCAAAGAGTTTCGAAAAATTAAAAGTTGCTATTTTCTAGGCAGATATGGCTAGAACTATACTCTCATTCCGGCCCAATAATCAAGGACTTTGCTGATGTAACATGGCTGCAGCAGGCGTAGTGATATTACGCACTGCCCGAAAATAGTCCCCTGCCATTGAAAGTAACCAAGGGGACTATTTTCATGGAATGTGAACCCTTTAGGTGCAAAGGTGTACTTTTTTTAAAAGGGTACCACCCCATTGACAGCTAGGGACCATCTTTGACCATTATTTCTAACAGTATACATACACCATGCAGTTGGCCTTTTAACTTGGAGGAGGGACTTTTCCCCCTTTTGTAGTGATATTACGCACTGCCCAAAAATGGTCCCCTGCCATTGAAAGTAACCAAGGGGACTATTTTCGGGTAGTGCGTAATATCAATACGCCTGCTGCTGCCATGTACATCAGCAAAGTCCTTGATTATTACACCAGTTTAAGAGTATAGTTCCTAGTCATATCTGCCTAGAAAATCGCAACTTATAATTTTCTGTCTGTCTCAGTACACGATGTAACTACAGAAGAGTCAAGTTTTAAATCGAAACTCTTTGATAATTTTTTTGAGCGATGCTAATGGTCTAATCAGATTCAATGGATTGTGCTAAGCTATGCTAAAAGTGCTAGCGCTAGACCCGGAGCTGGAAAATGAGTATATTTTCAAAAAAAGTGGAATGTCCCTTTAAGAAAAAGGTTAAATAAATGCATGTTTTCTGAGTCACCGAGTAATCATAAATAATCTTGATTGTGTTTTTTTATTACCAAAATAATCACGGTTATGACTTTGCCTATAATCGAGCAGCCCAAGTTTGTAGGATAAATAATTTTTGATGGTTCATTGAAGTTCAAAATTTAATTTGAGAAAAATATTTGTTTAAAAAATCTCTTATAAATAAACTAATAATAGACCTAATTTATCACCATACTCGGTCGATTAACAATTACATATTCACAGACAAAAGTACAACCATTACATCAGGTCAACAAGTCACACGCCGTGTTCTGGAAAGAGTTTAACAAACAAATAAAATCAAGTCAGGGTTTTCTGGCTAACTACATCAATAATAATACATCAAAAGAAAATAAACAATTAGGCCTCGTCCACAAGAAATGATATGCTATTCTGGAGGTATGAGTATTTATTTCTTATTAATTTTTAACATCTAACATGTTTTGACGTATTACTGGCAAACTTTTAAAACACGTGAGAAAACTTAAGCTGAGGAGCATGCAAATGTTTGAAGTCAGACGAGATGTTTTGTGATATTAAGCTTAATTTACCGTGACTGAAGTTTCGAACATTTCCATTGCAATTTTGGAGAGTTAAAGTGTTTTATAACATCACTGTCACTGTAATATCATTTTTATTTATTTTTTAGGAACGCATTTTAAGTTGCATTATGGTTTCACCTTTTGTCCTTTCTGAAAATATTACCTCACCATGCACTTTCAAACCTCATAGGTTTGTGTTTAACCAACACCTCTGAGTTTAGACAAGCGTGCGTCCTCTATAATGTTGATTGAGCATCGTTTCACCTTCAAGGTGCCGAGAAAAGGTATTTCTAAAAGCAAAACGGTTGCATCTTGAAAACCCTGTTCTGCTCTATTTCATGCTAAAGCTCGCTATTCTTCGTCCCCACAGGTGCGTGCCGAGCACTGGGAACCCGCTCGTGAGCTAATTCGAGGCAAACTAAAGCTCTCATCTGGGATTGGTAAGACTCTCTCCAAGCACTCCGAACACTTCCAGATCACTCTTGATTGCACATGGCAGCCTCTGACCTGCACCGAAGGCAGCGCTGCCATGGAAGATTGATGATTATCGATGCAGAAACCCTTTGCTAATTCAGCGTATGAGGTTAGTATGCGTTCTTCAATGAGCCAGGCAGATAGCTGGCTAACTGTTTTAACCTCATCTGTGAGTGGTGATGTCATCAGTGATTTTCTCGAACGGAGAGAAATACTGGAGGACGTGGAGAGGTTATGGCCTCTGGAGTCATAGAAGGTTAGATGCCTATTTGTTCCAAACATTTACATCAAACATTCCCCTTTAATTGAAGCATATATAACATTCTTGTCAATTTTGGAGCAGAAAGTAAGCTTAGATGTAAAAAAAATCACCTGTTATGAAATCCGTTCCATGTTATGGAATGAAATAAACAATGATCATGTACTGTAGATTAACAACAGGGTGGAAAATTGCTCCTCGGAGAATGATACGGAGTAATGTTGTTGACTTTGTTTATAGTACATAAATCATCAAGGTGCCTGCATTTCTTCAACTCAACACCTTTTAAAAGCTGTTTTATCCTTCTTTATGAAAGACAAAGTGAATGATTTGAGGCTTTTGCGTTTTTCAAATGCCAGTTCGATTCAGTTAACTCAACGCCCATGTTGGTAACACCCTAGGCAGGATTTTTTTTTGATACTGTATAGGTCTTATCTAATCTCGAAACTATTCGAAAACAGTAAAATCGGACAATATCTTCAAATGTGATTATTTTGCTAAAATTATGTGGAATAAAAATATTATATTTATGTTCATAATTATATTTTTGCATTCAAGAGTTTATAAAATAAGTAAAAATAATAAAATATTAAATATAAAAAAATGTCTCCAAGCTGTCACTGGGGCAGTACCATTTAAAGAGGTCCTAATATGTACAATTCAGTTAGATATATGTTATGTATACATTTTGTACCAATATGTACCTCTGATGTTCTAATGCGAACCCTTTACTTTTTTTTAAAAAAGTACCACCCCAATGACAGCTGGAGACCATTTTTGACTATTATTTCTGACAGTATACACCATGCAATTGGCCTTTTAACTTTAAAGGATTACTCAATTTTCTTAAAAAAAAAAAATCCAGATAATTTACTCACCACCATGTCATCCAAAATGTTGATGTCTTTCTTTGTTCAGTCGAGAAGAAATTATGTTTTTTTTTTGAGGAAAACTTTCCAGGATTTTTCTCATTTTAATGGACTTTAATGGACCCCAACACGTAACAGTTTAAAATTGCAGTTTCAACGGAGTTTCAAATGACTCTAAATGATCCCAAACGAGGCATAAGGGTCTTTTCTAGCAAAATGATTGTCATTTTTGACAAGAAAAAAAATGCACTTTTAAACCACAACTTCTTGTCTATCTCCGGTCCTGTGACGCACCAACGCCACCTCACGTAATTGCGTAATGCCGTGGAAAGGTCACGTGTTACATATATGAAACGCACATTTGCAGACCATATTAAACGATAAACTGACACAAAGACATTAATTAGTATCATTCGACATACAACAACGTTGGAATGGTCCTCTTTCTCCACATTTGTAAACACTGGGGCGTAGTTTCGCATACGTCCTCCGTGACCTCTTGACGTGATGACGTATTGCGTGAGGTGTCACATGACCGGAGATAGACGAGAAGTTGCATATTTTAATTTTTCTTGTCAAAAATGACTAGATTAAGACCCTTATGCCTCGTTTGGGATCGTTTAGATTCCTTTGAAACTCCATTGAAACTGCAATTTTAAACTGTTAAGTGTTGGGGTCCATTAAAGTCCATTAGGGTGAGAAAGATCCTAAAAATGTTTTCCTCAAAAAACATAATTTCTTCTCGACCGAACAAAGAAAGACATGAACATTTTGAATGACATGGTGGTGAGTAAATTATCTTGATATTTTTTTTTAAGAAAATGGACTAATCCTTTAAGGAGGGACTTTCACCATTTCTGCTGTCAGATTATGGAGTGCAATTTGTCCTAATTTTATTATATCTCTAGTGTAGTACAGTACACGTGAGAAAACCACACTAATATGCACAACATAACAATGTCAAGCAGCTCATAAATGCTTAAAATCATTGTTTGTAGATTCATTTCATTATGTCCTTATTTGTACTGTATCCATTCACAACAACCCACAAGTTTATTTACAGCACATTTTTTTGTGCGCCATTAAATGTTTTCAAATGATTCCGGAGTGCGGCAGTTCCGCCAGGAATCTTTGGCAAAGCATCTCTTCTCCAAACATCTCACATGCAGCTGCCAGACGCAGCGCAGGTTTAAAGTGTAAATGAGTTCTTATGACATGCTCCTAATGTAATTTCTGTAATGTAACTCTTATGTGTAGTCTTCATTGACTGGGTCAGATCCAGAAATGCCAGAATGATCGTGTTGGATGAGCACGCAGCCCTCATTCCTCCGCATTTAGGAATCTGTATTACGGAGCAGATGTTTAAATCCTCTTCTTCAGTTATTTAAAGTGCTCCTGCGGCTTCATTTATTGCTGAGCACTTGTAAACTTTCCCATAAAAAACCCTCAGTGAACCTCTGTTGAGGACGTTAAGTGTAGTTCGCTATTTATCACCAGTCGCGATGCAGCCAGGCAGATGTGCAGTGTGAGCAACGTTGCCAAATCTTTGAAGACACATTATCTGCATAGCTCAAAGTACAGTCATCCCCACAGTACTAAATGACACCCTTTATTGCTAATCTGCTTGTAATTTTAACCCTTTTTTCGTATATTCTGAAAGCAAATTTAATAGCTGGGAAACATTAAACAATAAAGCATCAGGCTCATACTATACTGCAGGAGTTTTCAGACTGTGGGTCGGGTCCCACTTGTGGGTTGCACAGTGGGATAAGGTGGGTCGCGCAAAGCCACTTGCTTTCTGCAGTGAATGACACAAAAAAGCGGTTTAGTCTAATTAATGACTAGCAATGATGGTGGTTAGTTTTTTTGGTATTGCAATTAAACTTGTCATTTCATTCATACCATGACTAGGAAAATAAAAACTACTCCCTACGAAGAGAGAACGCATATCCCCCATCCTGTATTTTTGTAAAAAAAAAAAATTTGGGTGGTTCTTGAAATAGATTATACTTTTCTGTGTGGGTCCTGGAATAAGAATGCTTGTGATACCTGCTATACTGTACTATGAGTAAATATAACCAAGATAAACTAAAGTCCCTGTAAAGTCTACGTTTAAATGTGTTCTACGTTTGTTACACCAAAGAAAAATGTGTTATTTCCTTTAATTTGGTTGGGTGGTTAATAAGTTATCAGAATCTTGAAAAAATAGGCAGCATTCTCCGCTCTCAAACACTAGGGGCGTGTCTGCGCGGAAACCACACCCACTTGCGGGAAAGCTGCCGTCTCTCTGAACTTTCAAATACCGCTACAACCTGAATGGATGCTCGCGGTTGTGTTTGGGCTGGGGCCATGCACAGTTACTCAAGTGCATCATCGAGCCACCATTTTAGGACCACCTAAAAATGAACTCAAAAATGGTGAAAAACTGTTTAACGATCTATCTCTGCAATTCAGTGCTTCATAGTTTACAGTCTTTGTGGTGTGTTATAGCAAACATTTCTAACATTTATAATGCCTTTCGAAACTATTTTCAAGATTGACTTTACAGGAACTTTAAAATAGAGTTTTACCCAGGAAATAAAAATTTGTTATTATTTACTCACCCAGATCTTTATCTGTGAGACAAAAAATAATGACGTCATAGTTTGTTTGTGCAAGTATCTTATTAGGACATACAGTTACGTGTTAGGGATAATCGCCTTCCAGTGGCCAGCAGCTGTGACCTGTGGTTATGTTTCATGGTTATGCATCAGATTGTTAATTTTCTGCATTTGTAAAATTAGAAATGGTTTCATAAACAAGTTTTGTTTAAGCTATTTTGGAGCATCTAATCTCACCCCCACCCTAAACCGAAACATTAAAACATGACACAATACGAGAGCCAATAGCTTTTCACAACGCAATTTGGCGTAATGATGCAATCGGTCATGAGACACTTAAGAGCCAATGCTATTTCACAAACAAAGTGCTTCTTATGGTGGCAGTTTTTGAACTAGAGTACCTATTGAATCTTTACAGCAGATATTGTTCGCTTTTGTGTCTTTTCCTCAAATAAATTGATCTTTAGATCTCTGTACACTTTTAATATTTGTAATTAAAGGCACCCCTCAATGGTATTTTATGCATTCTGACTTATTAACACAGTTATAGAGTTGTTTCCTCATGCTAAACGTAGGCAAAGTGTCAAAAGGCATTTGGGCGTGTTACACAGTATTTCTGTGCCGAATGCACTTCGCCAGGGTTCGTTCAAGTTTCGGAAAGTTTTTTTCAAATACAGGTCCAACTGACGTTTCAGGGGTTTCTATACGTATCACTTCTTTATATGGCCATTTCCCCCGGAAATCCCCACCCACCCGTCAATCAGCGGGAGATGCTACAACTTGCAAACATCTTATCACGCGATGCAGCTTTGTTTAATTTCAAAACTCAACAATGGCACGAAAGAAGAAGTGTGTTTTTGGATGTAAGGAGAAGAAAGCCAGCCTTATGGAAACAATGGATATAGTTTATTTTACGGGGTAGCAGCTGAGTTTTGGGTGTCTGTTTAATGTGGTGGATTTTCCCAACTGGGTCATGAGTTGGACGCGGTAAGTAAGACTTCTGTCTTATGTTGGAAATAGGCGCGTGCATATTATATAAATGAGACGGACATGTAGTGAATCATAAGTTATAAGTGTTGTATAGTGTTGCATGACTCGTTCTCGCTTCACCTGCGGTAGTAACTCCTCCTACTTCATTTTTTCGTACGTTATCGGAAAGATTCGGTAAAGCTAATCTTTCTTTTATAAATCTTTTATAAATATAAAGGATGTCATACTACTCTATGGGTACTCCAGATTAATATCAGAAATGCAGAAACAGCATGTGTTACGTGAGCTTTAAAAAAATGTGAGTGTTTTGTATGCTGTGTTTTAAATGACTGGGTTATTTTTGACCCATAAATGGGTAAATATTGGACAGAATTGGGTTAAAAATTGACCCAATGCTGGGTTGTTTTAACCCAACTGCTGGGTTATTATACCCCATGGTTGCCCAGCATGTGTACTGTCCAATATTTATCCATTATGGGTCAAAAATATCCCAGCCATTTTTAGAGTGTATAATTACAGAGCCCCTAAAGTGACATTGTAGTAAAAAATCAAAAGTTTAGTTTCATGTGCTCGCATGTTTGGCGTGCGCATGTGATAGTTTCACGTATCGCGTGCGCACGCGAAACTAAACTTTATTTAATTTTTCTCTATGTCCCCTTAGGGGCTCCGTGTATAATTAATAAATGGGTGCATTTTTTTCTCAAAATGCATAAATAGTGTAATGTAAATACAATTGATCCTGATGGTTTAAATTGAAAATCATATACAAATACATGTCATCATTGCAAAATTGTACCCCAATATATGATTTCATACTTCAATATATATTCAGTTTTACATATTTATGTATTATTAATGTGCACTGTCCCTGATTAAATAAATAAATACGTTTCACCTGTTGCCGGTAAAGGCACTAATTTAGTAAACGCCTCTGTGGGTCATATTTTGGGAATGAACAAACAACCTAAACCATCGAATGGGTTGGAGGATAGGTTGTTATTTGTACACAAATGCATTACACATGAGAAAGAAATGCCCAAATGACTGCATTTTCATTTTTGGATAAACTGTCACCTTAATACTTGAATTTTAAGTGAAAAGTTTTTTTTTTAATTTTCAGCTGCTGTTCACCCTGTGTTCATATTTATCTTTTGGATGTGTTATGTATTTTATGTTTATACAGTATGTTTATGCTGATTAACTTAACTCAATAATATCAACCTGCTGGGCTTTGATTATATTAGAAGAACTTAATGAAAGCAAGTCAAGGACAATTTAGAGGTTAAATTAAGAGGTTAATGTAAAATGGTGTAGATGTTATATGTAGGCGTAGTTATGCTAAACAGCAGTTATGCTACTTGTTAAACCAAACCGAAAGACAAAGACTCAAATTACGCCTTTGCATTCAGAATCAGATTTGAAACAATTTATTAATAGAACAGTTACTCTCTGTGTAAAGGTCATTACGTAACAGAGATGGAAACCTGCCCCATATTTGATATCCAACTTAAACTCCGACATCATCAGTAATCAGGAACAGGCAGTGTTGAAGTAGGAATCCCCCTTCATGCTTTGGAAAGCTTCATGCTCTGGTTTCTGACTGGCAAATGTCTGTTACTGTATCATCTCAAGGCAACATTCTGGAAAAGGCAAGGCAGTCATGAACCGAAACAAGCTTTTGGAACGTTGCACGGACGCAGTAATTATTGCATAGAGAACTTAATGATTCATGTCAAAAGGATAATCTCATTTAAACAAAGCCTTGGCGTGCTCGACATCCGAACATTTCGCAGTTGCACATGAGAGTAATTCTTCACGGATGATGTCCTTAAATAGGGTCTAAAGAGTGGATTTGTGTTTGTATATTCGACCAAATAAAAAACAGTTTTTGTCCTTGGTTTTCAGCTGGCCCACAGTCACATTGCATTAAGCGCAGGGAGAAACCTGGAAACGCACTGTATAACTCCGAGCAATTGAGTACTAAGTACTATTTTGACACACGAGACACTAACTGGAGCCATTACAAGCAAAGCTGTATACCAAAGTTTAGTGCTACGTACTTCCTTAATGAAAGAGGTGTAATAACTTAAGCAGGCAGTTTTCTGTTACAGACCATACTGGAAACAAATTATATCCTCTCCCACGTTTTTATGCGACGGTATGCAAATACCTTGTGTACTTGCTGCCTGGCTAACAAATTGCCATATCATGTGTTACAATTACTTCTTCAGTCTGACTACCCAATACATCTTTCCAATGAAATGATTTGAAAGCTATGAATTATGGCCATATTTCAGTCTAAAAGAAACAAACCACTAATTGCGATGTGGCCTCTCGGTAATTTCAAGAAAGAGAGCAGAAAGCGCTCCGGCATCGGGAGGGGGAAATCACTTACTTCTGCTCCTGCTTTATTTTGGTTTCGAATAACAGACACTACTAATTTGGTGTAGGCGCGACCTTTGACCCCCCTACCTCTCCCCACTTGGTTCCCTCAAGGGAACGCTCCAATCAGCCCACAGCCTCTCCGTTTTTTCCCGCCGATCCATCCTTCGCTACCAAACGAACTGGAGGCCGCCTTTCCGAAATGTTTCTGCTAATTCCCATTTCCTCTATAATCATAAGCTTTCATGTGAGTGGCTCGCCGAGGCTACGCGTGGGGGAGGCGGTGATTGCTCCGGGGTCCCGAGCATTAACCTCACCAGGTGTCACTGGATGGGCTGTTTACTTCTGTGATTAATGAATGAACTAAAAGTCTTCTTACCCCCCAACTTCTTTCTCCTTTTTAAACAAGGAGCGTGCCACTGAATCAATTGGGAGAGCAGAGACAAGCCTGTGCCGTATCAGGCTACAGAGGGGGACCTGTCGAACCACTGCGTTCTTTTTGTATTAGTTTGGCAGCTCGTTGGGAGGTGGAGAGGCGAAGTAAAGGTGGTCCTCCGACGCCCTCTGTGTTGGGGACAACACAGCAGCGACCTTGTGAATGTCTCTGACGTAATGAGAATGAAAGATAATTTCCTGTGTTAAAGAAATTTGAATTAGCATCCATCAGCGTGTTTTCAGCGACGAACAGACCCGTCGACCCAGCACACAGAGGCTTTTCATAGACCGGCGACCTCCATTTTTGGCATAATTGTGTCACAGATGGTAGATGAAGCCAGTCACACAATTGGATTTGTCTTGCAATCTTATTGCACATGACATATTGAAAAACTGACTTAAATGGTTTTAAATTCAATGTAATAGAAAGAGTTGGCATTATTGGATTTACAGTGTGCAAAAAATGACATACAGGGACCACAATTAAACGGGCATGACGGTAATGACCTCCCTAGACACCAGAGTTCAAATAATATTTGTAGCCTCCGCAAGGATACGTCAGTTACTGTTGGCCTAATGATTGTTTTTTCTGCCAAATGGACATGGAGTAAAAAATAACCTGGGCACGGTAAATGACCTAATATTTGGAAAATATATCCTCAGTACCATTTTTCCCTTAAGGAAAGTTGTATTCCTTTTTATAAGTGATGTACAGTATATTTAGGTTTTCATCCCGGCTAAATTAAAGAAACTTCGCAGCACGGTTACAGTATTTAAACGACTTCAATACATTGATAAATCATACATGGCCTTTACGTCAAAACCGTGCTTCAAAGAGTTAAATGAAGCCTAGTGAATATCTCATTATCCACAGCAAGCACAAGACAAACAGTGCAGGGCCTAAAGTACAGTAAGGCATTTATTTTAATCGGAATGATTTACCAAGGTGCATTAAAAGCTTAACTCGTCACCATTTCCTGCACGCACTATTGTGCAATGATCAGTCTTGCGCTCTGCCTGAAAGCACTAAAGACGTTTTTTGAAATCGGTGTCTCTCGCTGGTGTTAATCCGTTTCCTATGGAGGAGGCCGGAGGGGGGGTGAGAGCGGGCTCTGTGTCATCCCTTTAGTTCTGACAGAGAGCCTAGAAGGAAAGGTGAGGAAAGGTTGTGTACACAGGTGATTACTTAATCACTGTGTCCTCTGTGAGAGAGGGCCAACAAAAGGTCACGTCACTCAACCGGTTAAGCTCGATGTACCCTCATAACCACTCCACTCCAACCACGCTATCCCAAAGACCTCACCTAACGAAGGAGTGGTTCAAACAGTTTTGATTGCTCAGCTCATCTGAATAGGTAACACTCCTAAAACATGCCAATGGTGTGTATACGTTGCCGAAATTAGCTGGTGTGATTTGGTCACTTACTCGGTTCTCTAATTTTATACATTTACCCATCTAGCAGACGCTTTTATCCAAAGTGACTTACAGTGCATTTTTCATTAGTATGCATCTTCCCAGGGGATCGAATCTATGACCTTTGCGTTGCTAATACAATACTTCAGTTTGGCTATGGGAACATGCTGTGCATTGTGTGCTCCTCTATAACGTAGGCTTTTGGATGTGACTGATGATGTACAAAAGTTGCTCTTCATGACTATGCAGTCAAACCTCTCAATGAGCCCCTGCAAATCTCTCCATTGTGAATGTGTGACTAAACAAACATGAAGTGGCTCTTATGGGCTTAAGGACCTTTGAGATGCTCTGATATGACAGAGTAGCTCACATGCAGTGAAATGCACTTGAACGTCCATGCTGAAAATATAGCTTAGGCTGGTAGCTGCGTTTTGGGGCTAAACTGGCCATTACCCGTCAACCATCTTGGTATCACCACTTGCCAGCTAGTTATACCAGCTTAACCCTTATGGGTTGTTGAGGCCATTTTTGGCCATTTTTGTGTCTTAATTTGGCCACAACTTTCTCTGTGTTTCAGCAAATGAAATGATTCTTGGTGACAAATCTTATATTGACAAATATTTTGAGGAAATGCTTTGAAATTTTTTCAAAAACTCAACAATATATCGTGGGCCAATTTACTACCCTTTTGGGTTGTTTGTGTACAAAAAAGCCACTTAATTTAACGGCTGTAAAAAGTTATCAGATTAATATTTTTTCTAAAAGAAAATTCATAAATCTTTTAATCACCCTCAGTGCTGATCAAAACTACCAAATGCTTACAAAATTTCCATGATTTTAACTCTTTAATTGCCAAGTTCATAAGTGGTGTCACTGATTTGACGACAAATAACACACAAAATTACAGATTTTCAACATAAAAAGTGATTGTAGACTGGATTTTTAAACCGTCTTGGGCTTGTCAAAGATTGGTAAAAACATTGGCTTTGATACATTTCTAGTTTTTGTGCAGCATCAGTTTTTTATTTTTTTCTCCCTAATTAGTTGTTCGTGGCTTTTTTGGCCCCATTGACTTCCACCACAACAACATTTCTTGATTGCAGAGCCATGACACCCCACTATCATGCATTCCTGATTGTTGGCGGCTTTTCCTTTTGCTAAGAGGTAAAATTTATAATTTTTACTGTTGATCATCATGTGGCACCATTAATGGTGCCTGATAAATTTGTACAGCCATTTAATTTAGAGGCCATTTTTGTACAAGAACAACCCGAAAGGGTAGTGAATTTGAACAACCCACAACGGTTAAGGTGGAACATTGCAATGAAAAGATGTTCCATCACAACTACCAGCTACCACGTTTAAACCTTAGCTAAGCTAGATTAGAGCTAAACTGGTCATTACTGGTCAACCATCTTGGTGTCACCACTGGGAAATAAAAGTCTGCATGAAAAAATTCATACTTTTTAACAAACAAAGAGCTACATGTTATATTTATTCAATTTGGTGGTTAACCTTAATCTAATACGAGCAGGTCGTGATTTAAAAATGAAAACCGTATCATCAAAATTTAGAAACTCGAGACATTTGAGCTGACATGGCATTCACCCAACAGCTATTCAAAACGAGAACGGCTATTAGTGCCGTTTCTAAAATATCCCTCACAAGACACTTTAAGATATTTGCCAAGAAGCGTTTAAACCCATCAGTATGTAATGGAATACATCATTTACGAAAGTACTGTCATTTCCCGCTAGATATCCTGTCAAGTATATGATTCGGTTCTGCAAAGCTTCTGTCCTCTTGGGCAGGAAGCGGAGTTGTTGCATAATGCCCTCACCAGATGTCTCACACTGTTCCAATATCCCTGCAAAGCAACTACAATTAGAACCATCATGCAGTTTACAGTGTGAACCCCCACCAGTAACACAACCAAAAACAGGTCCTGGACTGTCTGAAAGAGTTACACAAATGTATTTACATGTAAATCAAAAAGGGGCACACAGTAAAAGGTAAAAATCCCAGCATGATGCATAACTTAACTTTTTTTATGTAACATTTGTGCAGTGTTTCTTGTTCATGTTTTAGTCTTTCCAGTCTGGTCTTAAACTTATATTATGGTACCACAGTCTGGTAGTGATCATATTTTAAATCAACACTAACATTATATTGGTTCATGGTATTTATTGAGGATGCACAGATGCATCGGCCTATAATCGTTATCGGCAAATAAAAGCAATTGAAGAGTTCAGATGCAAAACCCTGTAAGTGCGTCTGACATGTTTTTGTGTAAATAAGCATTTTTATGTTTAGGACTAGTAATTTCAGTTAAATTGCAATAAACAAGTTATTACTGAAATTATAATATATAAAATTATATATATTATTTTCACAAATGTCATTTTATTTGTCTTTCGCTGCAAAATCCTCTAAGTGCATACATGCTTTTTTTTTGGCGAGAACCTCCAATTTAAAAAAAAAAAACAATTATTTGGACAAGGCGAAGTAAACAGTTGCAAAATCACTAAGATGCAACTAAAAACATTGGAAATTATTAAAGTCAGAATTTATAAATGAAAGGGGCACTGTAATTTGGGTTGTATTTAGGTCCAACTACTCACAAAACATTTCGTACGATCGTAGTCGTTTATCCAATTAATCTTCCATGCACTTCCAAGAAATTTGCTGAAAAATCGAAGTGGCATTTAGCATTCTGCCAACAAAGTGGTATTTCTGAATGGCCTGAGGCTGGGATTTCCCATTTAGTCAGAAAACAGCAGATGATCAGGGCAGATTATCCTGCTAATCAAAAGGAGCGGAAAAACGCATCAGAAGATTATTTTGAATTGTGTAACAGTGACAACAGAATTGCACGCTGCAGTTCTAGAATTTCACAACATAATCATTTGAAATGGGAAGTAATAAAACTAGCAGTATCAGAAGTCATTGAATATCAGAACCGGTGCATACCTAGTATTACACTTAAAGGATTAGTCAATTTTCTTAAAAAAATAAAAATCCAGATAATTTACTCACCACCATGTCATCCAAAATGTTAATGTCTTTCTTTGTTCAGTCGAGAAGAAATTATGTTTTTTGAGGAAAATATTCCAGGATTTTTCTCATTTTAACAGACTTTAATGGACCCCAACATTTAAGAGTTTTAATGCAGTTTAAAATTGCAGTTTCTAAACGATCCCAAACGAGGCATAAGGGTCTTATCTAGCGAAACGATTGTCCTTTTTGGCAAGAAAAACAAAAAATATGCACTTCCAAACCACAACTTCTCGTCTTCCTCTGGCTGTGTGACGCGCCAGTGTGACCTCACGTTGCGTAATGATGTCGAAAGGTCACGTGTTACATATATGAAATGCACATTTGCGGACCATTTTAAACAATAAAGTAACACAAAGACATTTATTAGTATCATTCCACATACAACAACGTCGAAACGCTCCTCTTCTTTCACACTTGTAAACACTGGGGCGTAGTTTCGGATACGTCATCCGTGACCTCTTGACGTGATGACGTATTGCATGAGGTCGGTCGCGCTGGCGCGTCACACGACCGGAGGAAGATGAGAAGTTGTGGTTTAAAAGTCCTTATTTTTATTGCCAAATCGTTTCGCTAGATAAGACCCTTATGCCTCGTTTGGAATGGTTTAGAGTCCTTTGAAACTGCAATTTTAAACTGCATTAAAACTGTTAAGAGTTGGGATCCATTAAAGTCCATTAAAATGAGAAAAATCCTGGAATGTTTTTTTTCTAAAAACATAATTTCTTCTCGATTGAACAAAGAAAGACATCAACATTTTGGATGACATGGTGGGGAGTGGATTGTCTGGATTTTTTGGGAAACGGACTAGTCCTTTAAAAAATGCTTTGTCAGTTGAATGTATTTTGGTTGTGTGGCAAATTTCCACATAAAATTATTATATTCATATAGCTGTAATCTAATTGTGTTTGTTGGACGGAACTAAGCTCTTTTTATGTTGACCTAATATGGTAATTTTACGTGGAAATTTGCCATGTAATTAAAATGCATTCATCTGATGAGGCAAAATATACAGAAACAATAATGTCAGTAATGTTGTCACCATTTTTCACTGCTAATGTTTTTTTTAGGAATAGCGCCATTATCACAAAATATTTGCCTTTAACTTGTGTTTTTGTATGCTAGTTACTTATTTCTCAATACAAATAGCTGAACTACAAGTCAAGGCATAACTGGATCACACACACATACCCTGCAGATTATACAATTACATCACTGTCCACTACACCACAAGCCATTTAGACACTTGTTGACAAACTGACTCGCATCACCTTTTATTTTGGAGCTCTTAATGGATTATGTTATAACTGTGCCAGTCAGTTTTTCAACAGTCTTTATGAGAGGGCTTTTGCTTGTCTTTTTTTCCCCTCGCTGATGTTAACTGGTACGCTCGCAGCAGCTGTTTTGAGGATCATCTGTCAAAACAAGAGGGAACATTTTGTCAGGGTGCTCAAGGGAGGATCGACCATGTTGTGACTGCCACAGGTGGGGAACCTGACAAGAGGAATAATGAAACGTCCCAATCTGCATCCAGGGGCCTGTCACTCTGGAATGCCACAGAAAAGTTTCCTCAGACAGGAAAGAATAAGACGGAACATGTTTTTAGAGCTTTGGTGTATAGACAGACCGTGAGCAGAAGACTGATTCGATGTTAATGAAAGACAAACAATCCATTTGTTTGGGATGTAATTGGCTCTGAAACAGCCACGTTACAAGACAAGAGGATAATTGTGACAGTTGTGAACTGCTCAAATGTGTTAGCTTGCGTGTAAGTGTGTTCAGGGACAGGAAAATTGTACTGCCAACGTAAACATAATGTTAAGTTTTAATCATTCTGTGCGCATGACTTTGTTAATATAAAATGTTTTATTACATTCGGAGCTAATGTACGTGTGGGAGAGTATATGTCAGGAAAACTCATCATTTCTTTAAAGACCACTATTATAGAAAACTGAGATTTAATTTGAGAAGTAGCAAGGCTTTCATTGAAGTAAAAATCTTTATTTCATTTCATTCAATCTTTAACCCTAATTGTTTTTATCTTGTTCACAATTTACTTGTCTATATATTTTTTGGACTTATTGCCTGCATTTAAATGTTTTTATGTTTTTCTAGCACTGTTGAAGCATGATAAAATTGTCCAATAAACAAGAATCGTAAGATTTGCATTTCTTAGAGAACAGAAAGAAAAAACGCTTGAGAGAATTTAACTAGGCTGTTAAATGAGGGCAGAAGTTGAGGACGAGAGTTTTCGAGGCCAAAAGGAAAAATCTTCAGACATTGATGTCTGTGAATGGCAGTTCTAATATCATTTGCAATTACGGTTCATAATGTTTCTCAGTGCTCGCAGCAGTCTTCAGTAAGATGGTCGAGGCATAAAGTGTATATCTTTTCACACCTGCGGATTACTTACAATAGCTTGAAATTTAGGGTGTGCTCTAAGTGCAAAGCTACTTGTTTAAACAGTAAGAATTGGTCTCGACGTAAAATGTTCGACATGATACGACTCATTTAGTGTAAATATCCAATAAAACCAATATGCACTGATAATACACCCTGTCAAAATGTTGTAATCCAAACATGCTTATGTATTAAGAATTTAACAAATTTGTGAAGCCAGCGGATTTAAAAGGATATTTCAACGTTACTGAGGCAACCCGGCTTGCTGTCAATCAGACGTGGAAATGATGTTGAAAATTCTGTCTGTTTTTAGTTACAGAGAGAAAAGCATGTCTCTATAAGGTCAGTGAAATCTCTGACTCTTCTTCTTACCTCTGAGGTTTAGCTTTAAAACACACTTAACATTTACCACCCATACAGCTAATGCTTTGCAGAAATGAAGTTTAAATAACTACTGCTAGTTAGTGGAGCCAGTGCAAGTGCAAAATCTCCAAATCTGAATAGTTTATATCACAAAATGTATTGTGATTACTTTTACTTTTTTATAGTTTTAATAAATAAAGATTTTTACCCAAATGCATTACTCAAACCATACATCAGTTCATACTTAATCATGCTAGTATCTTAATATATGTTTTTAAAGCCATGAGTGTAATGTTCACAGTCGAAGGACTAACCAATAGCAGGCTACATGTAATTATTTTATACTGTAAAAATGATGTAAATTAAACATATATATTTTATTTTACTTTAACTTGACAAATTAAGTTAACTGATACAAACAAGTTAAAATTGTTTATGCAACTTATCACAAGTCAAAAACTAGTAAGTTGAATTGAAAAAGTTGCTGCATTGCTCAATTGTATTGGATGTAAAACTGTTAAATTTAATAAAAAAAAACTAAGGATGTTTGTTTTCCTGGAGGTTTAACAAAGAACTCAACAAAATAATTTTAAATGGCATTCCTAAAAGCTTTTAAACCTAATGATGACAGCACATTACAATATTATGTTCATTTAAATGTTTTTATATCCAACATGACATACAATGTTGTAACCTGTTTCTCATGCTCTGCTTTTTATTAAACGGGCCTGAGTCACAGATTACTCAATACTAGTCACTGAAAGTAAGTGATGAATAGTGAATAAGTGAACTCATGAATAGTGTTCTTAATGCTAAATAATTCAATGATGGCTTTTGTTATATTCTGTATACAGTATGTATCCCTCTCCCTCCCTCTCTCTCTCTCTCTCTTTCTCTCTCTCTCTCTCTTTGTATAGTATAAATATATACAGTATGGGTGATTCTCGTGAAATTAGACTTATGAGGTGTCATGAAACATTTTGATAAAAAAGTAAGAGTATCAAAATAAGAAACATACAGTTACAAACATCTCTTCATGTACTATTTTGCACATGATTTCAAATATCATCATATAAACCAATTTTGTTGTTTTTCCATATTTAAGGGGAAAATTTTCATTACCGCAAGTGTCCATGACTGGATTTGGGTTCTTTGACATGGAAATATTTATAATTAAAAAATCTAAAAAATAAAAAGCTTCAGTGCATGTTATACTATAAACATTTACAGTACAGAAACATTTGGTATTTGTATTTGGTGATCATTGGTAAATGTAGAAGAAATATAAATGTGTTCAAGACCAATTTTCTCATCCTCCGCAACAATTTTCAATCATTGTTTAAGCCCTCAAGGAACTAAAATAAAAAAATTAAAATGTTGGAAGAGACATAATTGACTGTGACACTCCAGATGGCTACCAGATAAGCAGTTCTTATTTTTTCTCTCCAGATAAAAGTTGAAACTTTTTAGTTCTCATTACCGAAACATGAGTTTGTAAATGCATATATTTAATGTAATATTGTGTTGCGGTAATGATAATTTTTGATAATGACAAGAATCACCTGTATGTGATTTATATATATTTATGACTCAGAATCCCTTCATATGTTACACCTTATTAAAAACCATATCATTTTACCTTGTTTTTCTTTCGAGCGAGTACAGAAACTACATGTGTGTGGAAATTTTTTTCTGCTTGACTTTGATAAATTTTGACAAATGTGTTACTGAAAGGCAAGAAGTTTGACAAATGACACCTTAAAAATCCAGCTTAAAGTTGATGATGCAGAACAAAACCTGAATGGGCCTTTAATAGCTTGAGCTGTGATGTTTCATCCAATTTGAATAAACGTTAAGAAAAATAGGGCATATCCAAGCATAAAACAACATCGCTGTGTATTTCAGTCAGCTTTTGAACTCTTTTAACGATTCTCTTTGTTTTGCAGACCACAGAGACAATGCCTGCCACGTCCCCTCCGATGCTGGCGCGAAGCCAATGATATCATCCAAAACGTTCACGCTTCTTTCAACCGAACGTCATTCTGTAAGTGTACTTTGAGCGGTGTGTGCTGCATCTTTCATTCCTGTTTTACAGTCTGAAAACACCAAAAACACACTCTGAGTTTCCCATTTTTCCATGCATGCTCTTACTTACGGCCTCAAATGCGACTCTATAATGAGATGTTGTTTGACATGCATGCAACATTTGCGCAAGCCATTTGGCATACTGGAAAAAAAGAGCCGTAGAAAGAAAAGGAGAGAGAAAAAGAGAGGCTGTCATGTGAACTCTGGCTCAAACCGAGCCCGTCGCTACCCTGCCTGAAATAATAGAGAGGAAATTGAGCATTAAATACAAATCAACGGTTATTAATTTCAGCGTGACAGAAGAAGGGCACAGAGGTTGAGCCTTTCAGCACAACGGTGCATGCGATTGCTGTTACTTCACCTCTTTTGAGCTATGGAGGGAAGGAGGGGCTGCGTGCATCCCAGCCTTTTGCACTGGGGAATGGAATTACACTTTTTGCTATATACAAACATCCAGAACGCTCTTTCATGTTGATGATCAATTAGAGTTTCTCTCTGCAACTGCACATTATCAAGCGATAGCTCATCGGTTAAACATCACGCTCTGAGAATAATGGTATCGATCAGTGATGGCATTAGGAGGCCTTGACCTTTGTCTCCTTTTATAAACCCCGGAGGAAGCTGCGCTTGATCCCAGTGCTTTCCAAAAGGTGCAGGGAGACACGTCCAGCACCTGTGAAATGTCAACCTGTTTAGATTTAAAGCAGAGCCACTGATAGGACCATCTGGGCCTTCGCTCATGACAAACCAAAACGATGACGGTGTTCGCGGTCAGTGCTGCCTGAAAATGGATGAGGGACGACCTCATTTGTAACGTTTGAAGGAGAATCAAACATTAGCCAGCTAATCTAATGCGAAGCACCGATGGAGCTCATCTAACATCTTACAAAAGATATCTGTCTGCTGTAAATATTATTTTGTGGACTTTTTCCACTTGTCAAAACAAGGATCTGCATTTGCTATTAGGCTGCTTAATCTTTAGTTGATTGTCTTAAACACATCAACAATTCTTGACTCCCACTCTCATCTGGAAAAATGTCTTTTGGTACGATTGTATCCATCCCATGTGCAGATTTTATCCTTAGTTGTCAATTGGATTTACCTACTTCATTCCTAGAAACCTTGAATTACTCAAATTTTCTTCTTTTAAAACACATTTTCAGTCTCCTTTTGGAAAGTACTCATATCTGCGGTAGGTCCTACATGTTTCTTAATGAAATAGTGACAAATATCTCCACTTTCCATAGTTGCGTTTTCAGTCCAATGTGTCATTAACGGTTACCATAACATGACAAAATTCTATGTAAAACAATTCAGCAATTATGCTATTTTGAAAAGTCATAACTTATGTGCATCTACTTGGCATCCATGACACACAGGGCCCAGTTTTCCCCTGCTTTTTTCCAGCTGTCCATTTTAAATAAGTCGCTGTCAGGTTTGGTGAATGAAGTTACACCTCTCCATGGGCAGACCCTGGCAAAGCAAATGAAAAAAGGGTGTGAAAAAGAAAGTCAAAGGACCCAAGTTCGCAGCGAAATTCGGTTTGACTAAAACTGCCAAGGGCAAGGTTAAGGGAGAGGCAACCATCTGGAACGGCTGCGTTTGATTGGCACATACTTAAACAATGATGCAGTTTGACTAATTTCAAACGGAGCTTATGAAAAGATAACATAAACACAACAGTCACTTGGTGTAGTGCATCCACCTGTGTGCATCGGCGCGGCAAAGTGTGAGGTAAAGATTGAGGCTAATGAGCGAGGCACTTGGATTAGGGTCTTTGTAATGTAAATCACTGTCAGATAAAGAGCGCCTGTTTACACTTACCATTAATATTTTGATCAGCGTGTTTAAGAGACTCGGCTCCTAATGCACACTCTCTCGTACTTCAGCGGATGCCTTGGTGCAGACTGCCCTGTCGTCGACCGTGTTAACATATCATAAATCTCTTGCCAGCTCTCCGCACTAAATTTCAAAGCACTAAATTTTTGGCAATTTATGTGTTTTTTGTATTTTTTTTTTTGGCGCGTTGATGCCCAATTAGATTTAAAGGGATAGTCAATTTTCTTAAAAGAAAAATCCAGATAATCTACTCACCACCATGTCATCCAAAATGCCGATGTCCCCCTTCGCTCAGTCCAGAAGAAATCGTGTTTCCTGAGGAAAACATTGCAGGATTTTTCTCATTTTAATGGACTTTAATAGACACCAACAATTAACAATTAACAATTAACTCAACACGTAAGAGTTTTTTTCAACGGAGTTTCAAAGGACTATAAACAATCCCAAACGAGGCATAAGGGTCTTATCTAGCAAAACGATTGTCATTTTTGACAAGAAAAATAACAAATATACACTTTTAAAGCACAACTTCTCGTCGAGATCCGGTCGTGATGCGCCAGCGTGACCCCACACAATACGTCATGACATCAAGCGGTCACAAAAGACGAAAGCGAAACTCTGCCCCAGTGTTTACAAGTGTGTTTACCGTTCCGACGTTGTTGTATGTGGAATGATACTAATTAATGTCTTTGTGTCAGCTTATTGTTTAAAATGGTCCACAAATGTGCGTTTTATATATGTAACACGTGACCTCGCTACGTCACTACGCATTTACGTTAGGTCGCGCTGGACCGGATCTAGACGAGAAGTTGTGCTTTAAAAGTGTATATTTGTTATTTTTATTGTCAAAAATGACAATCGTTTTGCTAGATAAGACCCTTATGCCTCGTTTGGGATTGTTTATAGTCCTTTTAACTCAACACGTAACAGTTTTTTTCAACGGAGTTTCAGTGTTAATTGTTGGTGTCTATTAAAGTCCATTAAAAAAAATCCTGCAATGTTTTCCTCAAAAAACATAATTTCTTCTCGACTGAACAAAGAAAGACATCAACATTTTGGATGACATGGTGGTGAGTAAATTATCTGGATTTTTCTTTTAAGAAAATGGAATATTCCTTTAATGCTGAATGAGCCCTGAAAGCAACTTTAATACCTGAATGAAGTAGTGTGATTGGGTGGGCATTAAAAATCATTTGACCGTTTTTGTTTATTTGCCGCCTGTGCAACATTTTTCCGTTCTTGACTCACACTTGAAAGGATGTTTGGTATTTTTCTTGGAATTACTTTCGCTAAACATTTTTTTCCAGAATGCTGCTGTGTTAAAAATTGAATCTGAGGCTTCAATAACTCAAAATAGCTTCTTATTTTCATGTTTTGGCGAATATTCTGTCGTTCCCTGATTGGGGTCGCTTAGGCTGCCCTTATAACAGGGCCAACTAAACCATGTACCTGATGCAAAACAGCTGCTTATGGGTGTAAACTGTATCTCACTTACTGTGTTTGTTCATTGCAGTGTCATATAAACAGCGTTGATCATTTTACAGACATGTTGGTTGGCTCGGCCACTTGGCATTGTTTCAGAGCGTTTGATGGAGTAATGTATTTACCGGTGTGAGAGAGAAGGGTTTCACTGGCAGTGTCAGTGAGTAATATTTGGCTGTGCTGATCATTTTGTAAACATTAAAACTACTGCAAATTACTTATGTGAGTTTGAAGGTTATATTATTTCAGAAACAGAATTAGTCAGCTGTTGGCTTAGCTACACCAGCAGCTTTTTTATTACCATGATTGAAAGTGACTCAAGAAGGACTAACCATTTGTGACCCTGCCTGTGAAAACCCAGCTAAAGTCGATGTTTTTGTGATTTACTGTTTTCTACATAAAATTATCCTACATAATGTAAAGAACATATGACCTTGATATCTTTAATATTGACAGAGTAAAGTCATGTTAAAGACTGAAATCAATTATGAGATTGCACAGATCAGATTTAGCATATTGTACAACTTCTACATATATATAAAAAGTTTTTTTTCATCAATTTCTTTTTGAGGAAATGTTTTATTGAAGTTACAGATTCTCCATTGATCTATATATACTTACAAAGATCCATTTAAGACATTTTGTTTCAGAGAGCATGCTAAAAATTACCACAGTCCTTCCTGATACTAATAAAATCCAAGTTGGTCAGTCCCATTGTACCCGGTGCAAATGTGGCCCATCTGGATTATAAAAAAGTTGTATTTCTTTGCTACAACTACCACAATGGACTTTTTATATACTTATTGCGCAATGTCCATGCTTACTGCAAAATCCTCTGAGAGGGAAGACTAGAGGGAAGACTATAGCGCTAAAGTCTTTCTATTCTAAACTTACTAAACTACCCATCCTAAACCAGCCTGTCCGGTTTCTCTGCCATAGACCTTTTAAGCTGGTCTTGCTGGTTAAGATCCTCCAGAGTGCCCAACTTCAAAGTGCCAGCAACTCGTTTACAACCAGTCTGCAGATCAAGTTGACCAGTCTGGGATACCAGCTATAAGCAAACCAGCTTATACTGGTTTAGGATGCTTTTTATAGAGCTTTTAAAACGTAAACAGTGACAAAACGTTGTAAGGCAAAAATACAGTTTGTGCTATTTTCTAGACCATTACTGTAATGTTGCATTCACAAAATGAAAATGACCGGAAGTTTTGAAGTCATTCAACGATGCGAGATACGATCTTAGACGATACGCTGCAGAAAGAGAGAAACAATGTTGCATTATTTCATTGTTCTTCCTGTTAACAATATACTGTTGACCACAACCACGTAGTTATATACTGACCCACAGTATTCTGTACAGACCCAGCTGCTCGCAGTCCCTAATTTCTTTATTTAGAAGACTAAAAGCTAAAACAACACTTGCTCAAGGATCATTTCTTACTGCAAAATGTTTATGTGGTTAGAAAAACCAGCAACAGAGCAAGCTAAGTAACGTATTATGAGATCCAGACCTTTAAAAGCAGGAAAAGGCATAAATCATTGCTAATATAGTGAGGCTATAAATTGATGAAAGTGAATAAAAGTGTGGTACAGACCACTCATTGCTGCGTGCTGAGAGACTTGGTTTGGGAACTCTTATGTGGAGCTGTATTGTTTTGAGTGATTGTAGACAGTCACTCTGTCATTATATGACTTTGCCATTCAGTGATTGATTTGATAGCTCTTAATATAGATGTTACACTCCAATAATCTCAACAGTTGACTACTTCAACCAGAAAAGTTTTAAAGCTGTAGATGATGTGTAGATGAACAACCCTCTCTACATTTGGACTACATTTATTTTTTTCAGGCTTAATGTGTTTTACAAAGGACAAAGAGGATTATAATATAATATACATCTTTAGTCACACATAAATGGTGTTTTGTTTTATCCATGTCTGCTTAATGGGACACTCCACTTTTTTTGAAAATAGGCATTTTCCAGCTCCCCTAGAGTTAAAAATTTAATTTTTACAGTTTTGGAATCCATTCAGCCGATCTCCGGGTCTGGCGGTACCACTTTTAGCATAGCTTAGCACAATCCATTGAATCTGATTAGACCATTAGCATCGTGCTTAAAAATGACCAAATAGTTCCGATATTTTTCCTATTTAAAACTTCTTTAAATAGCTGCAGCAGTCACAATAATATTACCCAGTGCCCGAAAATAGTCCCCTTGGTAACTTTCAATAGCTGGGGATTATTTTCAGGCACTGCTTAATATTATTGCGCCTGCTGCAGCCATGTTAAAGCAGCAAAGTCCTTGATTATTACGCCAGAATGTGAGTATAGACGGTTTCAGCAGTAACAACATAAACAAGCGGCTTTCGTGGTCAACACGTAACTTCCAGTAAACTCCGCTAAGAATAAATAACAACAAAGTACTTTAAATGTAGTTTATTTACAAGCAAAATAAACAACACATAGATTACCTGGGAAACCAAAACATTTGTTATTTTCAACGAGGTATTTGTTCAAGAGTTTAGTTTAGCAACTTGTCAGACCATTAAAAAAACTGAAACCGGAAGTAAAGTTCGGACCAGACGCTATCGCATCACCGCACGTGCGTCCGATTAAACGGTTTAGAGTTCCTAGCCATATCTGCCTAGAAAATCACAACTTTTAATTTTCCGTCGTTCTTAGTACACGATGTAACTATAGAAGAGTCAAGTTTTAAATATTGAAACTCTTTGGTTATTTTTTAGCGCAATGCTAATGGTCTAATCAGATTCAATGGATTGTGCTAAGCTATGCTAAAAGTGGTAACGCCAGACCCGGAGATCGGCTGAATAGATTCCAAAATGGTAAAAATCAAATGTTTAACTCTAGGGGAGCTGGAAAATTAGCCTGTTTTAAAAAAATTGGAGTGTCCCTTTTAAACCATGTTCATCAGATCAGAAATGTAAATAAATACAAGAATTTTTTTAAGCAAATTTTGTGCATATCTCAGTATCAGTTTCATTATGAGATTGAGCCAGATCTTCATTACAAACAGTGACATAAACCATCCTTATACTATTTTTAGGTTTTTAAAGGTAATTCAATTATAAGGTGAAGTGTCAGCTATTGCTCAAGTTCTCTTGCACTTGAGCAATAGCAGGAACCTTCGGCTCTTAAACCTAAAGAAAACCTAAAAGTCTTAATTTATAAATAATCTAATGACTTCAGGACTTCAGTCTCCTCAAAAGATGTCCTTCGTGCCAAGAGAGGTCACACCAAATACTTACTGCCAAATTAAGCCATTTTTTATCTGAAAACCGTGTTTTTGTGTACATATTTCCTGTATTTCATGTTTGAAAGAGCAAAAAATAAATATGGATGGTCATTAAAACGTTGCTAAAACAACACAGCTGGTGACTTTGGCACTGTATATATCAAATAAATCCGGAAACCACACTGCATAACAAAAACAACAGATTCTCTACAATATGGATGTACAGTAAACAGGAACAACTGGTCGAACCCTTCTGCTAAACGCTTTATGCACGTCTTGAACTTGTTACCGAAAATCCCGAGAAGTGGGTTGAGAAAAAACGTATCCTCGCAGTACCCGTCATGTCGTACGTCTGAAAAGTCTTTAGTTGGATTTTAAAAGGAAAGCTTTTTTGTGCGATAATTGCTATATAATGAGGGCTTTCGGTCACCTCCTGGCATATTGTGGCCGTGTTTTTTATTTACTTGTCTGGTCGGAGCCAATAGCTCCGTTAAAGAGATGGAAAAAATAAGTCTTTCCAGCTCCTGGTGGAATTTGATTTCTTCCAACAGCTGTCTTGCTTTATACTACCATGAAGTCAGGGAATCGCCCATCTCAAATCAATCACACAGAGCCCGACATTTCCTGCAAACTCTGCTTATAGGATAAATGGAAGGGAGGGAGGGTCATAGCTAAAAAAGGAACATCAAATTGGCAGATGAACAGCTGGAATGATGTTCTTGTTTATGCGCACTAATGCCTTCTCCCATTAGTCTGATGTCTTTGAGAAGTCATTTGCTGCATTTTAGGAAAGTCTCAGCGCTTACATGGAGAAATATTACTTTTGATAGGGCTTCATTAAGATTGAGAAATGAAGTACTTCTTTCTTAATGAATTTTCAAACTCTCTCTTTCTTCTCTAATTTCATTGCAAACTTTCCAACGCGGTGCCTCCTCGCGCTCATTATATGTCAAAACGGATTTCTTGTTGACTTACTGCTCGGTTGGACAGAACGGACCATGAAGAAAACGAGGGCAAATTGTGTGACTCGCACAATAACCCGTCAAGGCGGTCGAGGACGACGCATGTTTGTACAGTGATGTAATAAAGCCCGCCTTTGAACCTTACGGCATGTACGGTCATTAGGAATTACAAACTATGGCTGTTAAACCGTAAGACACATACAAATTGTGTTTATTTTAGCCTTTGGCTCCGGGCGAGTGCCCTCTCGCTGGCATGGGCACGTAAGAGTGCCGAAACAGTGGAGACCTTATTCACACCTCCCTCTCATGAGCTCGACAAGTGAGATCTGGACAGCACCGCCCAAGAGCTCACTGTTCAACCTAATGAATGGGTCATAAGTCTATATGTATAGCAATGAGGCATAGGGACCCTTAAACCGTACGCACTCTATATTTGAATTTTCCTCTCTCGTAAAAATGTCATCGCCTTGCCATTCTTCAGAAATGGTCTGTTAATATGCGCTTTGATAGATGTGGCATAGTAATAGGCAGGGATGGCATAACAAAGTTGAAATTGGATGATTTACAAAACTTTTCACAATGGATTTTCGATGAATGGGACTTTTGTGCTTTACGGTGCTGACACGGGCACGGTGCGTGTTGCCATGACGACACCCAGCAGCTACAACTCCAGCATCCGAAGTTCAAAGCGCACTACATGCTATCTCTTAAATTCTCAATTGGAGCGGAGTGACATTAAAACACGCTGTCAACCGCAGTCCAATGAAAACAGGGGAGGGGGGCAACCGTAGAAGTACTCCATGCCTGAATCGAGTTTCAGCGTAATTGGGATCATACGCAGCATGTGCAGTTTTGGCACATAGGTTCGATTAATCAGAGGGGCTTTAATCGTGAAGAATTCTCCTGTGTGTGGCTGGGCAGACGCTCAAGTGTGGGCCTCTGCCTTGAGTTCTGTTTAAGTGTGCACCTTTTGACTCCACAAACACCCCCCTCTGAAATTGGGGTATCTTGGCCCACGCCCTCCCCCTTCCATGCGTCTTGCATCAGTGCACGAGCTTGCCACCACAACAGGGTCCACTTAATGATTAAATTGCATCTCGCGTGGAAGTTCCAAATCACCAGATTCCACGTAGCCGACTCCTTCCTGCTGATTGTAATTTATGTCGGAAGTCATTGCTGTCCAACACTCGGTCCAGACAGGAAGGAGAAGACATGGGGATTTACAGAGAGCGTTTACATTTTGCCGAAAGTGTATCAAGTTGTGTAAAAATGCTACCTTTCACGACGCATGATTGCTCTTGAAAACACGTAACGAAAGTCGCCTCGGTCGTCCCTGGTTGCCTTTCATGCGTTTCGTTGAAAGTGTGGATGCACCTGTTCTTAATCTACGTAATGATTACAGAAAGACCGGCGTACGACACGGGTGAATACTGATGAATGATTAAACTGTTTGACTGAGGCATAGGGAGGTTGTGGGGGTGCATATATGTTAAGTCGGTCTCCAATCCCCCAAACTGAAATTGTGAACAAAAACCATCAAACGAAGATGGTGAAAAGTTTAAAAGTTTGTGGCGTTGCAATTATTTAAACCTCACCAGAGAGGTGGTCTATAATACAGCATTTAATATAGTTTAAGCTTTACAGGATCTAGTTATGGTTTTATCCGAGAGACCTGGAATTTATCACGTATGATGTTTCACTTCACACATTCCTGTCCATGACTTCATCTGCAATGGATTCCTTTCAAACCGAAGGACAATGCATGCGTTTATTTTCCTCAAGCCCTTAACCAAAATACTGAGTGAAATTTCAGCACCTGCACAGTGCGCCCATTTCTTTTGTTCAGATTGAATCCATACTAATCACACTGGAAAGAACATTAAATGACCTATTAGTAAAAAAGAGCTGTGGAGAAATGTGCTGGGCTTATTTTCTAAAACTCGTACTGTTGTCATTGTGCACTTAGGGGGATTAAGTGTCTTGTAGAACAAACACTTACATTGTGGTTTTACATCTCCTAAAGACCCTTACTCTATATCCACATCGCCTAAATGAATAGCAAAATCCCACTGTACAGCAGATTGGGGCTTTCATAGTCACTCTGCTGAATGACAGCAACATCCATTAACAAACAGACTATTTCACATGAACTTGCATGCCTTTTAAATACTCTTAAATCCGGAAAAGGTATATACGCATTATTAAATACAACATGGTCAACAGTAAATGGTCTGATGTTTGTAAAGAGATTTCCTTGAAAACATACCGAGATTACTACAGTATACATCAGTATGCATCACAGTGCTGATTCTGTCATCATCATTTGTTTCCTTATTATTCATTTAAACTAGACTCTTAAACACTAAAGGAAATAATTGAAGCTTATTATATTGTATGGAAAGAGCACCACATGGGCCAGGTTGCATTTAATGTGTCATGCCCTTGACAAAGAGGAGCAATTGAGGACAGCGGTTTGTAATACACATGCTTTATTATGTGATAATATTACTGTAAATTCATGTAATTTAGAAAATGGTCATTTGTCCATATCAGATGTCCAGCTTGCTTGTAGTTCTTGGATATTAGCTATATTTTACGGGCAGTGTGTAGCATAATGAATTAAAGCCTTTAGCTCTTTACAACGAATTAGGAATAATTTATAAATGAGCAAAGTTGTATACGAAGCACTTACTAAAGCGTTACTAACGTGTAAATATTTGTTACTATATGATTTCGGGTTATTTAATGTGTTTGTAAATAAAATCTACTTTAAAACGTGTATTTCGTGCATAGACTTTATATCTTTATGGGGAGATACTCCGATAAAGTGTTTAATTTATTTTAGTTTTACTTTATATACTTTATATTCAGTTTCACGTTATATTATTATTATAATGTATTGCATCAAGAAATGACACGATTTTCCGGATACTTTTTATTTAATCGGCCGCCTTTGGATTAAATACACAATGCAGTCGAACTGGCATGATCTCCGCAAGTTTGTGCAAAACTTGGTGAAGCATGTTGTTACAGCATGGCTTCACTGTAGCTCTGTAGTTCAGTTGGTATCGAATTAGGAATACAAAGGTCAATGGGTTGATCCCCGGGCAACAGACATGCTAATAAAATGTATTAGCAAGTCGCTTTGGATAAAAACGCTTGCATAATTTATTATTTAAATGCTGAACGCAAGGGACCTTGTTTATAAAAGTTATTTCTGTTAAGGTAAAAAACGGCTAATATATATTTTGACCCGCAGTTGCATCGTAAATATTTGTATTAATTTACTATGCCATTTTTTATTTTATTTTAAAACGTTGCATTTATTTTCATGTTGGCTGCTACAATGCAATTTCATTTTAAATGCTTAGCTAAAAACTAGCATAACATTTTCTTGCACCTTGCCTCAACAAATTACTTATTCATATTATTAATGTTCAGCGCCTCACCAAGATAACAACATACAAGTTTCACGTTCGGCAGTTGCATAATTTGACAATTTTCGTTTTGGGGAGACAAATAGAAATACGAGACAGTGTAGCCTTCATTTAGCACATTTTAGACCTGACACTTCTTGCCAGTATGATGGCGGGCGATCTATTTGCATTAGAAAACGAGCGTTGCTTCAAAGTAAAATAATTTACGTAAAGTATTATGATTTTAAGGCCAAGATGGACTTAACAATGTTGAAAATCTTGGACATACAAGTAATGTTTATATTTCAGATATAAACTTGGAAAATGCATTGATTCTCAAATGTTAAAGAATTTTAAAAACAGAATAAAGTGCATGTGTAGCCAATAGGCCCTAATCGAGACCTGGATAAATCATTGTTACTAGAAGTCAGATTAAACAGGTCTGTTAGAGCAGAACTATATATAGTTTAATTTCACTTGGTTTCTAACAAAAACTTTTTGGCATTTGGAGCACGTTTGGACAGACACGTGATGCCTCTGTCCTGCACTAAAACGCCACTCTCGATTTGTTATACATACAGGACCTAACTTTACAGCACAAATCTGTACTGTAGCGCATCCTTCATACTGTTTGTTTATTTATGTACGATTTAATTATTTAAAGGGAATGTTGGTACTACCCAGATTTATTTTTTAAAGTTAAACCCCATGGCCACAAAATTATTTGTGCCAAATGCATGGATAGTGTGGCTGCTACCCGGTCTTACCGTACTTCCATACATGTCAGAAAATAATCATATTTGTGTTTTTGCACAATTAGGGATCTATTTATTTAAGTATGATTAAGGATATAACTATTATTGTTTTTAATTTAATGTCTAAAAACATCGTTCGTATATTCAAATATAAACGAAACAAATCAGACAAATTGTTTTTATAAACATCTTTTTTAACAACGTTTTATATTAAACATTATAAAGGCCAAAGCATACGTGTTTTCAATTAAAGGCTATAAATCATTTTACGGATTACAGTACAGGGTCACTGGATGTCTTATGAACCTTATAGCCTTTGACGACTTAACTTTCATTATGCATTTTTATTTAGGACAAAACTATTTAAAACAAAAAAAGTATTTTGTGTTTATTTTTAACATAATTTAGGTAGGCCTCTACGTAAACTACCGTCTTATACCAGGCAATTTTATTACTCTGCCGAACATTTAAAAACGAATCAAGCTTTAATTTACAAATGCGTTTTGTTTGATATTTGTCAGACCTGACATATAGTTTCCCGAAATGCTACTTGATAATCACTATGTGATGGTTTCGGATCACATGCCTCCTTACTTTATTGGAAGATGATATCAATAATAATATAGGCCTAATATTTGAGTAATGTTTGACGAACATTTTGCATTTTATGATGAACTCTAAAGTCTTTCTTTAGGCTAGGTCTTTAACAAACATTTTAAAATGCTAAATCAGATCAGTAACTTATGTCTATATAAAATATACGAACACAAATGTAATGAATTATACATTGCGTTTTTATATAGAGGCAAGTGCGTGTAATGCGTGTTCTTGTTGAAGGAAATGCAGAAAAAATCCCTCTGCATGTTCCAATCAACAGAGTTAAACATTTTAGCATTTTGGAAATGCTGGTGCAAAATGAATAAGGCTACACATTCACGAAATTGCAAATACTTTGCAGCACAACTAATGTCTTTGATTAAAACCTCAATTCGAAAATATTGTGTTACCACATATTTACTTTAACGGCGTAAACACGCCAAAAGAAGTCAGAGTTAAATATGTAGTGTGATGGCCTTAAAATCAGTATGAACTTAAAACAACATAAAATATAAATATTATTACTGTTGTTGTTATTAGTAGGCTAATATAGACTATTATGCTGTCAACTGTGATTTTTGTGTTGTCATGTTTAAAGAAAAAAGTCACAACGTATCAACGTCATGAGCTGTCTTTGAAAAACTGGCATTTAATTCTTTTTTTTAAGAATATTGTTGACATAAAAATAAAGCAAAAATAACAATATATGCTGATAAAAGTCTGATACCACAGCCTTCAACGCAGAAAGACCATTCCTACTAACCACTGATCGGAGTCTGGTCACTGGAAAACAAGTTCAAGATCACTTTTCGAGGGCCGCAAAAAGTTGGCGCAATCAAACAAACAGACAAAACATAGGTAGTACAAAAACAGGCCAAGTGGTTAAGTCTTTATGTAAGTGCCAAAGGCATCGGTGCGCAATGATCCAAAGAGGCCGATGATGGTCTTCTCTGAGTCCTGGACACGTAAATATTCGCATAGGTCTGTATGGTCTCGTTTATTCCTCCTGGTTTGCATCAGAAAGTGACGAAGCACCGTCGGATAAGCGCTCGGCATCTCGAGTCCTCTCCTGCTCAGAGAGCTGCTCACTGCTGGGTATTGAGTTTTTCTTTGGACGACCTTTAGGTTTGGTAGGTGATTCTAGTCCTCCTCCTTGTAGGACCTACAGGGCAACAGATATTAGCTTAAGTGTTTAACTAAGCAAGTCTTTATTTGTAAGGATCTGTTCTGTTAAAATAAAATTAACTTACGATTTTTTTCCATTTCATTCTTCTGTTTTGATACCATGTTTTGACTTGAAGCTGACTGAGGCCTAAAGACTCTGCCAGGTCTATTCTGTAAACAAAACAAACAAAATGTCGACTAAGACAAAGGAAAACATGTTCATTATATGCAACAAATATAATGATAATAAAATGTGTTAAATAATCCAATTGAAAAAAGTCCATAAAAGCATAAAAAAAGAAAAGAAAAACGTGCGTGCGCAATAATACATATGTTATATATTTAGAAAACCCTTGTTTTAATGTATTTTGTTGTTTTTATATATTTAGAAAACCGTTGTTTTAATGTTGTTATTATTATTAGATAATGTATCTCATCATGTTCATTGGTACCAATATAAAGTAATTTAATTACAAAGCTTACCTGTCAGGGGTTGAGAGATACTTCTGTTTCTCAAATCTTTTTTCCAGACCCATTAGCTGCAATTCAGTGAACACAGTCCTACTTCTTCTTCCTTTCTTGGTCTTGCTCACTGCGTCCCCTCCCGGATCGAGTTTACCGCGGAGATGGAGGTCCAGCGGGAGATGATGAGACGATGAGCCCACTTGTAGACCCGCAGCTCCGGATAAAAGAGCAGAGCTAAGCGGCGCTCCGAGTGAGCAGGACAGAGGAGATACTGGAAACTTTAGGATGCTTGTCTGATCTGCTTTCAGGACTGTAAGTGAAACAATAGTGTGTCGGCCACATAAAATCATTTTGTTTGAAATAAACATGCTGATTTTGAAATTATGACAGAATATCTAAATAATAGAGGTAAAACAGTTATGATAGAAGCGTTGCTCATCAAAAGTGGACATACTTTTGTATATTTAAAAAAGGGCTATTAAATTGTATATAATAATAATAATATTAACATGTTAAAGAATATGCAATATATGACACGAATAATTTCATGAAAAAGAAATATGCCTTTAAACCGTAAGCAACTTTACTAAGTGAAGGCTAAGCTCTAAAGAGCTTTTATGTAAGTTAGGTTACTAAGAAGACATACTAATGATTATTTAAATGATTTAAATGCCTTCATTTGCTTAAAATATTCCTTTGTATATAATGCAACCATGTAAATGTAAAGACGGCGTATTTACATTTACATGTAAATCTTTTAACATCTCGAAATGAGTTGCATTATGTTTTCTGTTGTGTATATTTTTCCATCGTTAGAAGCCGATTGATTTTTTTACTGAGTATTAGCACGAGAAAACTTAAAGGGCATGCAATGGGCCTGCATTGTACGTACATTTGCATGCTGTGTGCGAATGTCATATTTGGTCATTGGGTTTGTTTTCTATGTCTCTATTTTTCTAAATCTTTTGTTGCTTGGCCACTTGCATTGCTCTCTGATTTGTTTTGTATTGGTTGTACAGAGACAGTGTGGACTCTGCTTTTTGAGTAGGCAAATAGAGCGCTTCTGCGATTTGAATGTCTTTGGCTGCGATTAAGAGATTGCCAATGCTCTACTTAAAAATGTCATCCAAATGATAAAGTACATACCCAAGTGGTTGTGATATGGTCTAGCCGACAAAAGGGCATGTACTCCAAATTTTAGAAGGTCTCCAGCGGGACTTGATATCTTGTTATCCGGATGGTCTGTAAGGATCTCTTCAATCATGAAACTCCTGTACCTGTGAGACCTTTGGTCTGGATGGGCATCCGGGGGATAAAAGTGTGCCCCAATTTCCAAAGGATGTTGCATTTTTAAAGTTTAAATGTAGTAAATGTTCTCCAAACCTCCTGGTATAAGAACCTGTTTTCCGAAGATGCGTGAAAGTCACATTGAAGATTTAGATGTCCTGAGGACGCACGGAGCATAAACGTCCATTCAGTCTTTTAGATGAGATGAAAATCATCCTTTCTGATCTTCTGAAATACGCAGAAAAGGTTTATCTCACGAATGATCGTAAAAAGTTCAAAACAACACTTTAAGTTTCTTTTCTTTAAGGGAGATGTGTGGTCCGGTCCACGCAGCTGGTATGAGAAGTCTGTTCCGCCCAGTAAGGACAGCCTATTTCTGTTCTTACACCACTGACTGAGCTCTCAATCCGGAACATAGACATGTGATTTTAAGGAGGTCTAACACAACGCCACACCTCCTCTTTAACATGCTTGGACACCCTCTGTAAATATATTTAAAACATAGTCAAAACATTTAACTTGTGTTACCTTTATACTTTAAATGTACATGATCATTAGAGTAAGCCATACACTAAATGTCATATATCATATAGAATTTATATTTTTGAAACGTTAATGCCGATCAAAGAATTTCCAAATTAGCCAACATCTCCTTAAATAAATTAGATACAAAGTAAAAGTATAGCAGCACAATATCTTGCATTATTAAAAAACAATTAAAATGAGACAGAAAGGGTTTTCCTATAAAAAACAAATGTATAGTATGAAACTTAACACAACATCGCATTTTTAAACAAAAAACTGAAGGCTATTAATAAAATATGGATTCATATATATCTGATATATATTTTTTAAATTTAAACGTATGGATATGAGATCCTAAAAGCGTAAAAAAAGGAATTGAAAATCGTAACAATGCAAAATGTAATGTTGCAATTTGTTGTTACAATTTCAAATTAAATAATTTAGCGCTTTAGGCGGTTTTACACGGGTTGCATAGAGATTGAAAAATTCAAATACATTTCCTCCAAATACAAATTCAAATACATAATTGTGCTATTAAGTTTTAGTTTATCAGGACAAATATTTTCCTATTGCTTAAGCTGATTTAGTCCCTAACAACTAGAAACATGGCTATTTGCTTAATTGTTATTTTAAGTCGTTTTTATTTAAATTCTATAGCCTATTCAAAGCGCATAATCTCAAATAATAAATAAAGTAAAAAAATAAATATAGCCTATGAAATAAAATAAATATATATTTTATAAATATAGTCGTGAAACGCTGCAACTCGATCGAATAGGCTACGTTTATTTTGTCTTTCTGAAAATTGGTAAACAATATCGTCTTTTTGGCCTTCGTTATTTAAAAAGTTGCATGCCTCTCTTTTTCTCTCGAGCTCTCTATTTGCCCTTTTTTAAATAAATGATTAAATTGTGTATCATCATAAGTTGCGTCCATAGTTCACAAATCCAGGTTTGGAGAAAATATTTAAATATAAATATAGAATTGTTAGGCATATTAGTGTAAATATTATCAATATCATTTTAATGTATTATTTTATTACCTACTGTAGTTATACTTAATTATGATAAAACAGTTATGAAAAATTGAAGAGTTGTTTTAGAGAAATTTAATTAATTAAACGTTGAAGGAAATATTACGGTGTATTACGGTGATCGAAATGCAGAAGAGGAATAGAGAGTCATTTTAGCCCTCTCATACACGCAGGGTAATAGAAATAGGGTTCTTCATAGTAAGTTTAAGAACACTGTCTCTGCTGAGAGAGCACATCTGTATTTCAACCACTAGGCGACATCAAGTGAATGTCAGATTGCAAAAATCAACGTGTCAACGACTGTGCACCATTTTTATTTACATTTCTGCTTATGTTCAGATATCAAATACAATACTTTTTAGCTGGAGCATTATGAGAGCTCAGATACTCTATATATTATTATTTATTAAAGTCATTATTAACTAATTTACCACTGGAAGTAGGATTAGTAGCCAGGTAAAATTATGAAAATTAGTGACCACGTCAACCAAAAAGCAAGCCAGGCTTAGAACTATGTTTCTTCATCGATAAACTAATAGGCCTATTACAATGACATAATCCAAAACACAAACACGCAAAAACATTGACGATATGGTCGTCGTTAACATGATTAATAGTGTCAAGTTTATTTGACACGTGCACGATATGTCAGTGACTTAACGTGAGGTACAGGTAGCCTACAGGAGTACAAAATGAAGTAAAACTTTTTTTTTTTAATTACTTCATTCGTTTGTGATATGTTTCTATAATGAATTATGGTAATGATCTGTACTCTCAGGTATATCAATTGTTTCAGTGTTGTTTTAGTGCGGGTAACTCAAGTGCACTTTTAAGGTCACTAGATTCATTCACATTCTCCTCAAACACAGCGCCTCCGATCTGTCATTGACCGTTTTCCCTCGGAGGTCGCATTTCTAGGCTGCCTACGTCATCAAGACCGTCTTATTTCAGATTCAGAATATTAACAAGTATAAAGTTGACTATTATTCTCAATCGTTAATTGTTGTAATATGCTTATGACTTGTGAATGAAATGCTTAGTTAACTTAAATAAACCAGGCTTGATGACGAATGCAGCGTACAGTACATATGCGACCTCCGCAGGCTGCAGCCTTCGGACTGAGAAACGGCCAATAATAGCGGTCATCTGGTCACGTGACTGTGGATCGACCAATGAGAAGCATCATCTGTTTCACCAACCTGTTACAATGGCAACATCCTTTTGAGCTGAGAAAGCGATACAAATGCACGCCGCCCTGTTTATCGACGACTCGTGCTTTCGTAATTCACCACGAGTCCGATGAAAACTACTAACCGTGGCTAACAAAATCCAGATCCAAGAACAGAGGTATGTAACAATCTTAAACATTAGCCTTGATGTTAGCCTTTGCTTTAGCATGATAGCATTGTTGTTGTTAGCTAGCTGAGAGATGAATTGTAGGAGATTAAGCATGCAGTCTGTTAGTTTAACTTACAGGTAACTTAGGCTATCTAGTGATCCGGAATTTTTAACTCTATAAGATGTATAATTGCTATACTGCGGAGCAAAAGGGGGATACGCTTTACATGGTATTTTTTAAAGTTAAAAACCCCAAATAAACCTAAGGTGTGTTATTATTCATGTGGTCAAGGTTGAGTTCACATATAGCATCCTATTACACAAACTTCTAGTATGCACAGTACATTATGTTTAGTATTTTGAAGGTATTATACACGGTTCATGTGCGTGTGCAGTGCTGTAAAGAAAAAACTAGCTTTAGTTTTAGGTCATTCAAAATTTACATTTATTCATTTAGGATACGTTTTTATCCAAAGTGACTTACAAATGAGGGAAAATTCAACAGTTTGTCATAGGAGCTTACAATAAACAGAAAAAGGTACAGATTTGTCTTTTTATTGTTTCATAGACCATGCCCTTATTTTTTGATAAAATGCAAAAAAGTCATTATGGGATTGCAGTGCTCCTGTGGTTTGCCTATGTATAAGCATTAACACATGGTGTCTGTGTATTTAACTTTTTAAGCACCAAAGCTAGCCTAATTAATGACCTGATGGCTCCATTTGACTTAAGACCTTAAGAAAAGCTTAAAGGATTAGTCAATTTTCTTAAAAAAAATCCAGATAATTTACTCACCACCATGTCATCCAAAATGTTGATGTCTGTCTTTGTTCAGTCGAGAAGAAATAATGTTTTTTGAGAAAAACATTCCAGGATTTTTCTCATTTTAATGGACTTTAATGGACCCCAACACTTAAAGGAATAGTCTACTCATTTTCAATATTAAAATATGTTATTACCTTAACTAAGAATTGTTGATACATCCCTCTATCATCTGTGTGCGTGCACGTAAGCGCTGGAGCGCGCTGTGACGCTTCGATAGCATTTAGCTTAGCCCCATTCATTCAATGGTACCATTTAGAGATAAAGTTAGAAGTGACCAAACACATCAACGTTTTTCCTATTTAAGACGAGTAGTTATACGAGCAAGTTTGGTGGTACAAAATAAAACGTAGCGCTTTTCTAAGCGGATTTAAAAGAGGAACTATATTTTATGGCGTAATAGCACTTTTGGGAGTACTTCGACTCGGCGCAGTAACACCCTCCCTCTCCCATTATGAGAGTGAGAAGGGGAGCGGACTTTTCAGGCGAGTCGAAGTACTCCCAAAAGTGCTATTACGCCATAAAATATAGTTCCTCTTTTAAATCCGCTTAGAAAAGCGCTACGTTTTATTTTGTACCACCAAACTTGCTTGTATAACTACTCGTCTTAAATAGGAAAAACGTTGATGTGTTTGGTCACTTCTAACTTTATCTCTAAATGCAGCTCTGATATAAATTTAACAAAGAATTTCTTCATCTTGAACTTTGGTCCGGGTTCATGCTGCAGTTTATTCTTATATTCATGTAAATAAACTGGACTTCACAAAATGTTTCCCATGATAGATCTCTACATAGAGCAGCTGAGAAGAGGTCATGTGAAGATTACTGTAGGTTTAAGTGCTATGATTGGACAACACTTGAACTCAGTCAAGATCTGTGGTCATATCTATTATGCGGCCTCACTAAGACATTCAAGCTGTCATTTACAATTCAGGAAAGAGGGTCTGATTAAATTTCAGATTATACTGCAGTAAAATATACCCAAGAAACTTTCTGTTGATCTGTCCTAGGAATTGACTATTTATTGAAGAAAACCCATTATTGGCTATTTTATAGTAATTTCTTATTACTTTTTATAAAAACACAAATCAATGTTTTTTTTTAGCTTGTAGTTATTAAAACTAACTGGTAGCTGGGTTAAAATCAGTGCAATTACAATAAAAACCAACTTGTATTTTAAAATGGAACTACATTGATATAAAGTATGTTTACACTGCCTTTTAAAACTCTGTTTTGCAAATGCTTTAAAAAATCAGTTCAAAGTTCAGATGAAAGTGATCGCCGCCCTTTGATTTAAATCCAGTGGGCGGCATTCAACGATTCATCCAAAGCCCGGATTCACAGCTTTTGTAAGGGTGACAGTGTTTCCAAGCATGTTCATAATGTAAATTTATTAAAAATGTATTCATCTTTTTAATCATAATACTTATAAAATATGATGTGCTCTGATAAATAAATAAATAAATAATTGCTTGCTAAGGCAGCACATATACTAAAATTGGATCAAAACAGAAGAGAAAATTAGATTCTTTCTCTTGTGTTTTGAAACAGCCTGAACTGAAAGATAAAGTGAATTCATGAACAGAAATTTAAGATGGACTGAAATGACACACGATGGACCAACATAAAACTGTCTTTTTCTATTAAACGGATAGTTCACCCAAAAATGACAATTGTATCACCATTTACTTAACCTCATGTTGTTTTAAACCTTTATGAGTTTCTTTATCAAAATATCCCCTTTTGTGTTCAACAGTAACCACACAGTTGATGATACCCATTGACTTTCATAGTAGGAAAAACAAATACTATGGAAGTCAATGTCAATTGTGTGATTACCATCATTTTTTTAAAAATATTTTCTTTTGTGTTCAACAAAATAAGGAAATTTTGGGTTTAAAACTAATTGAAGTTGAGTAAATGATGTCAGAATTTGTATTTTTGGGTATACTATTCCTATAAGACCAGAAAAATTAATTCTCAATCAGATAACTAGTGAACAGTGATTGACCAGTCTCAGGTTCAGTTTTTGGATAGCTCAAGTGCAGTTTCACTTTGTTGAATCAGTAGTGTACGTTACAATGCAAATGTGTCGTGTCCTGTGTCCTCTCATTTTACTATGAATTAATCATAACGTATCAAATGAATGTTAAAATCATTTTACAAGCGGCCAATCTTGTTACACAACAAATAATTACTATGGAAAGCAGCATATTTTTTCCAATTACTAGGATAAATGACAAAGGAGCCGGTAGCACACCTGCATAGTCATTAATAGGTGCGTACTAACAGCAATGTCCAATAACAATAAAAGGAACAGAAAATCCTGCAAAAGTCGTATGACCTTCATGGGACCAAATCGCTGATGATTAAAATGTTTTTACTTTAAAGCTTAAATAGCATCCAGAACTTTTCTCTCTAATATTTTAAATGCTCATATGAATAAAAGTTTTTGACTTTGAAATAATGCCTGAGATTTACAGTAGCAGGACGGTTAGTCATTATGACTGCAGTGCTTATCTGTGATTAAAGTACTGACCTGTACAGTCACAATGGTAATACGAGAAGTTGACAGTTGATATGTTGTGGAGTGTAAGGTTAAACTGACGCATTGCAGTTTCCAGTCTCACTTTATAATGTATCCAATAGCCTAGTAAATACTCACTCAGTAAAGGGGAAACAATCATTTATAGGTTATTACTGAGAAAAGTCAATTTGTTACATTACATTAAATTTATGCATTTGGCAGATGCTTTGATCTAAAAATGTCAGTGCATTAAAATGTATACATTATATATATAACTATGTGTGTGTTCCCTGAGTTTGAACCCATGTTTGAAGAACATTACAGGGTTTCCACACCTTAGTTAACTTAAAATTCAAGGACTTTCCAGGTCTAATACCCTCAAATTCAAGGATTAAATGTGGGGACACATTTCAAGTGAGAGCAAGGTTACATCGTGTTACCTGTTAAGATATAATGTTACAGTTCCCTGTCAAGGGAACCCTCGCTGCGTCACTGCAGTGACACTTTAGGGGTAGGTGCGTGTGAATGTGTATATCAAATTTAATGGTGATGCTTAACGACAAAGACGGGGTGACGCAGGAGCCAGAAAGTATATCGCTATTTGAAATATTGCCAAAGACGGCATTACAGCGCAGCGTCTCGTTCCCTTCTCAGAGAACAACATTTACATACGTAACGTAACCCAAGACGTTTTCATGTGTCAAACACAACTATGATAAGAAGCATTTTGGTATGAATCAACATTCGCATACAGAAGATATAACCATTTAAAGTGAACAGTTTAGCACGTGTGCTTAAAAAGTCTAGATTTTTATGATATTAACCTACACTACACAGGGAATAGGGATGTAACGGTATCAAAATGGTATGGTAGTATTTCGTTATGATGCCCACGGTACGATAATTATTGGAACATTTACAGGAAGGAAAAAACAAATGAAAAACTGCCATAAGTGTTTATTAAACAAGACTGAACATTAAAATGTACAAAGTGTAGTGTAGTGTTTACAATTTTCATAAAAAGGACAAAAATAATTGGTAATATGTAATAAAATAAAAAATAAAGTTTCAGTTTAGTTTGTCAACTTTAAACAACTCCCAATCAGTCAGGTTTTAAGAATTGAGTCACTCCCTCAATTGAACTATTTAGGGCCCGAGCACCGAGGAGCAGGCCAGAATGGCCTGCACCATAGGTGCAAAGCCCTATTGTTTTTGCTCAGATTCTTCTGCTTTTTCTTCCCCGAAATGAATCGCATTTTTGAGGGCCTAAACATGCTCGAAAACTCATGAAACTTTGCACACGCGTCAGAATTGACGAAAATTTACATGTGGTATAGCCGTCAGAAGTGGGCGTGTAGAAATGGCTCGATAGCGCCACCTGCAAAATTTCAAAAGAACAACCCTCCCGCTACGAAAAACGTACAGATACGGAATTTGGTAGGATCATCTATCACCTCAAGACCTACAAAAAAGTCCCTTGGAACCAGGCTCTAAAACCCACAGGAAGTCGGCCATTTAGAATTTTTGCTGTGATTTCTGTGCAAATTTTGGCATTTCCAGGCTTCGTACTTTAACGAACTCCTCCTAGAGATTTAATCCGATCATCATCATATTTGGCCAGTATCATCTAAAGGCCTTTGCGATGTTAAATTGCGGAGCTTTTGACTTTTCGTTGGAGGGCGTGTCCGTGGGGGCCTGACAAATTTCAGCGTTTTTGCCATGAAACAGGATGTTGTTCTAACTCCGGCATACAATGTCCAATCTGCCACACCATTCACATGTTTGATAAGGGTCTTGACCTGAACACATTTCCATGCCAAAATTCAGCTTCAGTCATAGCGCCACCTAGAGGTAGCAGGAAATGCCATGTTTTACGCCATGATTTACTGCTCTTAGAGATTTAATCAAATCATCATCATATCTGGTCAGACTGATTTTAAGCCCTTTGCGATGATAAATTGCGAAGATCTTGACTTTTCGTTGGAGGGCGTGTCCGTGGCGGACTGGCAAATTGTGATGTTTCGCAATGAAACATGAAGTTGTTGTAATTCCGGCATACATTGTCCGATCTGCCCCCGACTTCACACATTTGATAAGGGTCCTGGCCTGAACACATAAACATGGCATAATTCAGTAACAGTCATAGCGCCACCTAGAGGCAGCAGGAAATACCATGTTTTACGCTGTGACTTACTGCTCTTAGATATTTAAACATATCAACATCATATTTAACCAGTGTAATCTCAAGACAACGAAAAACAACGACCTTGACTTTTCATTAAAGGGCGTGTCCATGGCGGCCTCGCAAAGTATCGCTAAATGAATCGCATTTTGACAGGCTAAACAAGCTCAAAAAGTAATAAAACGTTGCACACACGTCAGAAGTGGCGAAAATTTACATGTGGCATAGCCGCCAGAAGTGGGCGTGTAAAAATGGCTCAATAGCGCCACCTGCAAAATTTCAAGAGAACAGCCCCGCCGCTATGAAAACCTACAGATACGAAATTGGGTAGGATCATCTTTCACCCCAAGACCTACAAAAAAGTCTCTTGGAGCGAAGCTCTAAACCCCACAGGAAGTCGGCCATTTTGATTTTTCTCTTTGATTTCTGTGCAAATTTTGTCATTTCCAGCCTTCGTACTTTAACAAACTCCTCCTAGAGATTTTATCAGATCGTCATCATATTTGGTCAATCTCATCTAAAGGCCTTTGCGATGTTAAATTGTGGAGCTTTTGACTTTTCATTGGAGGGTGTGTCTGTGGCGGCCTGACAAAGTTCAGCATTTTCACCATGAAACAGGAAGTTGTTATAACTAAGGCATACAATGTCCAATCTGACCCATGCTTCACATGTTTGATAAGAGTCTTGGCCTGAACACATTTCAATGCCAATATTCAGCTTCAGTCATAGCGCCACCTAGAGGTAGCAGGAAATGCCATGTTTTACGCTGTGATTTACTGCTCTTAAAGATTTAATAAAATCATCATCATATTTGGTCAGACTGATTTTAAGCCCTTTGCGATGATAAATTGGCAAGATCTTGACTTTTCGTTGAAGGGCGTGTCCATGGCAGCCTGGCAAAGTGTGATGTTTCACCATGAAACAGGAAGCTGTTGTAATTCAGGCATACATTGTTTGATCTGCTCCAGACTTCACACGTTTGATAAGGGTCCCGGCCTGAACACGTCAATATAACAATAATCAGGTACCGTCATAGCACCACCTGCTGCACACAGGCGGTGTGGCACATTTTTTTTTTTTTTGAATATCCACCTATATTTACCCACTTTAATTCATATCCCCCTGGTTCACTGCTTTACTAATGCCATAGGGTGGCGGTGCACATGTGTGAGAGGGCCCTTCCATCGCTGCTTGCAGCTTTAATTATTATTATTATTATTAATGCTAATGCTTGGTACTCCTATGAAAGCAACAGTTGTGATTGTAGAATCAAAAAAAGAAGATAGGAATTGACCCATCTTAAAACCTGAAAACAAAAACAACCCAGTAAAAATGAAAATAGCAGCTTACCTAGAGCTGAGGTCAGCTCACTCCATACAGGGGTGCGTTTCCCAATCGGAAGTCTGCAGCCTCCATAGGTCGCATTTGTAGGCTGCATACGTCATGAAGACCGTCTTATTTTCAGAATATTAACACTTTTCAAGTTGATTAGTATTCTTATTTAATCGTATATTGTTGTAACACGCTTATAACTTGCGAATGTAATACTCAGTTAACTTAAATACACCAGGGGTGTAATGACGGATGCAGCCTGAATATGCGACCTAAGGAGGCTGCCTTCTAATTGAGAAAATGCATACACACTCTCCTCATTTACGGATTTACTCACTCTCGTTTTTTGTATGTCCATCACATTTTGTCCTCTCTTTTCTTATCACAGCGAACGCAAACTTTTTCCACACGTCAGATTTAAAATTCGCGTTTCTTTTGCTTCCTCCACTCGCTCCACTTGGCCGGAAAAATACTACACGTGTTGCCCGGAAGACCTAACATTTACCGAATCATGTGACCACGGTGGTACCGGGAAAGTTTATACCGCAATAACACGAAATATATATTACCGTTACATCCCTAACAGGGAATAATATGGTTTTTTTTCCAAGGGATTTGAATTTTCCCCCCAGATTCACACACTTTCAAGGATTTCAAGGACCCAGTGGGAACCCTGACATTATTTCCTTTCCTAAATGAAAAAAAAAACCCACTCAAGATCTCATTTAAAAAGCACATGTGTAAACTGTCTACTTCATGTCCCTCTGTATATAGCATATGGAAGGAAGAGGTTGTCACCTCCTTATATATTATATATGCTCCTTGTCCCACTGTGGCCAGCCAGTGTTACTAATGTGCGACGCAGCAGACTGTACATTGTCCTCCCAGGAGGGAAAACTCCCTGGCAACCATCCTTACAGCTTCCCTTTTTTTGTTGTGTCCTGACTGTTTACTTCAACACGACTGTGTTGTGTCTGAGTGTCTGACATCATGTTTGCTTCCACCTTGCAGTGTCGGCCATGGCAGCAGGCGTCAGTTTACTGAGTGACCTGCCGTACACCAGCGGCACTTCAGTGAACAGCAAAGACGTAACCACTGATATGGAGCCAGGTAATATATAGATTTTTTTCCTACCTGTGATCGATTGTTTTTTTTTTTTGTGTGTGTTTTTATGTCTTTATTCTTGAAACTTAAAGGCACATTTTATATATGAATGGGCTGAATAGACTATAATTTTAAAATCACACTTTTAGCTAAAATATTTATAGTATGATGAAATCACTGAAGCCATATTTGTTGTTAGTTAGACTTAATTATGCAATAGTGACATGTAAATCTGGCATTACTGGTTTATTCAAAATAGGATATTGCTTTGTTTAGCCTAATTGCTTTTTACATATTTTTTAACACGTGATCGCATTAAGTCCGTAAATGCGACCTTAAGTTGTTTTGTCTGTTTTGCAATTGTCATTGACTAGAACATTTCAGGTATATTTGAATGTAAATACGTTTAAGGAAGTAAATAAGCATCTTACAACATGGATCTGCACTCATCAGACCGCTTTAAACTGATACAACATTCATTTTTACCTAGATATGGTTTGTGATACATTTTATTAGATTTTAAAGTGCACCTATTTCATTGCTAAAAAACTTATTGCGTGTATTTGGTATGATACTATGTGTTTGCGTGGTTTATGGTTAAAAACACATTATTTTCCACATATTGTACATTTTTGTAGCTCCAGATATACTGCTTTGCTCAAATGCATTGATTTTATACAAAACTCATCGACTTGAAAAGCACTGTGTCCCTGATTGGCCATCTAATCTGTACGTTGTGTCACTGTACACCGATAACTTGCATCATTGTTTACTTTGAGGTTTGTACCTTTTACATATCGTTAACATGTACTAATAAACACTTACAAGCCAGAGAAAATGTAAAATCGTGAATCGGACCATAGTTGCTCTTTAAGGGGCCGTTCACATGTCGTGCCTAAAATGCATGGAAAACACTTGCCGCGTAGGTTCTTGTCACGTGACGTGCGGTGCGCTTGCAGCATTCTAAGGGGCGGTTCACATTTCGCATCTAAAACCGCCGCGACCCTTGTTTGTTTTTTGTCAGATGACCTGCTGTGCGCTTGCGGCGTTCTGAAAAGTAAAATGTTTTTAACTCGATGCGGTGCGTACGCGCCTGGATAAAACAAGCGCTTCGCTTCCGTTATAAGCGTGCATACCACACGCCTACATTTGAAATTACGAACTTGAGCGCACAAAAGATGCGCTATGTGAACCGCCCCTAAAGAGTTACGCTACGTACACACCAAACGCGGGGTATCGCGTTACTTGTTCTAGATTAATCCCGGCGAATAGTGCGTGTTTTCGCGGCAAACGCGCCGCCCATATCGCGTCATTCGCATCGCCCCAAGCGAGGACGCTGTATGTAATCTACTAGCACAAATCGTTGAACTCGCATCTGGTGTGAAGCCACAGTTAAAATGCTTTTTTTTACTCGTAGAAAGTACTTTGACAAGTACTTTAAGCTTCGTTACATCCATTATTTCATAAGCTTTTTCAAATGTTAAGATGAATCACTGATGACTTTCCTCTTTTATCCACTTTATAGACTGCATGCTCTGAGTTACATAAAATCCTTGTATTAATTCAAATGGACATCATCAGTTGTTGTAATTCTGGCCTCTGATTGTTGAAGTGCAAGTGAATTATGCAAGCAGGGCTTTCTATCTCCATAAAATGCATCATCCTGTCTACATTTTACCTGAGACTGCACACGCAAGCTTTTGTACAACCTCCCACTGACTTCAAACTTGGTCGCCATAGAGACCCCCTTTAAAAGCAGCTGATGAACTGGTTTGATTGTATTGGTCTCTCATGTCTCTTTTGTGCAACTGGGTTATTATGTGGCGATGATACACAGTACTCATGTCAGCGTTTGGTTTGTTTAGACTATAAGAGCCTGTGCTTGTTGGATAATTGATGCTTTAGATGACATGGGCTAGATGGTCCTGAGGAGACGTCGTAAATCAGCTCTGGAAGTTCTGACTTCATTTTCGCAGAAGGTGGTAGTGGCTATTAGCATGTCCGAAGCTCAGACTGACATCAGCGGAAACGGATGTAATGTGTCATGTTTACGTTTGAGTTAGTTACTAAGGCTGTTTAGAAAATCCTGAAGGCTAATTCTGTCCGTGTTGTCTTTGTCTAACTCTTCAGTTAACGTTCGAGTCCCTACTGCAAAGTACACCAAAGTTGGCGAGACTCTGAGGCACGTCATTCCTGGACATATGCAGTGTTCAATGGCGTGCGGTGGTCGGGCTTGCAAATATGAAAACCCATCTCGCTGGAGCAATGAAGAACAAGCCATCAAGGGACTGTACTCGTCCTGGTAAGCTATGTTTCACTTTCTTGCATCGCTTGAAGTAAAAAGATCAATATTTGGCAAAGAGTTTTAATGAAGTCATTCATTGACTTTATTTAGCTTAACACACTCCAGAAATGAAACAAATGTCTTTTAATATGACATGACATTATATTTATAAATGATTAAACTAAATACATTTGAACGTCTTGTCTTATCTAAAAACTGAAAGTAAACAGGGTGGACTTGTGGAGTATTTGCATTCATAAAAAATTAGCTTAAAACATTTCAAATCAATATTTAATGTTTCTTACGTGATTTATAAGGGAAATAGCTGTGTAATAAACAGAATAATGTATACATTATTCCTTGCTTGTTATGTTGTTGTTGTTTTTTAAGGGAAAATAGTCAGGAACAGGTGCTTTTAATTTTATTGTGTGTATATATACAGTACGGTAATATTAACAGCTTGCATTTCAATTCAATCTTTCAAAGGATAACCGATAATCTTTTAGCCATGGCGAGGCCTTCCACTGAAATCATCGAAAGATTCAACATCATTGAACAATTCCAGACGTGTGTAAAATTATGCTAACAAGTAATTCCCGTGATGCACCATGTCCGGCTTTGTTGACACTTTACTTCCTTCTAGGTGTGGCTTAAAGACTGTAATAAACTTGCAACGTCCAGGGGAACATGCCAGCTGCGGCAGCACCCTTGAGCCAGAGAGCGGTTTCACTTATCGCCCGGAGGTTTTCATGGAAGCAGGGAGTGAGTATGCCAAACACGTACACAAACGTTCACCTATTACCTTTTCAGTAGTCAGTGGAATTAGTCTAGGTCTATTATCGCTAAATCTATTAGCGCTATTATCACATCAAGTCGTTGACAAGCTAAAGAACATTTGCTTTATAAATATGCAGCAATTGTGTTTGCTGGAGTTGTTCAGGTTCAGTGTGGGTTTTGAGGCTTAGGGGGATTGGCAAACCTTAACAAGATCTCCTGAGATCGTTGCTTTGCTTGTAGGCAGCACCTTCTGGGAAACTATAAGTCGCAATTTTCCGCAGAGCGCAGCGTGTCGGGACACGCATGAAATGTCTTTTAAATTAAGAGTTGGCACTGATTAGATGTCCTCTCCTTTGTGTGTTTTCCCAATTATCCTGAACGTGAATTTATGGTATTACATAAACAAGCATAAACGTTTTATTTTGCTTCTCTGGTTCACATCTTTTATATTTTCCTAGTTTATTTCTACAACTTTGGATGGAAGGATTATGGGGTGGCATCCTTGACTACTATCCTTGACATGGTGAAAGTTATGTCATTTGCCATGCAAGAGGGAAAAATGGCCGTTCACTGCCATGCTGGACTTGGCAGGACAGGTCAGTATCTTGATTCTCTTTAAACATTTTAAGAGCTCAGAAGCCGCTTAACGCCACCTCCGTCATAAATGAGATGGTGGTATTGACCGAGTGCTCTCGGCATGTATTGCGTGTTCATCGGGTACTTTGCTTCAGATCCACTTGGTCCCAGCCTCAGTCCATTCCGAAAATCCTTTAAGCTACACTATAAAAAATACTAGGTTATTTTCAACCTAGCGTTGGGTCAAAAAGGGACAAACCCAAACCTTTTGGGTTATAATTATATATATATATATATATATATATATATATATATATATATATATATATATATATATATGTAAGCAATAAGGTACGTGAGGCTGTGCTGTATCGTGAATAAGTAACGGCTGAAGGGCGTTGTTAGGCACGACGCGAAGCGGAGTGCCTGCAACCCCTTCAGCCGTTACTTATTCACGACACAGCACTTGCCTCGAGTACCTTACTGCTTTTATAAAACGGTTACCACACAATATTAAAGTAAAAAAAATATTAGTGCAACTTTCATGAAGTTAAATCAATAAAAGCATTCCTTCCGCTAGAAAAAATAGTCCCTGACTGCGAACAACAACATGAAAGCTCAAATAAAAACAACAAACTGTTCTCAGACTTTGTCTCATTATATGTTTATGTGTTGCTAAGGGTGTTGCTAAGGGCGCAGTGATATTAAATAGAACCGTTGGGTAAAGCGGTCATAGCAGTGTTTTATTGTGAATAAAGCACACCTGTTGACCAATCAGAATCAAGGATTGGAACTAGCCGTTTTATAAATATATAATAATATGCGTTTGGCAGACGCTTTTATCCAAAGTGACTTACAGTGCCTTACTAGCTATACATTTTTTTTCTTTAATTAGTATTAAAAAAATCTATGACCTTTTGCGCCGCAAACGCAATGCTCTACCAATTTACAGAGTTACCACGAGTCATGGAATTCCTGGAATATCATGGAATTCCTGGAATATCATGGAATTTTAAATGTTCTATTTAAAAAAATTCAGTCATTGAATGTCAGGATCTTTTATATATTTTTTGTCCAAGACATGGAATTCCTGGAATATCATAGAATTTTAAATGGTCTACTTAAAAAAATTCCAGTCATTGAAAGTCAGGAACTTTTATATATTTTTTGTCCAAGTCATGGAATATTAGCGATTTTGTTTATCGCTTTAAATTTTTTTTGGATTTTAAAATGTAATCTGCTTGTTGAGGTTGTGATGTAAGGAATGCCGTTTCCGCGTCCAAGCCTCCACTAATTTCAAGTGAGACTACAATCTAAACAGCCATTTCTTGGCATTGTTTATTCATTTCACACATTTAAGCTACATTTTTTAATAAACTCACAGTGTACATTACATTACTAGTAGGGCTGTAACGATTAATTGTGCAAATGCACGTTTTCTCAATGCATTTTAATGTATTAGGGTGAAATCCCGACATCCCAAAGCCAGGGGCCGCTCTCGTGCAGAAACTCCATTTGTGCCACAGAAGAAGTAGTTTTACGAACGCTATTCCAGGAAATGTCTATAAGAATATTTATATCGCTGTTCTTCAAATTGTTTCAGGTATTTTCATGATAATAAAGAATATTTTGAACGATTTTGTTTAACGAGTGTTGCTTTTTTAAATGCACGTTATAAACGACTCGGACTCATAGTGATTTTAGATTGATAAGAACTTCCTACTGACCAAATGCCATAGTACACGCTCAAGCTGTGCATGAAACACAGAATCGGAGCCTTGCGATTCAGAATCGATTTCAGACAGGCATTTTTACTGGGACATGCGATTAATTGTTACAGCCCTAATTATTAGGCTTGCGGCATCTCAGACATGGGTCATGAAAATTCAGCTTTTTAGTCAGTGAAAGTCCGGGAATTTGACATTTGGCTTCGAGTGGGAACCCTGAATTTGACCTATGCTGGGTTGTTTTAACCTATTGTTGGGTCAAATATATTTTCTGGGTTAATTTAACCCGACGGCTGTGCTCATCCCTTTTTGACCCAACCCTGGGTTGAAAATAAGGAGAAAACATGAGTTTAGATCTTTCTCCATTTTACTGTGCTAACAGTACTTTTTACTACTTTTACAATGTAGCAAAACATAACACACGTGTTTATGTATAAATAACCCATAATGTGCATGTATTTGTCTCTCTAGGTGTTTTAATAGCGTGCTTCTTAGTATTCACATGCCGGATGAGTGCAGATCAGGCTATTCTGTTCGTCCGAGCTAAACGGCCAAATTCCATCCAGACTCGTGGCCAACTGTTGTGTGTGCGAGAATTCGCCCAGTTTCTTTTGCCACTGCGAAGTGTGTTCTCGTGTGCCGAGCCCAAAGCTCACGCGGTCACGTTGTCGCAATACTTGACTCGTCAGCGCCATATGCTACACGGATATGAAGCGAGGCAAATGAAGAACATGCCAAAGATCGTCCATCTGGTCTGCAGGCTCCTACTGGACATAGCAGAGAACCGACAAACTGTGGAAGAGGAGGTGTTGGAGATTCCAGACCTTACGGAGGAAGTAAAGAAGACGGTCTCCCTGCAAGCCATCCAACAGTTGGGGAAAGAGATGAGAGGGAAGGGGATTCCAGTCTCCTCACCTCGGTCTCCTGAACAACCCAACTTTCCTCTTAAAGTACCATGTGCTTCATTTCATGACCAGGAGTTTAATTTGCTTTGGAGATCGGCAACAGTGGACAATACCGAAAAGTCTCAACTCGCCTTAAGAAAATATCTTAGCTATAGTGATTCAGCCTTGCACAAACTGGACTTCAGGATTCAAGGAATGCCATGTCCCCAAAATTCTCTTGGAAGCAAATTTGGTTCAGATCTTTCTGAACGCTACATATCACAGAGCAGATTATCCGCACAAACCCCTGATCTTCAACCATTTGAACCTCCATTGACCAATGAAAGCAAAAGCAATCCCAACCATGACTCTTTAACCAGTACTTCCCTGGTACAATCCGATAAAGCTCAAAGTCCAAAACCCTGCTCTCCTATCACCAAAAAACGGACAGCTATGAAGGAGGCAAAGCGCAGCATGTCTTATGGATTTTTATGGAGGACCACCACGGACAACAGTACAAAGTGGACCACAGAACTTGATGGAAATGTTCAAACGTGTCAAGATGTCAACGAACAATTTACTAATGTTCCCATGTTAACACTTCAAAATGAACTCACACCTGAGACTCGGCATCTGTTTGTGGCCAAAGCTCTTACAATGGACATACAAGGAGAGGAACTTGGGAATACAGTCTCAGTGTGGCAGGTAGGAGCAGTAATGTAGTCACCTCTCTCTTATTCATTTTTTGCTTGGATTCAGATATTTACTGAGTGAGAAAATGAACACATTGGCTTTGCTCCTCAGACAGAGCTGAACTCTCGTGAAGGTGCATGGGAGAGGTTGTGCAGCGAGAGAGATCCTGTAGTGCTAGCCACGCTCATGTGGTCCTGGCTAGAGCAGTTAAAGGAACCCGTTATCACAAAAGATGATGTTGAGACTTTGGCTGAAAGGAGATGCAATCCCCAACATGCTCTGAATTCACTTGACAAGGTATCAAGCTTGATAAACAAATGCTTTTCATTACAAACGCAACCTTTACTCAGATTTGTGGATGTAATTGTGTAAATAACCATCTGTTTTTGTTATTTAGGGACAAAATCAAACTCTTCTGTGTATTCTTGACTGTGCTGCTCATTTGCTTAATATACCAGATGATGTTGAGGACGCCTTTGTTGAACGTACAATCAAAGCATTAACTTGGGTATGTCAGTGTCAGTTTTTGCCTAATAAGGGGTTTAAAATGCATTTCTTTTTTTGGTGTTTTATCCAAATTATGTTTTTTTATCTTATCCAGATTTCCTCTGATTCAGAGAATGAGCAGTTCATCTATAAGACTTTAAAAGAAGTTGTGATCCAAATCCTCAATGATCTGAGGGCAAAAGCAATGGAGGAGCTGACCTATCACTGTCCACATATACCCTGATCGGTATACCAAGAAACACTGGATCTGTATAGCACTCAGATGCAAAACACTCTAAGGGGGCATGCACAACAAAGCTTTTACGCCAGCGGCCGGCACATGTTTTCAATTGTTTCCAATGGAAGCTCTGCATTTTTTTAAATAAGCCATCAGCTAGCGGTTTTCTTACACGCTGAAAACCGGCGCTGAGCACCGAGAGTTGAAAAATATTCAACTTAAAGTGAAAAGCTCCGCTCGTCAATGTCAATTCTCACACGGCCGTCCAATCACAGCGGAGGAGGGGCGGGACATTACCACAGCAACCAACTGGCTCACAGCTATAGTATCACAGCTACCAAAGCGCTCAGCTGAAGAAAGCTGGCACTCAGCTGAAAAACAGCTGGCATTCTGCATCCTCCAGGCGTTTTCAGCCGCGTTTAAAGTTTTGGTGTGCACAACCCCTAAGTGCATCTGACATGTTTTCTTGTAAATAAGCTTTTTTTATCTTTAAGGATTCTGACAACAAGCCGTTATTTCTGAATGGCTTGTGGCCGGGATTAAGTTGGTTTGAAGATAATGTATTTGATGAGCATATAATGCGTGCCGAGAGCAATCGGTTAATATCATTTATCTAAGAAATCTGCTTTTTCATTTTGCCTTTGTCATGACAACTTTTTCAAGTAATGTTTTAACACACTTTTTTACGAGACAAAACTAATTACTGCCATACACGTGCCACACAATGTTTTGTTAGGCTATTTTTCTAATTTGTTCTTAATATTTATTTTTTGTACACATGCTATTTATTAGGTTACTGATAAAAAATATTTATTGGAAAGTATTTCTTTATTTATTTTTTATTTTAATGTTTTTGTTGGCTGTAATAAATATGATTTTCATAGTATTTATTCATCATATACTGTAGTTTAAAAGATGTACCTCCTTTTTGGCTGAACCAAATACCATCACTGTGCAACCATGAAACCATGTTTATTTGCTTTATTGAAGAAAGCAAATATCAGATTTGTTAACTATTGCCTTTGCAATATAAAATAGTGTCTGTACAATAGAAGGGCAACTGAATGCTTTTATTCTTAATGCAATGCAGTTTACAGAGACAGCTCAGCATGGCCTTGATGACAATGCAATTCCTATTGAATTGAAGCAAAATACTGCCCTTTAGTCAGGCTTTTGCAAGATGCTCTCTGCATTTTATCGCCATTATTAGTAACTAAGCTGCTTCTTTTTTTATGTATGTTAAAGATAAACGTATGAACTGTTATCATGTTGTGTTTTAACAATGTAGTGTAACACTGTAGTGTTTAGAAATTCGACTGACCTCATTTGTCAACTAATATGCTTACATTGTCTTTTTAGGTAAATGCCAAGTAGCCAACAGTAAATGTTTATTCATTTTGTCTGTTAAAGAATTGGGTGATGTTATCTTGTCAGATGTAAAAGAGATTAATGTGGATTTTTAAAAGCACTTTTTATTTCAAGTCACTAAAATATTCATGTTGTCTTTTGTGGTATTTTTTTACATTGATTTACATTTGCTTGCATTAAACAAGTTTCATTATTTTATACTATTAAAACGAGTGTGTGTTTGATTTATAATGGTAATTCAATTTAATTGTGTTCATCCTCATTATTTTATGACTGAAGTTTATAAACAACTAACTGTAGCTTTTCATTAAAGCCGGACACATCAACTATTAAAACTCCTTGCATGTTTGAAAAGTAGAAAACGGGGGCTCTTTGTAAGAAACTGTCTTGTCTTGGGTGTCTGGATCTTTTCATTTTGCCTGCACTGCAGCTATAATTATTGCCAGAAGTGCATCAAACAAACTTGCGCTGCGCATAAGGGTGCAGTTCTCATGAGGTAGTGTGCTAGGTCAAAAAAAAAAATTCATACATGAATCACCAGATGAGTCTGGTGATAAGTTTGTAACTCTGCTTAGTGAAAATCACTGTTGCTGCATGGTTTTTGACCAGCTAAACATAACATTTTGAAATGAGCATTATTTACTATCCTCATAAAATGCTTGCATCCAGCAAAACTTGGGCCGTTTCTCAATCCGAAGGATGCAGCTTATGGAGTTCGCATATGCAGGCTGCATACAATACGTCATCAAGCCTGGTTAATTTAAGTTAACTGAGCATTACATTCGCAAGTCATAAGCAAATTGCAACAATTTACGATTAACTAAGAATAATAGTCAACTTGAAAATTGTCTATATTCTGAAATAAGACAAGTCTTCTTGATGACGTATTCAGCAAATGCGACCTCCGGAGGCTGCAGCCTTCGGATTGAGAAAACCGCCTTGATATATCCAGATAAACACCGCCACCTGGTGTTAATCATTATAGCAATCTTACAAATGATGGCAAAAGCATCAACACACCATTTATTTGTACATGTACAGTATTTATTTGTATTCAGCCTTTGTATTTATAAAACAAAAGTTCGTTATTTATATAAGTCCCATACATCTTTTCTACATACACTAGACATGACAACATTTATTGGAAAGTGTTTATTCATTTATTTTACTGTTTAATGTCTTTTACATACACTAGTATTGAACTACTGAAAGTCACTACGGATAAAACCAAATGCCAAATGACGGCGTAATATTAGTAACACTTATATATCTAAGCATAATATTTAACATTGTATATTTAATATATAATTACATATAAATAGCATATATAGGAGGCGCGGTAAATGTGAAAACACTTGTAAAGTTTACATGGTCAAAGGTTTAATTCAGCAATTCTGTAATTTTGAATGAAAATAACACTTTATATTTTGAAAGATATAGTCAGTGAAAATCAATTTTAGAGTTAAACACGAGGCGAACTTAAGTGCACGGGCGGAGATCATTCATCCGGGTATTTGAGTCGCTGCACAGACTCCTCGCGCTGCTGACCGCGAGCGAGCGTTCATCAGTATTAGCCATTAGCCGACTAGCCTTCAGCTTCTGAGGACACACTGAAGGTATGAGAGATAATTTGTTTTAAAAACGTACCTCTGTTATGGCTAAGGAAACAGCGCGTGGTCTAATCACGCATTTTCTATTTTTCTACCGTCGGGTAAACTTTCTAAGAAGTTTCTTTGGCTTATTACATATTTTTTAACGATATGTAAACTAGCTTACTGGCTAGCATGTGAGGGACCGTATCTTAGCACGTCATCTGTGTAGAGTTGATTTATTTAAAATGAGAGCCACACCAATGCTAAATGTGTCTTTTACAACCAAATCGCGATTTCATTTGTACGTGTTGCTGGGGATATTTTAGTTCGGGTTAAACGTTTTAGCAGACTAGCCCTAAAGCCGAAGACCGCCATTTTTATGCATTAAGCGAGGGAAATTTAAGCAACCTACAAAGAGTTTGGGCAGACTAACTAATACACAAGAGATGTCCACTATTATAAAGGAAAACAAATGATGGTCAATGACAAGCTGTATTTGAGCGATTCCCTGTGTTAAAAAAACATCGAGCACAGTATTAGTAATAAGTTACATGTCAATAGGAAATCTGACTGTTAGTCGTGAGATCAACAATAAAGATTATTATAAGTAAGGTAAGAGGATATTAAATCACATTGTGCACAGTCACAGACCACGTGCAGATCTGTCTTCTCCAGTAAGTCATTTTGACAGCCAGCTCGTGCAAATGAGCATCAGCAGTACTAAGTGCCGTTTCGACTGCAATCTGGCTTAAGGAAAAACTTTTCCTCTGCAGTAATCATTTGGGATGATATTAAGCTCCTGAAGGATTTATACAAGTGATGAATTAATACATTATGTTGTGTATCTGCTGCTTTTCCACGCCATGAACGTCATAAGAAACATGTATAGTATTTAACCAGTATTTTAATAAACGTTACTGATATAGTTTTTATTAAAGTTAAGTTGAGACTCAATATTGAGTTTTATGAACTGCCATCTGATTTATTAAAGCGTTTATTTCTTCAGTCAACAACATGAGTTAACTGCACTCAATAAAGTTAACTTAATTCAGTTAACTACTAGTGCACTTTAGTGAGAGTAGTGCCAACATTTATATTTACTCGCAGTGTAATCTATGGTGATTTGCAAAACTGTGCCCTTTCAAAGGAAGATGAATGATCGGAAAACATGCAGAACTGCCAAAATGTATGTTAGGTTTGTTATACCAAATGCCAAGTGAGCAAATGTAATGGATTCACTGTCAGCTGAAAATGATTATTTTGCCACTGTCTTTTACTTTGACAGGATCATTTTCCAAAGCGCTCTGTCAGTGTTGATGAATAGCCTCTTATCAATTTTTCTGTCTTGCGATAATCGCCTCCTTGGAGTGATGTTGTCATATTGATATGGCTGTAATAAAACAAATATTTTATTTCTAACATGTGCTATAAGTTAAAGATTGGGCCATAACAGTTTTTACAATCACAATTTTTGGTCCATAACAGTCTTGTTAGTTGAATGTCTGCCCATCAATTTTAGTTACTTTGTAACGCATTGCTTTTTATGAAAAGTGACATAGTTTGTCATGTTTCACAATATTAATTGATGTTTAAATGTTAAAAGTGCATTATAAAGAATACTAAGCTACCCTTAAGATGGCTGCAAACTAGACAACAAGGCATTGCCTTGATTCCCTCTTGCTTTCCTGACACTGCTGACAACTTCCACTCTACAGCCAAACTGGGCCCAATTCCGAATGTGGCGCCTTTTAATCTTGACTGAGATGTGAGTACGCAGCCAAGTCACACACAATGTCAACATGGCTTCCTAGTGCCGAAAGAGTGCCAGTAACTTGGCCAGCCCCTCCATTTTGCTGCATTACCCAGGGTGTCTGATGCAGCTCGACGGAGCATTTTGTAGTCCAATAGACGCCTGGTTGGGGTCGTTCGGTCTTTTTTCATATGTTTTTTCCCAATAATGTGCTTTGAGAAAAGTTTGTTTTATTTCAGTTTCGAACAGTTGGTTTATTTTGGGCAGCATGTTACGGACGTGATGAAACTGAATTCGTAACCTTTTCTTGTCCACAGACTGCGCTTTTGGAAACATGGTTGTTGCAGAGATGAGAGTCCTAACATGGCGGACATCAAGGACTTCGTAAAACGGCAATCCTGGTATTTCTATCCATTTGCATGGCTTCATTTGCAGGTGGAAAGAAGGTGATATTTACACCGTGGGATGAGGTAGTAGGTTGTATAGTTTTAGGGTCACACCCACACTGGGAGATAACTATACAGCCTACTGTCTTTCTCAAAGTGAAAACTGAGCTACCACTTTTTATTCTACATTTTTTTGAAATTTAATATCAGTGACGACTGCCATGATATGCTTTGAATTGTTCAAATCGAAATAAATTCTTGCTATATAGTATGTTGCATTATTTGGACTACATTGCTTGCACAGTGTGAGGTAGTAGATTGTATAGTTGTGGGATAGTGATTTTATCCTGTGTTGAAGATAACTATACAATCTATTGCCTTCCCTGAGGGGCAGAGATGCACACCAAACTGTATTAGATAATGTATTGCAATGTTTATGTAACAAGTCTCATTGTCTTAAAATAAATGTTAAAAGAGAGTTTTTGTGGAGCATTGTTATTGTATGTAGTAAAAATACAAATAAAGGTGTTTGCAAAAATGTTGTGATTTTCTTAATACTAGTTAAATTGTGAAATATTTAGCTTGTATTATAATGTGCATGGCTATATTTAGCGAGTTGCATTAGTGTATGTATGGCATACAAGAAAAATATTTTTTATATCTGAATGGATGTCTGGAAAAAAATTTTTTCAGGATTTTGTCCTGTAGTCAGTGGATTAATGAGATCCAAGAGATGGCGCTCTTGTATCGTCTATATTAAACAGTGCTGCATGCGTCTATGATGGAGCTGTAAATGTCCCTTGCAGTTTTTACTTGGCAGGCTAATCTGTCTATGTTGTTTACTGGCTTTAGTATTCCCTATGGAAAATATTATATTATATAAAAAAATTCTTCTGGGAATTGGGAATAAAATTTGGGAAGTATACTAAGGCCCAATCCCAATTCTACCCCTTAGCCCTTCCCCTTTCCCCTTTGTTATGCGCGTTCACGTGAAGGGGTAGGGGTGTCTCAATTCTCTTTTGGCTGAAGAAGAAGGGGTAGGGGTAAGGGCCAGATAGCCCTTCAAACGAAGATTTTTCAGGACCACACTTCAGACGAAGGGGTATGATAAATTTCCAATATGGCCCATAAATTTAAGTATTTTTGAACATTAAAAAGTATTTTAATAACAAATAATAACTAGTTTTATGTATACGGTTATGTTCTCAGAAAAAAGATTTGTAAAAATCGCCATGAAAACAGTTTGCTAATGTTATTGACCTTGTGATAGTTCCACAACATATATATATATTTTTAATAATTTCATTAAATATAAAATTTTATTGTATTATTTCATCTGAGCATCTATGATGTAGGAGCTAGCAACGACTTATGATGACATGTAACGGTCTAGTAGTGGTGTCCCATTTCTTAGGGGAATATTTTCAGCCCTACCCCTTGACACTCTGTTTCAAGGGGCAAGGGGTAGGGGTAGGGGTAAGGGTAAGGGCAAGGGGGAGGGGTATAAAATAGAATTGGGATTGGGCCTAAGAATCCTGTTTGTTTTGGATTTATCATCACATGCTGGAATCCTTTAACTGCTCTGTCTTATTATTATTATTATAATTATTAGTAATATTAGCAATCATTTATTTTTCCCATTTGTTGAAAGTCTCCTACTTTCTATGCATAACTTATATGTTGTATATTGTGTAAAATCAGGATGGAGGGTTGCCTAGCAACTAGAGGTTAAATTCACAATATATATTAAACATGAGCCATGCTGTCCCGTTTGGGGTTATGCCTTAGAAATTACATAGCCGTGACATAGACTGCGTCTTAAGAATGATTCTGACTAACTAGCAATTAGTTGGGGCTAATCAGTCTTATTATTTGGATTTAAATAAGACCAATCTACCTTTTTATGTAACATACTTAAAACAGTTATGATCAGTCTTGAAGAAAAAAATTCATGACTAACTTTTAAGACTAGTCTTAAGTTTTATGCAACCGGCCACAGGTCTCCATGTTCAAATTATGTAATGTAAATAATAATCACGGTCACCCATTAAAACATTAGTCTAATGATACTCTTTAAAATTTACATAATACGGGTTTTACTATATCATATATACGTATTAGTTTTTGTAGAAAAAAATATGTTGACACATTTGTTAAGCCGTAAATGCAAGGAAAACAGACAGAATGTTAAATATTGGTTATGCTTTTAATAAGGGCTGTACCTTTAAGACAAGAGCCTTGATTGATGGTTGCATTGTCCAATCAGAGTTCTTCACAATCTAAAGGCACGCTAAAGAAGGTCAATGAAGGGACGGAACACTTGTCTTGAGAAATTAGACGTTTGCACTTATGAATGCAATAAAAGTTGTGGATAAAGTATAAATGGTGAAAATTTAAGGCTTGTGTACACAAACTAAATCTAACGATTTATCTTGATATGGGAAATAAAAATGAGCTGACAGGTGTAACGGTTGAGATGCAACATCATGCACCACATTTAAAGCTCAAGCCATGTGAGTCTATTGATGAAATATTAAATGAAACGATAGGGGGGAAATTTTGAAATATTATATTCTCAAGAATCCTTAAACACTACTTGCTGCTTTATTTGTTGTTTTTAAGATGAACTGAAAAGACTTTAAAAAGAGCATATAGATCTTTACAACAATTTCTTAGTTATTACTTTATTATTGCTGTATTGCACTTGACCACTGAGTCAGCAAGTACTGTTCTTTGACATCTATATTTTGGACGGTCACAGTGGTTATAGGATGAGCCCGTATCTCACCTCGCAATTAAGGGCTTGAGGTGGGTGAGGGGAAAACGAACAAGTTTTCTTTTCTCATGGGAGGAGCAAACGGGTGCAGGAAAATAGATAAAAGCTCTGTTTAAGAAGCTGGACTTACTGCGATATGATCTTCGCCAAGGAGCATTGTGATGATTATTCATTTTGCGCTAAGATTACTCAAACTAGCGATATCACAGTGACGCATCTTTCACTCATTTATCGGTTGTCGTACCTCAAATCAGATTTTTACATCCCTACATATCGTAGGTGACTTTACGTTTGTTTTGTTGAACGCGGGAAAGCGCGTGCGTTCGCTGCGCGTTTAAAGTTATTAGTCGCGTTAAACAACCTGCTAGTCCGCTTGCCTTCAGGAGCGCACAGGCTCAGGAGTAGCCTATTGGAAGGTCTAACTTACTCCAAAACAAACCCTGATAGATTGAACAGATAAAGGATCTACTGGGAAAGCGTGATGTGAATGTAAGATCGCAAAGTTAAGTCCTTTATTTTACGCATACATTTTTGTTAAATCGTTACGCGTAAAAGTGATCCAGAAGTGGTACATATGCAGAATAACATTCATCTCCACAAGTCCCGAAGGATATCAGGCCAGGTGTTCACCTCAACTTCTCACGGAGCTTTGCATCCCTCCAAGGACTTGGTTTGCTTGCGATAAAGCCTCTCGTTATCGGGTTAGGCTACCCATCAGGAGACTATTATCATTTCACAGTTTGTTAACAAATTAAAGACTGAACATGAGTAGGAAAACACGTCGCTGGATTTTTCACATTTTCCTTTGCTTGGGGATTATATATTTGAAGATTGGGTAAGTAGGGAAGAACGCAGTGTGTATTTCTTGTAACTTTGAAAGTATTTGTTACTCTCACCTAAACAACAAGCATAAGTAAATTTTATTTCTAAATAGTATAAAAACGATCGTATTTTACACAATTTATCATTTTCCCGCAAGCGCATCTGTATTTAATGCGCCTTTATTTTTTGTATGATTAAAATCTATTAACCCGTGTTATGCTATTTTATCACATACATGTTACAAAATAATTTAAAGAGTTGGTTTGTCCCAAAAAATAATAATTTATGATTTATAACAGCTCCACATACCTAAATCAACTTAGCATCATATACGTCAGTGGATAATGTGTTAATTTCTTTCTTTCTTTTTTTTTTGGTTTACTAATTGCACATTATCTTTAAGCCATTTTACGAAAAGCTGTATTTTTAAGTATTCCGTGTTCATTTAAATATAAACATCATTTATTTTTAAACTTCACAGCGGCTTTTCCTCCGTGGTTGCGTTGGGAGCGAGTATTATCTGTAACAAAATTCCCGGTTTGGCCCCTCGTCAAAGGACTATCTGTCAAAGCCGACCTGACGCTATCATTGTCATTGGAGAAGGAGCGCAAATGGGAATCAATGAGTGTCAGTTTCAATTCAAAAATGGAAGGTGGAACTGCTCGGCCCTCGGGGAAAGAACTGTCTTTGGAAAAGAGTTGAAAGTGGGTATGTTACCAAATTATTACTGTACATTCACACTGTCACACTATTCAAAATCTTAATGCTGATTCCTGGTGTCTCTTTTAAAGCCAAGTGGCCTCCTATTCAAACATTTGAAAAGAAAGGGAAAGCAGCGAGAGAAAAAAAGGAATTAATTCACTTTCTTTTCAACCCTTAGAGTGAAGTTTAAGCCCAAGTAAATCTGTTAATAGGCCAAAAACATTCAACCAGCATTGCCATGATGAAAAGACCTTGAGATTTTTACTTTTGCAGATGAAAAGATGTGATAAACGTACTCTTTGTGTTCTTTAAAGCTGCAATTTGAGGTCAGTACACCTGCTAGTGCCTAAGACACAGGACAAACCTTGCATGAAGTTTGTGTCGTGTTACTTACTTTGACATCTCATTTGAAATGATTTGTCATTGGATGTCAGGCTAATGTTTAGTGTCTCTCACCCACTGTAACAATGTCAGGTAAGTTTCACCGAGCAAGTGCCAGCGTGGCTGAATTTATAGCCCCTCAACAGTCCACCCTCTCAAAAGCATTCTTTTTCTAGTCGTCCCGTCTTATCTGTAGATTTGAATGATTTGGCAGTCGGGGTTTACACTTTACCACGGGTATAAGTTACAGTGGTTGAATTGCAGGACCAGAGAAAGTACAGTATTGTAAAGAAATGTAACAATTTGTCACCTTATATAAGGTTTGGAGAGACAAAGCAAAACTAATTAAGCCAGGTTTTCGCTCGGGATAATGTTATCCATTTTCCTAAGGCAAATTTTGGCCTGTTAAGTGCTATTGAGCCTACGACAGTTTGATGAATGCGGGTGTAAAGGACTTTGCTTCAGTTTTCAACCCTCTCGGGCTGTTAGCGCGGTATTATTTCGTTGTTTCTCCCATGGAAGATGGCTGCAGGGAATTTCAACGCTCAAATGTCTGAATTGTACCGGAAATAAGACATTTCTCCTTTTTTTGTGTGCTCGATCCAGCCAGTGTTGCGATAGTGCGGTTGAGGCCCAGGGGAAAAGCTTAGATCTGTAGAGACTTGTATCTATCGCTGAAGGTGAAGCTGTATTTTATCTTTATGCATCAAAGACAAGGGCCTCCTGAAAAAGGCTGCGAGCGCTTGCGTTTCTTCTTTTTCCATTTGCTTCTGAATCTGCGCACGCTCATCGAATCAAACACTTGAATGGCTGCCTAAATCTGTTGTGGGTGCTGATTATATTATATATGGACAGCTGCTATAGGTCTGGCGCTCCATCCAAACACCGCTGACACTGACCTTGCATGACAGACCACGGCCTCCGTTTCTGAAGCGGCTGGAAGGCCGGGCCTCCAAAAGTCCAGCTGATGTATTTACCCGGACTGCTGCTGTGTATGGTCAGTATAGGGAGGATTAAAGAAACCGGACAACCGTTGAAACAGGATTGGTTTCAGTTGATTTATGACCATAGGAGCAGAAGCCTGGGAGATGAAGAGATGTGGTTAATCCTGTGGGGAGGGGTTTGCATGCAAAGTTGAGTAATGTGCAATAATTTTCAGGGCCTGGTACCAAGGTCCACATTTGGCACACACGACCATGGATTCCTTATTTGTGTACCTTTTGCATATGAAATGCGCATGGGTTTTTTCTGTTCTCGTGTACCTGTTCACCTTTTTATCGTGTGATTGAAACATAGCCATGTATTGCTTGAAATCAGCTGCAGTTGGACAGATATGCGAAGGCGTATCATTTGTGCTTGCGTTACTTTACGTTGCTCGAGTGCAAGCCTCCTAAATCTTCTCTGACTTAACCAACCTCTGGTATGCTCAAAAATAGTTTTCCTCCAACAGCATTAATGCCTCAAGTCCAGACAAGTACATTGTATGAGGTTTATAAATTAACCTCTTGCATTTACAGATTTGGCAAGAGACGTCTCGCACAGAATCGTACTGTTCCACCGATTCAGATTTCTTGAAGACAATCTTGTCATAACAAACATTTTATGGGTGTCTTATCAGCTGTGTTTGTGTTCAGAATATCTTGATTTAGGTAAATGTAGCACCAGTGATATACAAAGACAAGCAGCATTCTGCTCGGTAGTATTGATGGAAGTTTTAGGATTTTGCTTCAATATAGCCTGCAGTCTTTATTTTCCCTTCTTTGGGATACGTATCTTCTCCCCTGGTAACAAGCCCAAACAACTCATAAAAATCTCAACATAATTGATGCCCCAAACTGGCCTTTGTTAAATTGCATTGGCAGAGTTCCAAGATGTTTATCATCAGCAGATCAACACATACCAACATTAGTGAGTTTCAGGAAACCACTGAAGACTCTTACTGAAGGATTCCTGATCCTTCTGAAGGTGAAAATTCCAAAACTGCTGAGTTGGTCCGTTAAATATGTGAAAAACACAGCTAAAGTCATTTTTTGTGATTTACTATTTTCAGAATGTAACGAATATTCAATAAAAACATAACTTTGATATATTAGACTGAGTAAGACTATGTCAAAGATTGAAACCAAAATGATGCTTCTTATCTCAGATTTTAAGACTTTAGCCGGAACAGGTCACATATTTGTGTCTTCCACTTCTTGCCATAGTCTTTAAAAGATTAAAAGTATACATGACATTAATTGATGATCACTCATGACATCACTCTTTATGAGACCTTGAGTTAAAACAGGTTAACTTTTTAAAAAAAGTGTTTCTTCAGTTCCGGTGTGTAAATGATTTCTAGGACAGTCAACAGATGATGACTTATTAATCCAGAAAATGACATGTAGATTTCCGGGAACGTTAACATAACTAAGAAACAATCAATATATCTTAAAATCATCAGCTTTGACTTTGCCAAGGGAATTTTTATTCAGCTTGGCCTTCGCATTTTCTGAATAAGAACCAGCCAAAGATTTGCAATCAGACAAAGATTGTAGCAGCAATCATTATTTTGCACAATCACTTAAATATTACATTACAAAAGAATTTTGGAGAAGTCATTCTTAAATTGGAGCCTGTTTAATAGTCCACTTAAAAGTTCTGTGGTCACCTTACGCTAGTGGCTAAAAAACATTTCATACTAAAGCCCTTAAGTAAACCCTACCTAAAAATCTATCTTTGTCCATATAAAGGCCATTTTTCAGAGTTGAAAAGGTCTTAAAAAATCCCCCCCACACACCTTTTGCATGTATTCTAATTGTATAATATCCAAGGTACATTTCTAGTAATTGTGCAATTAATTCTCATATTGTATTTTCAGAAAGTTTTGGAATATTTTTCCTCTCCCCAAATTTGTCACTACCAAAACACAACAATATACAATATATTAAAGGAGCAGTGTGTAATTTTTAGAAGGATCTCTTGACAGAAATGCAAAATAATATACAAAAAACTATGTTATCGGGGTGTATAAAGACATTTCATAATGAACCGTTATGTGTTTATTCCCTTAGAATGAGACGTTTTTATCTACATGCACAGAGGGTCCCCTTACATGGAAGTAGCCATTTTGTGCCGCCATGTTTTTACAGAAGCTCTTACCAGGCAAACTTTTTTACTAAGTTACCTTCAACGGGTATATGTTTGTCCTGTGGCGGCTACCGTAGCTTCTCTATGCATTTCAAAAACGAAGGGTGAGCTGCAAACTGAGTTGTTGGTTGCAATTTGCAACCTCACCACTAGATGCCACTAAAATTTACACGCTGCACCTTTAAGAAGGGTAATACTGACCTATTAAGATTTTGTTTACATAAATATATTTTTTTTTGCTGTTTTTGAAAACTTTTTCACAGGCCAATCAATAACATATACAATTTTAACACTATTTTAAGTGTAATTTATGTAATTTGTTGTGTTTTGAATCTAATATTTCTCTGTAAAAGACATAAAGTTTATCATACTGATTTTAAAGTTAAAGGGAGAGTTCACCTTTATGTTGTTTTAAACCTGTATGAATTTCTTTTGTTATACACAAAAGAGGATATTTTGATAAATGATGATAAGCACAATACTGGTGAAACTATTGACTTCCATAGTATGAAGATAAATACTATGGAGTTCAATAGGAACCGGCAACTCTGTGCTTAACATTTTTCTTCTTCATCATTTATCACAATACTTCCATAGTATTTTTCTTAGTATGAAAGTCGAAGGTTTCCACCAGTTGGGTGTTACCATCATTTATCAAAGTATCTTTTTATGTATTCATCAGAAAAAATAATTAACATGCAGGTGAGTAAATTATGACAGAATTTTCATATACACTGAATCAAACACTATCATCTTAGCTGATAATTCAATATACTTTACTTTTTACAAAAAAAACATGTTTTGGTTGTGACAGTATATTTTCAGGAGTGACGTTAATTTAGTGGCCATGGCTGAATCAAACTGTCAACATATTAAACTATGCACACCTGACAGTAAATATCTCATAAGAACCCTTAGAGCTATACTTTGGGTTTAAGGAGAGCGCAAGTGAGAGGAGGTATGCACAGAATGTTCTACCTAAAAACATCTTAAAATGTTTCACATAATTTTTAAAATTTCAACGAATGTGCATTACAATAGACAACAGGATTATTTTAGTGTACAAAACGCAAAACTGTTACACTTAAAAATGTCAACAAACACAAGAATGAATTCCATCTATCGGATAAAATTACAGGAACACATACTTTAAATTTTTTAGCACTTCTTATTTTTTCAAATGATGTTTCCTAACTGAATGTCCATTTCTACAAACATGATTCTGGCATCACTCCCATAAAGAGTTTCTAGTAACATTGCTGTAACTTTTCCATAACGTGTCCCGTGTGAACCAAAAACAGGAAGGGGTGTGTCGTAGTGAGGACACGTGTCATCACAACAAATAGTTAGCATTCAGCTCTTTGACATGGGGGTTTTAAATGCAGATCAACATTTATGGCGAAACATGTCTGCACACTTGGAAGTGAAGTGAAGCAGAGCTCCTATTTATCCTAACCCAACTGTAGGAAAAATTACAAATATAATACACGTCACACGTTTTTATGGGATCTTTACGGGATGTGTTTGAACGTACGCACATATTCCAAAAAAAATCACTGGCCATGTAAATGAACCAAAATCACGGACACATTTTCCGTAATCTGTGTATAAAAATGACTTTAGAGTGGTAGTGTGATCGAGTCTGTATCGTGGACACTTAAGTTAGTGTAACCACATTACATAATTTTAAATCACATACTAAAACATACTACAAAACTAATGATTTGCATAATGAGCCTATCTCAAAGATGCTTATCAGCACATGGTTACCAAGCACAGTTCGTACACATATAACGACTACATTTTATGAAATTACACCCCCCAAAAAAAGGTGTGACGTTTGGTAGTGACGTTCCTTAAAGTTACACACAGATTTTCAGACATTTGAACTAATTTATCTCAAAATGATGGGGCTCGTGACTGCTCATCCGAGGGGCGCTAATTCAAAATATGTGTTTGGAGTGTCATGTGTGTTGCTCGTGTCTTCAAAACATGTGTTTGTTGCATCATGTGAACCATGTGCATCACACGTTTTGTCAAAATATATGCCATGCTGCACACGCTTCAAAACCGTTTATGATAAAAGAGATGCTCAAGTTCACAAAATACACGCAAGTACTCCCTTAACAGTCAAATCTGATTATGCATGAGATTATGCGAGTATCTGGCAAACACGAGCGTCTCCTCTATCATAAACCCCCTAGACACGTCTGCAGAAGGCACCCACCTTGACAAGACACGCGATGCACATACTAGGATTACTCGACGGGCAGAACACATATTTTGAAATTACGAACCACACAGATGACGGGCTACATACATGTTGTGACGAACTTCGCATCGAGCGCCCTCGAAAGAAGAAGTCACCGGCCGCCACTGATTGGGCCTACCTACTCACTAGCTACAAGAGAGAAAGGGACACAAAAATATTTCCTGAATAAAAATATGGGAGCGTGGTTAAAGTCAGTCTCAGCCAATGGACTAAAACATACACTGTTTCTGTAGTAACATAAAAATGCATTTTACATATATAATTTTAATAAAAGATCATTTTAAAAACAACAAAAATATATAATTTTCACATATATAATGATTTATAAAAAGATGTAATGCTTTTTAAATGTGTTTGGATGTGGGGAGGCAGTTTGCACCAATTCTGTAGAATGGCCCATAAATGAAATGCAGAGTTAACCTGGAAGTGCCCCGTTCAACAGTGGCAATCAATTATAGCAGTGCTCTGACCAGGGAGGCACTGCATGCCTGAGGAGTTCATCTCCACAGGGTGGATCCCACAATTTGACGGAAGCTGGGACAGTGGCCAGCCTAAAATCTAAACCCATACCCTCTATCTCTACCATTCTATTGTCTTTAAAATTAAAGAGATGGACCATTCCTTCCTTTGCTCATCTGCGTGCATCTGCGTTATTTGTCTTTATGTTTCCTCTCTGTGACAACTGAAGGACATTTATTTGTGTGTTGAGTAATCGCAGGTACGTCTGTTTGTTTTGCATGGCCTCGTTAACCTGTGTTAGGTTCTACATCATTATATGTTAAGCCTTCACCTCGCACTATCTAACAGAGGCCGTACCATTAATGCAAGATTAATGAACTGCACATGACTCAACTAACACATTTTATTATTACTATGAGTGTTAAGCTATGTCAGGTATGTGGGGGGGTGGGCTGATGCTGTCTAAGATGGTGCGTCTTGTTGACTAAGAATGTTCTTTTGCTTCCAGGCAGTAAGGAGGCAGCGTTCACGTACGCCATCATCGCCGCCGGGGTCGCCCACGCTATTACGGCAGCCTGCACTCAAGGTACGCTCAGCGGCTGCGGCTGCGACAAAGAGAAGCAGGGCTTCTACAACCAAGAGGAGGGCTGGAAGTGGGGCGGATGCTCGGCCGATATCCGCTATGGCCTGAGCTTCTCAAAGGTGTTCGTGGATGCAAGAGAGATCAAGCAGAATGCAAGGACGCTCATGAACCTCCATAACAACGAAGTGGGCCGCAAAGTACGTAGTGCAGATTTGCAACTTATGAGAATTGACAAAAATTAGACCTAAGTCAAGTCAAATTTTGTGATTTACTGTTTTCTACATAAAATCATCCTATATAAAGAGCATTTTGTAAAAATATAATATACATTGATATCTAAGGCCATGTCAAAAATTGAAATCGACGATTGTAATCAAACTCGCAAAATTTGATTATAAGACTTTAAGCTGGATTTTACAGACAGGGTCGCATATGTGTTTAATATGTGTAAAACTTTTAATGTGCCATTAAAGTGATTCATGAATCAGAGAATGAATGAATCAGAGAGTGGATCAAGAATCAGCTCATCAAAACCTTGGTTGGCACACAAGACAGTAATACATTTTTAATTTTACTGTAGGAAAAGGCAAAAAAGAATTAAAAAAATAAAAGTGAAAACAGCATCAATCCGCATAGCCATAAACTCTGAGCAGTCTGACTGAGCTCTCCATCCTTCAGTGCCAATCTAAAGTGTGATGTTTCAGCACTCTGGACAGAGCTTCCTTCAAGGCTTTAAAACCCTAAGCCTGACCGATAACCCTTAGAAATGACTCACATTAACCAATGACAAACATCACTGCAGTCTTGCAAATCAGTGGTTTTCAAACCCAGGGCTGGGGCCCCCAGGGGTCCGTGAGATGGTGCCAGGGGGGCCCCAGTTTTATGACATTTTATGAAATACATTAATTTATCATGAATTCTGTGTAATTAAACCTAAAAAAAATAAGGCTACTAACCAAAAGCACTACTTTTTTGTATAATTTACAGTTTTTTTTAATTAAAATGTTGAGTTTTAGAACAGTTTTTTGTCACAAATTTTCTTTGGGGGGCCGCAAAGGAATGCCCCGTACACTAGGGGGGCCGCACGCTGAAAAAGTTTGGGAACCACTGTTGTAAATGAACGTGCCTTCATACCACAGTCAGTGCAATAACATTTAGTAGTGATTTATATTTAGCAAAATATAAATATACTTTTGTGTATAGCGGACAAATATGAATTTTGAAGTGTAAATGTGTTTACTAAAAATATAAAAAGCAGAATTTTTCACTTCAAAATTTATAAAAGTTGTGATCATCTGTTCAACAAAATGGGTAGGTGTCATAAACTTTTATTTAACACAGAGCTTATTTTTTTTGCGATAATCCAAAAGTCTATAGGGAAATTGAATGGGCCCTTTTTGCATGGAAACCAGCGTCCCGCTTAATTCCGTGTTAGCCTACAAAAATACGTGATTCCTGCAGCACTTTATGAATGCGCTGTCATACCACACCCACGATTTTGATTGGTTAATGGGTTGCATTAAATCACCTTAATTTAAGGGTGTGGCTTCCTTTACCCTAAGGTAACTCCAGTAACTCTTAGTAATGATTCACATTCACCAATGACAATTCACAAACATCACCGCGGTCTTGTAAACAGTGTTCAAATTATATCAAAGATTATGGGGGTCCCCTAGCTCAGTATTTCCCAACCAGGTGGCCAGGGGCCTCAGCAAATGTCCAAGGGGGCCTCAAGATGACTTAAAATTATTAAAAATGGGACAAAACAAGCATTAAAATAAGCTAAAACAAGCAAAAATCAAGATGTTATTATTTTACTTTTTTTGGCCATTTCAGTAGCGAATCTGTCTAGTCATTCCAAGTTCTATTTAATTTTATGTGGAAAAAATTGAGTGAGTGGGGGGCCTTCAAATATTGTTTTGGGCAACTAGGGGGCCTTGAAGTGAAAAAAGTTGGGAAGCACTGCCCAAGTAAAGCCCCCCTCGTCATTATAGGGTTGTCATGATTTCACAAAGTTAAATGTGATCCTGGATCAACATTTTTTGTTGGTTTTGGATCAAGGCTGTTATTAAAGAAACCCCCAAAAAGTCAAACCCTAACCATTTTTGTCCTTTAAATTAGTGTGAAATAATACACTGTAAAAAAAAATCAGTAGAAATTACAATGGTATTGCAGCTGGGTTGCCGGTAAATGACCGTAGATTTAAATTTATGTTATTTACTGGCAAGAGTTTGTTCAAAGTTGAATACATTTTAAATATTAACAAGTCTTTATCTTTACAGAATAAAACTATACAAAAACAGCCTCATGCAAAGCATTCTGGGAACCAGAAATCATCATCAAACTTTTTCTGTTTCCCAGAATGTTTTGTTTGATGCTGTTTTTTAGTTTTACTCTGTAAAGACAAAGACTTGTAAATGTTAAATGTTCATTTAACTTTGAACAAAATGTTGCCAGTAATAACATAAATTTAAATCTACAGTAAGTTACCGGTAACCCAGCTGCAATTTCTACTGAATTTTTTTACAGTGTAGTTTTGAGAAAAATTTGAAAAATGGTCCCTATACCGACTCCTAACCCTAATCTAAATCTAACAATCTGTTAATTCCTTCAGAAAACAGCGTGAGGCGCACCTGAGAGTTTACATTTATTTTAGACAGAAATCTTCGTTTATTCATTCGATTCATTTATTGTGAAATTGGGACAAATAATGGACAGTACCGCTTTGTGGCAGAGCAGCATGAGAATTTTAAATTCATGTAGTATTTTAATTTTAATAAAAAACAGGGGACCCTTAATGCTTATAGGAGGAATTTATTCCATCAAGAATTTTAAATTCATGTAGTATTTTTTTATTTGATTAAAGGGACCACTCCAGCCCCCCCTCAATTTGAACACTGCTTGTAAATGAACGTGATGTCATACCACACCCATGATTTTAATTGGTTAATGGGTCGCATTAAATCACCTTAGTTTAAATACAAGGGGCGTGGCTTCCATCAGGGCTTTAAAACCTGTGCGGTAACCTTTAGTAATGATTCACATTCATCAAACTTTTGTTAATAGCGGAAAAATTCAGTTCAGTGACAATTCACGAACGTCACTGTGGTCTTGTAAAGTTACACGCCGTCATATTCCTTAGTCAAAATACACAATGTGTGGCTTCTCCCAAGACATGTATTTTTCCCATGTAAACTTTTCCCGAGATTTACCGTTTATCACAAATCGCCAGCATGAGCACGCTAAGCCTGATACGCGTCCCGGATTGTAGACAATTGCAAAGAAGACTCCAGAAAGTCTGAGAGTCGGAAAGGGAGAAAAAAATAATTAAAAAGCAAAGTGAAGCCTTTCCCACCCACAGCAAGAGCAGAAAACAAAGCGAGAGAAAGAGAGAGAGAAAGGACACATTAACCAACCACATTACACTGCCTTGAACAGGCAATTCACTGATGCCAATCAGTCCATTCAGATATCTACCATATCAAAACAGGCACTCTGCTTCAGTGAGTTCTGCCTACATTCGCCTGTTCATTCATCTATTTTGTGAAACCTGTGCTCTATTTTGTGAAAACTATAGCGCGGGTATTTAAAAAATGATTGGCATGTGTTGTGGATTAAAAAAATAACTATTGGTTATACTAGAGCTCAAAATGTTTTGTTTTTACCTGTGGGGTTTGACTTGTGTGTAAGGTATAACAAGAGGTAGCACACGGGCACCTGAAACCCGACTCCTGAGCTTTATCTGTGTACACGACACACAGGCCGATTGTTGTTGAACTCTGCGATCATCATTCAGTCAGTGTTTATATCATATCCTGTCCAGATTCCGCTCCATTGCTTATACAAGACAAGAGACTCCTACAGACAACTTCTGATAGTTCGCCCCTTGAAACAATTTGTGGCGTTTGTTGTGTACACAATGCATCGGCTTCCTACAAGTAGTCGGAAAGCTTGTCAACACACAAGTTGTGTTTCGCAGGCCACAAGGAATGAGGCAGACTAGTAATATAGCAGTGCAGGTTTAACAATCCTTGCATTCTTTAAATAGGAATGTTAAAAACCTTTGTCTCAACCTGTTAAACCATTCCAGGAAATATGCTTCAAAATACACGACTGTATGCACAAATGTTGCCGAGGGTGCAAACATCAATCTTTACTGTATGGTATCCGGCTATTTACTGAAATGTTTAAACTGTGACCAAAGCACATCCTGTACCTTTTTATTAATATGATTAAGAAATTGGTCATTTGGTTTTTCATCCACTTCCTCTTAACATCAGTAAACCTATCTTTCTTAATGGATGACTGCACTCTCAAAATGTGTCACCGGTGAATCAACTTGAATTCGAATATTTCGAATACCTATGATTAAAGCCTTAAATATTGACTTGTTTCTTTTCCTCCCGCTCCAGATACTGGAAAAGAACATGCGTTTAGAGTGTAAATGTCACGGCGTATCCGGCTCCTGCACCACCAAGACCTGCTGGACCACTCTTCCAAAGTTTCGTCAGCTGGGTTACATCCTCAAGGAAAAGTACAACCACGCCGTGCACGTGGAACCGGTCCGAGCCAGCCGAAACAAGAGACCTACCTTCCTGAAGATCAAAAAACCTTACTCGTACCGGAAACCCATGGACACCGATTTGGTGTACATTGAGAAGTCGCCCAACTATTGCGAGGCGGATCCCGTGACGGGCAGCATGGGAACGCAGGGAAGAATCTGCAACAAGACTGCGCAGCAGCCTAACGGCTGCGATCTAATGTGCTGCGGCCGAGGATACAACACGCACCAGTACTCTCGCGTGTGGCAGTGCAACTGCAAGTTTCTTTGGTGCTGTTACGTCAAGTGCAACACCTGCAGTGAAAGGACAGAAGTGTACACGTGCAAGTGAAATATTTATTCGTGAGGTATTTATGCACAGCTCAAGGTAGAAAAAGAGACATTTGCACAGAAAACTCGGGTCTGGTGGCGTCTCTATTACCGCGAGTCGGAGAAATCGCATGCGGTGTATGCAGCTTTGCTCCGCAGCTCTGCTGAGCGCTTTGGTGTTGGTACCGGTAGACACCTAACTGTTCCAGTACTGAGCGACAGAGCCAAGTAGCCTGCGAAGGCTTGATCTGTGGGCCGTGAAAAAGGCGTGGTAGTGCGAAAGGCTTCCTCAAGGAAGTTTCGGAGAAAAGACGCGGCCTGAGGAATTAAGTTTTCCAACACAAAAAATTGCATGGACACAACACGGACTATATTTAACGTTTAATTTAGAAAAAAAACAGCTAATGTTAATTTATTTAATAAGAAAACTACTGACTTTTTCCTCATTGTGTTTACTAGCTTAGACATAGTATTTCTCGTGTTCTGATATTGTGTTTTGTGTAGAAATAAACCGAACGACTTTTACACTGTACATTCATGTGCTTTAGGGACGAACCTGTGATAAGGCACAATACAAAAACAGCAGTGCGCTGCACTCAAGGTAATTATTTGTTTCTGAAAGCAGAGACTACTGTCTTTATGTGTTATTATAAAGTCTTTGTGCTGCCATTTTAACCCTCTGTGTCAACACTTGCACATATGTGACCCTGTCTGTAAAATCATAATCAGTTAAAGAGATTAGGACCAACAAAGTTTGACTTCACATTAATTTCAAACTTTGACATGACATTACCTTAAAGATATCATGTTCTTGTAGCATAATTTTACGCAGTAAATTACAAGGAAACTGCTTTAGCTGGGTTTTTCCAGATTGGGTCACATATATTCTTATATTGAAATACACTGGAATCAAGGCTATTTCTTCCGAAGTGAACCACCGATTTGGTCCGTGTACCGAGTCAAAAGGCCAACTAAAACAAAAGTATTTACATTTGAATTCAAAAGGTCTTTAGAACAATGATTCCCCACTTACATATAAACTTTATGACCTCATTTGGCACAAAGCTTTATGCTAATGAGGCCACAGTCTGCCCTCTCTTTTGGCTAATATTTGCTCTGTGGGCAGAGAAACCGAATCAGTGATAAATTCACTGTGGAATGAAATAGCCGACATACAGGAGATGCCTCCACCTGCTACCGATATCGAATGTTGAGATCAGATAACTGATACTGTTAATGCTATACATTATAGGTAATATAACACTTTTGCTGCTAGTTCTGTTCTGTTTCGCAACAGTGGTTAATACTAGTGTTTTGCGCGTTGTGAGCAAATGTGGTTGTCCCATTGTGTTGACGTATATTTTGTAAGAGATTATTTTTATATGAGTATTTTATTTATTTTTGTGTAAAGGAAAATCCCACTACCCATGTCCTTTAGATGGACGGAAATTAGGGAGATAAGCTAAAAACAGTGTGAACGCGATTGTGTCATGGTACCAGCTTCATCATTTGTGTTTATTTAAACTACATCGTGTAAACTACGTCTACATTGCGTTCATGAAGTAACACTCTCATAATGGTGTAGTCGGACAAGTACACGATTTTACGAAAGAGACCACGAAAGCCAATCACTGTAAAACGTTTAAGGTAGCATTGTCACGACAGCGATCCTATATGTGGGATCAATAAGGGAAACTATAGTGAACTAATCCTGGGAAAAAACTCTTTGGTACTGAGTGACTATTGGAGAGTTTTAACCAAAGAATAATTAAATTTAGGCATGACTCTGTAATTACATCTTTGATGTAATATTTCGCAACAGCCTGTGATATCAATAGATGTTTTGCCATATTGATCGTACACTACATGATTGCGTCATCATAAATGATCGAAAAATGTTGTGCATTATGTTTTGAACAGTGTTAATAAATATTTCCTTGGCTTGCACCTTTTTTCCTGTTTATTAAAAATTCTTTATATGTGTTGTTATACTATTTCATAGAATGAACTTAATCAAATCCTTCCTGAACTCAACTAGATTACCTGATATTGAGTCACATGGTATACACCAGGGGTCTCCAACCTTTTTGTTAGCAAGGGCTACCACAATGGATAAAACAATCTGGAGGGCTACTTTTTATATAAAACTCAAAATTACTTTACTTTTACTTGTTGATATGTTTTATCATTGTGTAAAATGTTAACATACCTAAAAGAAGCCAAGTTAATATAAAAATATGTCATAAATAAATATTAAAATTGAGGTTATTATTAATAGAATGTGCATTGGCGGGCAAACTGGTGCCAGTGGGCACCATGTTGGAGACCACTGGTCTACACCATCACATAACTTCACAGCTTACCAAAAAACAAAAAGAGTCATCAAAAGCCTGACAGTCTCTCGAATTAGTAAGGTGGTAACAAGGAATCAGCCACAAAACACACTTGCTAAGTTATGGTTGACTAGTGATCCTTTTAACTACATGGATGACCGAAGGGCATGAAGTAAGCTTAGGAAAGTGCTTGCATGTTAATGTTAGGGCTTTAATTGATGAGCAGTTGAGGAGGGTGGTTCAGATAGAGGGGGAGAGGAGGGGTGATGGATTACTCTGACATCTGCTTCATTCACTTCCCAGCGCCGTCACCACAACAACGGCACTGTGGCCCCCAAAAATGCTGTCCAGTCTCCCTGAGAAGCAGTCCTGCCCATTAGCGAAATGTTAACTATGCAAAATCCAGCTAACTTTTGGATGCTATTTATTTTGTCACCCCCCCTCCTAAAGCGAAAGGGAGGCGACAGCAAAAGAGAGGCTTTGCCATTGTGAAGGATGATGTCAAGAGGAATTTCAATCCAAAAGTTAGAAAAGATCTTAGCTTCACCCCCTTGAATGATCGTCACAAAACGTTCCATTGAAAATCGGATGAAACCTCATCAATAGGCAACAGCGTGAAAAGGCAGCTGGCCAAACAGCCTCGGTTAAAGTAACGTCGGCACCCAGTCACCATGAGCTGAATCACAATATTGTGTGGTTTTGAAAAAGCTTTTGGATGTTACTCTCTTTGGCTCAGTCTCTTGCTTCTTTTCCACACTCTGAATGGAATGACGGTGAAGAGCTTAACACTTCTAGATGGAGGAGACAAGAAGTGTTGGGAGAACAATTAAGGGGAGACAAATTCCACATCTAGCTGCCTCCGTTCGTTATGTCTTTGCCTACCTTTTACAATGAGGCCATTTAGTTAACAGAGACCCTCTGTGAACGCTCAAATCAGAGTTGAGTTTCCTTGTGGTCGTGCCAAGGTGCCTTCCAATATTTATCATGCCATCTTAATTTCAGAGATATGTGCAGAGACCTGACTGCCACCTGTGCAGTCATGGTTTGGACTTTAGCAGAAACTGCATGAGTTAAAACCTCCATCCAGGTGTTTAGCATGGTCACCTGACATTGGGCTGAATGTTGCATGTGTTCCTCACCCAAACACTGACTGGCTTACTTGTGTAATATCACAATGTATGCAACAGCCACAAAGCTGTCATTGAAATGCTAATGAAGGTGTTTCTGTAGCTCAATTGGTAAAGCATTCCGTTAGCAGTGCAAAAGGTCACGGGTTTGATTCCCAGGGAATGCGCATACTGATAAAATGCCCTCTAAGTTGCTTAGGATAAAAGTGTCTGGCAAATGCGTAAATACAATGTAAATTAAGGTTCCTGCAATGTTTTCCTATCAACTGTGCCAAACCGATGTTTAATGTCAGTGGCTGTCTACAAGCGTGATGCTTGTGAACTGAGCCTTTCACAGATAACATGAGCTTTATGGGATACTCCGGGCGCACCTGCGCACACCTGGAATCCCTTTGATTTATAACTACCAGATCATCTATCTGAAGCTACTGCTGTATCTGCTGAGTCCAGACAACAGAAGAATGAAGTCAGGAGATTTCCTGGGCTCCTTTCACTGAAACCATGTCCACTTTAAATCACTTGCTAAAGGTTATGCCATCTGACTACATTGAGTAAATAGGAAAGGTTTTGGTGATGATTTCACTGAGGTTAACTGCTTGTCTTTATTGGGAGAGGTGGGCGTCATTCCAGTAAGTGGGTCTAAACACCACCCCAAGATAAAACGTGTCTACAAACTGCCTTAAAGAAACAGTATGTAGGATTGTGACCAAAACTGGTATTGCAATCACAAAACTTGTGGCTAAAACTGGTACTGCAATCTCATAACTGGTGGCCAATACACAAAATGACAACATAAACATCAGTTGAGGGCTGCAACTCCACTTTTTAAATGACATTATCCTGGCCAGACCACTGTTGTCAGTGATACAAGTATTTGAAATAAAAATGATTTCTTAATGTTTAGTGACATATCAGGGCCATTTTATGATTAATTATTATAAACATCTACTATCTTATTAAAAATGCTTAGGCAATGCGCAGAATAGTGACTAAGTAAATCCTGTGTTATTCCATAGAAATGCACTTTATACAATTGATTGGGAAGAAATATTGGTGAGAAAAAATACCTAATGAAAAGTAACTTACACTGCACTGCACTGTCAGAAAAAAGTCCTTAGCTGTCTGGTTTGGTCTGGTTTTTTGCCTTTATTGATAGACAGTAAGTAATTCAGAGACAACAGGAAAGTACAGGCAGGGTGGAGAGAGGGGTATGGGATCGGCAAAGGACCTCAAGCTGGGATTGGAACTCGGGTCGCCGGAAGTGCGTTTGCACCATATGTCGGAACTGTCCACTACACCATCGGCTCAGACTGGTCTTTGTTTGTTTAAAGGGGACGTTTCACAATCATTTTTTAAAGATGTAAAATAAATCTTTGGTGTCCCCACACTGTAAAAAAATCTTTGCCACCTTAAAATTTTTTGTTAAATCAACTCAGATTTACAAGTCATGTCAACAGAGATTAGTTGTCACAACTTATGAAATATAGTTGAGAAAAGTCAACTTAAATTTATAAGTTATAACAACTCACCTGTAGTTATAACAACTCATCTCTAGTCAAGATAAATAATAGTAAGTCGAAATGACTTGTAAATCCGAGTTGATTCAACAAAAAATTTAAAGGCAGCAAAGTATTTTTTACAGTGCAGAGTACGTACAGTATGTGAAGGTCTAGCTCAAAATATCATATAGATAATTTATTATAGCATGTTAAAATTGCCACTTTGTAGGTGTGAGCCAAAATTTGCTGTTTTTGGGTGTGTCTTTTAAAATGCAATTAATTAATACCGCAGACTAAGGGGCGGTACTATCCCCTTCTGACATCACAAGGGGACCCACATTTCAATTACATGTTTTTTCACATGCTTGCAGAGAACTGTTTACCAAAACTACCTTACTGAGTTAATCCTTTTCACATTTTCTAGGTTTATAAAAGCACTGGGGACCTAATTATAGCAATTAAACATGGAAAAAGTCAGATTTTCATGATATGCCCCCTTTAATGGTCTGGCTAGTCACTAAACTGAACTCTGGAACAAAAAGGGAGGATTGGCAGCCGATCTATAGTTAAGATTGTACATTATATAGTACACATTACTGTAAGCTCAGTGTAGTTTTTGATACGCTTTAGCTATGATTTGAACTAAGGTAATCTACCTGTTTATTTTGTTTGTTATCAGAAATAAACTATTCTAAAAGGACTCTTGAGTTTACCGAAAGTTAGATTTGTTCCACAATCTACACACAAGCTGGGGAAAAGACAATTTTGTCTTTCCAATTTACCTAACTTGCATGTCATCTTTGGCATGTTGGAGGAAATCAGAGTACCCGGAGTAAACTCGTGCTGAGGGAGAACATACAGAAGGACCACATGACTGAGGCTCGAGCCTGGGACCATGCTAAACAGTGCTGTCCAAAGAGCCACAGTATTGGCCATGTAAATGGGGCTTACACCAAATGTAGCACTGGCATATCTACCATTTACCAATTATATCCATTAATAATATTCTCAGTTTACCAGAGGAACCACTCTTAAACTGCAAGGAAATATAAACATTTTTCACTGCCATTTATCTGCTTGTTAAAAAAGATACCATTTCTGGGTCAAAGCCTCACTCGCTTCATATGAAACTACAATTTCAACAGCCATCAGGGATTTAATTATGGAGACAAAGGTTAGTATCACACTTTTTGGTAGTTTACACTGCACTGTGAGCGTATATTAGTATAGTTTGTTTAGTTTGTTTGCTTAAGGCATCTGATGGAGCATTTAGACACAAAAGTTGTGGCGAAAAAGGAGAGGTTTTCAACCTAGGGGTCACAACTCCACATCAGGGCTTGGTAAATTTCTACATAATTTGTCTTAAATTTTTTACTTTTTAAATAATGTTTTAACAAGTTCCTAAGTTAAGCGCAATGACTTTCAGAATTCTCATAAGTAGTTAATTTCTATTTACAACTGGATCAGCTATAATTAATGTCTTATGGATGGCTTACTAGTCTATAACGCTTGACCATATAACTAATCCAACATTGACTTTAATCCTATTGATGTGGTTATCATTGATCTGACATTGTGCGATGACAGTCTTTGATGTTTTCTTTGAATTAGTGCAGGCCACAACATTGAGGGATGATGAGGGGACAACAAAAGAGATCAAACCGCGTACCATTGTTTTTCCAGGAATTATGGTAGATCCAATACTTTGTTCCCTTTCAATAATGTTTCCCTAAAATACAATCATGTGACGAAGTGGATCTGTATAAAAAGAGCCATGATTTCTTGTATACAAACATTTTTTACAGACTCTTAATGGATTTTGCCTTAAAAACGATATTTGCAAAAAGGCCTGAGGGCGGGATTAAGCGGATTTGACACGGAAGTATTTGATGAACATATAGTACGTGTCCAAAGCGGTTAATATCATTATCTCTTTTTTGAATGAGGTTGCATTTAGTGGCTTTTGCATCTAAACTCATTAGATGTTTAATATAATAAATGGTAGCACAGCTTTAATTCCATTTTTAATTACTAATCCCAAAACACATCTCCACCACCAGTACATCAAAACATGTCCCCCGTAATGTGTCTGCGAGTGTTGCTCTGTTTATTTGGAGGATAGGCCGGGTGGCAGCGGGGATTTGAAGTATCACTTAAGACACATTCCACAGGTTGTGAGATTAGTTGCTGACAGTCGTAGCCGAATGAAGCGTACGACACAGGAGGTCCCGTGCACCCTTACAACGAAGCCGATCTCTCATGTTGCCATAGGAAATACCATCAAACTGCTCTTAATTACAGATCTGCCTCCCTGCTGGCCTCTCCTCATCATGTGTGGCATGTGTCTAAAATTACACTTCATGTATAATGTCTTTCCAGACCTGTGCCAGCTTGTAACCCGACCCAATTTGTGGAATATAGAAGAACAATATTGCAGGGATATTTAAAGCGCACGGCCCAGGTGGAGGTAAATACGAGTTGTTGGTACGTTCAAAGGCTGGGGCGCTCTCCCTCACCTCATCCTTATAGACGTGTAAAGAATGTGTTAATGACTCCAGTCAAAGACTGGAGGCCAAATGATCAGGAAAGCTGTGAATACATCAGCACGGGAGCCGTTCCAACTTAATGCGGGTGAAAACTGTAATTTTCGGAGAAAGGAACAGAAATAATAGCAGGATTATGGCAGTAAAGCAGCCATGTCCATGGCCTAAAGCACAGGGATAAGTGTACATTTGCTCTTTCCGTGCCTCCAGTACTAAACAGAGGAGGATGTTGGTTGCTTTTATTGGGGTTTTTGCGAATCACTTTCATCTGCAGGTTTGTATGATCTAAACCTATTTAATTGCTACTTGTATATGAAATGAATAGACGCATGGGCTTTGTGATGTTTACTTTTTAAAATGATATTTGAGTTAAGAATAATTATGAGCAGGTTCTTTCTCATATACAGTAAGTAAATCTTAGGTATTACTATACTACTGATAAGGAAACGAAAACCAAAACACAACTGATATTTTAAGGCGTAGCATGAGAAACAGTTTGGGATGACAGCTTTACGTCAGTGGTGGTCAAATATGCTTTCACAACATTAGATTTATTAATTCGCACCTTTTTTCATCACCTCTTCCAGAGTACAGTTAGCAAAAGGTATGTGGTGGATCATCTCTGATGGTCTCCTTGAAAGAAGAAATAAAAACATTAGAGATTTGTAGTGACAGAGCAAACCATAGCAAGCCTGTATTTTTAACCGTATGATGACAGACAAACTCCGCATCACTTATATTAAGACAATTGAGTCAGCCGCAAACGGCGTTCAATGACAAATGCAGGTGAAGTTACTTCATTATTCACAGGTGATGTTACTTCAGGTTGTTCTTTTAGGTATTCCATAAAAAGCAAAAGTAGAGTATTTAATAAAAAGTTAATTTAGGCTTAGAGCGCTCAAAAAACCATAAAAGATATGTGGTTAAAAATATTTTATCAATGAGGCACCTCAAAGCAAAAATCTTAATTATTAGGGGAGGGCGGGGCACAACCTAACGCTTTTTGGTTTTGGCTCAATCATACAAAAAAAATTGAGTTTGATTAATTAAATTTTTACACAAGCAACACACACATCTCTGCTACAAATGAACATTTGAAGTTTTGTTTCTAGTACTTACCATTCTTGGACAATTACACCAAACGTGACAGAAGTGCAAACGTTACACAACTTACCCCATAGGTGGGGTTAATTGTAACAGGCAGGGGGTTAGTTGTAACACTTGCTAAAAATTAAGTTTCAGGCAATATTTCAATACTATTTTGTCTATATACTTGAAGTGGATATTGTTTGTATGTCTGTCTATAATAGACAGGTATCCACACTGTATATATTCATCCAGCCCTTTTCTAACAATAGTTCAATTATAAATGGATACAAATATCTAAATATGAGAGAAAAGCAGCAAATGTATGATTTTTTTAATATGTGACCCAGTCTGTAATAACCATACTACAGTTTCAAAATCAAATTCTGAGATAATGAACATCAAAGTCTGATTTTAGCCATTCATTTCATTATGATTTTAATCTTTGACGTGACCTTATTTAATCAATATTAAAAATATAAACAAAAATACATTTGACACAAGATTTTTGATAAGACAGGCACATTAATTTTGTTAGGAGCCAGAAGTCATTAGTGTGTAGCCTATTTAAAACAACGGCAAGAATTACGCTAACGCTAGCGGTTTTCAAATCGTAAGTGCTGAGGGGTTAGTTGTAACACAGCGTTACAATTAACCCGCTGGGTCAAAATATTTTCAAGCCCACCAAAAAAAGTTGCTAAGAGCTGCAGGCATTTTTCAAAATGGTGCTATGTTTTAGTCAACAAGACTGATTAATATGACATAGCATTGAATTTGCTTACACACCCAACTTAGAAACTGAAAAAAACATATGAAAAAATTTACTTACATGGCACCAAAACACTCGGCCATCAATAACTCTCTGGAAAAACATGATACATTTCCAATAATTTGCAGGAGATCTTATTTTGGCAGCGTGAAATCAATACAGAAAAAAACAAATCGCTCAACCTTGTGCAACAATGTAAACAGTCCCTGTTACAACTAATCCCGCGTTAGTTTTTGCCCCGTGCACCCCTACTCTTAAAGATTCATAGAAAAATTACAATATACTGTAAAGAAACCTACTGTTCACTTTAGTTCAAGGCCAAGTGTTTGATTTCAAAGCCAAGGGCACTAGACTAACCTGAGTCCTATACATGATAAGTAGGCTACAGCAAGCCAAGGTTTCTATGCCCGGAGGGCTTTAAGGGACTTTTGTTGCCCTCTTTTCGGTGCACCCCCTGCACCACCACACCCCTGATATTTAAGAACACCCAAGAAACTTGAGCAATGTTTTCCTCTGACCTACCTGGCTCTAGGGCTAATATGTCTGTACTTTAACTAGTCATATTTCAAAATGTACAGTAGACTAAATAGTGGTGACTAAAAAGTAGATGAGATAAGGACAATGACTGAGTTACATCATCGCATGTGGTGGAAGTTCCAGAATTGATGGATGTCAATTAAATTATCCGAATAACCTATAATCCCTTAAGATGCTCTGTATAATTGCACTGTTTGCTCACCAAGATGAACTGAACCTCAAAGTGAGGCTTATTCAGAATTTAACGCATCATGAATCGCGACTGGCTTGAAATGTGTTTTATCATGCATGTCTACAGGAGAACGAGTACACATGACAAACTTCAACTATTGCATAACGCTTCTGTGACTCTTCAAACTTATCGGCTGTTCTTTCCATTAGTGGAAGAAATCCTTATTCATTTTTTCCTTTTAATGTAGGACACTGGGATTATTTGCTGATTGTCAAGCTGAACTCTATGTAAATGTCAAAAAGCACCACTTTCAATCAAGCGGTTCAATAAAGGTTGGCTTATGACACTTGTATGCATGAGCTCTGGAAGTGAGGTGAATAGCATTATGACTCTGACTACGTGGCTTAGTCACTGCAACTGGCAACACCAGCTGAGTACTGTTTCAGTGAACTCAGATCTGTCAAGCACTTTCCAGAAAACAAGTTCGAACAAGCAACAAGATGCAGATTCTTCAGGGAAAAAGACTTTGGCTCAACTGCATGCCAAGAGTCTTTAAGGAGTGGCAACATTTTTTATAGATATATATATACATAAATGTGTATATCTATATAACAAGTTTTGTAAGTGTATATATTAGTACAGCATTAGTAAATCAATACTTTCTAAATTTCATGTTAAAGAGTGACATCATCGAGAAAAAAACTGTAATGGCACGTTGGGATTCCGATGTGGGTGATACGTTTGGTAATGACCCTTCACCTTGTGTTTGATGTTGATGACTCTGGCAGCACTACAAAGAGCATCATAGATCAGACGTGGTCTTTGAGTTGCTATAATACAATTACAGTTGTTCTGGTTGTGCAATCATTGTTCATGTTGAAGAAAATGTATTGTAAAGTGTTGAAAAAAATTGTGAAACTATGTACCCCAGCTGTCACTTGGGCAGTACCCTTTAAAAAGATCCTACAGATTAGGTACATATATGTATATATTTGGTACCAATATTAAGAACTCTTTAGGTACAAAGGTGTACTTTCTGAAAGGATACAAGCCCCAGTTACAGCTAGGGTACATATTTTGGCCTTTTTCTGACATTGTTTTACCAAGAAATATATTTAACGCATACATGCATTTTATTAATCCAACATTTTTGCATCGCCATATTAATTCCTGTATAGCTCAGTTGAGTGCTGCGTTAACGGCGCAAAGTTCATGAATCCAATTCCAGGGAAGACATACACTGATAAAATTGCTTGACTGCACTGTGAATCGCTTTGGATAAAAGCGTCTGCCAAATGCATAAATGTAAACAATATCTCCAGTCATGCAACTGTGATGTGCTACACCGTATGCTAAAAAACTCAAGAAAAAGTCCTGATCTTGATCAGTCTTGATGGATTTTTAAGACATGTTGAGTACAGCATGAAGTCATCATGATGGCCCTGGCCTGGTAGGACTGTACACCTGGCAATGCCTCGAGTTTAAGCAAACAGATGTGGGAAGCAAGTTCATATTTCTGAAGCAAAGGAAAATATGTTTCCCTCTACCCCTATTCCAAATGCCGCATTCCCCTTTCCCAGGGTTGCTTCATGTTGCTTGTTGCTGTCCCCCACTATTATTGTTTGGACAGCTTGAAGCATCTTCAAGAACGGAAAGATGATATTTAAAGCTTTTTGGGTTGTTCATTTGCCGCAATGGTCAGACCTTTACTTGGAGGCGAGGAATTGCGTTCATGCTTTAATATCCATTTATATCTAATGCAATTGTGTAACTTTAAAATACATTAACTGATCTGAGTTGTGTCTGCATTTAATTTTACACCTGTTTCACTGATAATGTTAGGCCCTGCCTTTCGTGTCACTCCACTGGCTGCCTCTGTAGTTCACCGCTGGGTCAGAGGAGACTATGTACATGTCCTTCTGACTTCAGAAAAACACAGCTGGGCAGCCCAGGCTGATGTCACATGAAGACACAAGGAAAGATGATAATTAAATAAACTGTCTTGCTTTGGCTAACAACTGTGGAATTAAATCATGGGGGTTTCCAAAATACTCACCATTTTTGATGAAAAGCATCAAGTGGAACTAAATGTGTGGCAAAGAATATAACACAAGCAGGAAAAACTTTTTTCAGTTTTATTTTTATAAAAAAAAATTATTTCTATAACACTTTAATTTAAGTTTGCATTGTCACAAAGCAGCTTACAGTATATTAGTACAGGTATGCATAAAAAAAGAAGCCGATGAAAAATATAAAATATATGGTATCATAGCCAAAATACATACCATACGTCAAACTTTATTTATAAGGTACCTTTTAAAAACAGCAAGTGCTCCTCATGAGCAATACAATAAAGAATAACTTAAAAGTATAAGATATATAAAATATAAAATAAAATAAAATAAGAAACAGCCGCCAAACTTTAAGATAGTAAGTGTGGTAACACTTTAATATGGGGAACACTTATTAATTATTAATTATGACTTTTGCCTCAGTAAACTTCCAATTTACTGCTAATTAATAGCTAATAAGGTAGTTGTTGTAGACGTTAGGTTTAGGTATTGGATTGGGTTAAGGGATGTAAAATATGGTCATGCAGAACAAGGCATTAATATGTCCTTTATAAGCACTAATAAAGAGATAATATGTAAGCTAATAAGACACTAGTAAAAAGTGAGAATTGGTCCCTATACTAAAGTGTTACCGTAAGTGTTTGAGCCTTCCAAACATGTAATGTCAAACTATTCCAAAGTTTAGGAAAAACTATGATATTTTTTACATGTTATATTTACAGTGCTATCAAACTAATATGTTAAGCATTTACGATATATATAAATATGTACAGTATAGGAGTACCAACTGCAAAAATAATTGTCTGTAGGATTGTAATTGTACTGTTATAATAATAGTGCTATTAAGCAAATATGCATAAATGTTTAATGATGTGTAAAATAGTGATGCTAAAATTGAAAATAAATACATTATTAGTGCAATTAAGCAAATATGCAAATAAAATTCAAGGTGTATATTAGCAAAACTAATTGTAAAATTATTTTCTGTAAGATTGTAATAGTTATGCAAAAAAATACTTTCTTAGTATTTTTGTCTTGATTTCGGTACAAATATCTAAACAGTCTTAAATCAAGATGCATTGCCTTGATAAGCAAAATGACCTAAGAAAAAAAGTCAAATTTTTAGACAAAAATATAAAATTTAAGTGAATTTGTGAATAAAACAACATCTGCCAATTGGGTTAGAAAAAAATCTTGAAATGAAGAGTTTCGTTGCAAAACGAGATAACCACTGTTTTTTTAATTGTTCAGAAATCTCGTTTTTTGGTTGTGCATTCCAATTAATTTCAATCAGGGGCGTCATGCACCAATTTTTTTTAAGGGGGCACAGTGTCAACAGCTAACAAAAATTTGTGCATACACAGACATCAAACGAAATATTATAGAGCTTTCAGTCTTTTCCATGGCACTTACATTTCTAACAATCTGAAAACCCCTGCTTTCATGCAAAAACCTCCAAAATAAAAGTGTTGACTAACTTTAATATCAAATACTATTCAATCGGAATAATGACACATTTGCATCATATTTACATCTGAAACGGCATGTTTTATTTAAGTCTTAATGGCTTGTTTAATTGTGTCATTAATGCATTTTGCACAACAACTGCATTATCTTATAAAATTAATGTAATTTTAAATCCATAAAGTATATAAACAACGAAAATGACATAAGCTATAGACACATGATTGATTTTAATGTTCAATAATGATTTAAAAAAATATGTTTAGATAAAATTATTAGAGGAACAGATTTTTGCATTAAAGTTTACCTCATATGTGAGCATGTGAGATTCCGCGCCTGCGTGAACTCTGGCGAACTTTGGCGTTGTGCCAAGAAGATGAATCTCTACTAATATAACGTTGAGACGGTCACATTTAAAACCATACATTTTCTACACAGAGGATGTTAACTAGTGATGGGTGATACCAGTTATTTTCTTGTTGATCCGATACCAAGTACTTTTAAGACAAGAATCACCGATACCAATACCGATTCCGATACTTCTATGACATTTTTTTATCTATGTATTAAAGTTTATTAAAGTGATTTTATGGGGTCTTTTGATAGCCATCATTAATAATATCAAATAAAATAGACATGACAACTTTTTGCACTGAACATTATTACAAGATTTCTTCCCTTTATACTTTTTGGAGATAAAACAATTAAATGCTGACATTAACATTTTCCTCTTGAGCCTATTTTTTATACTGATAAAATCTACTGCTTTTGAAAATAAAATAAAACCCTGATAAAAGTCAGTAAACTCGAATCCACTGAAAATCAAACCAGGGATGACAGTGAGGCTGCACTTCGTCGTGCTCTCTAAGATATTTTGCTTTTTGATGCTTTGTCATATTTGTGGTATTACCAAAATGGCATATTTTTTTGTTGTTCAATGTCACACGAGGCTTCGCATTATTAACTGACCGCAACAATGCACTTAAACCCATTTTGAAACCTGGTAGTGACTGAGCGAATGAACACAGCGGAAGGAGATGGGACTGAATGAGCGAACGCGGTGATACAGCGGAAGAAGATATAGTTCCCACTGACGTTACGATTTAAGTGGATTTATATACAAAACGGCGTCCAACTATTACTTAAAATTCTAAAATCACTTGTTAAAAACAAACAAATAAATAGAATCGATAATTGTACTTGAGAATCGATCCTTTTGATACCAAGGCAGGATCGGAAATATCGATACTTTAGGATCGATCCGCCCATCACTAATGTTAACTGCACATTACCGTACTGGGGTTTGGAAATGTTGTGAGCGTTTCTAACACGTTTTAATTCCTCAGATAGCCAAATGCAGCAGCAAGCCAGCAACAGGAGAGAGCTCGTGAGCGCGCCCAGACGCTGATGACGTCTGCGACTGTACTGAGTGCAGCACCAGCTGCCGCCAGAATAAAAGTAATGTAACATGATCAAAACTAGTGATGCACCGATGCATCGGCCGCCGATATTTATCGGCCGATTTTTGATGAATTTGAAACCATCGGCATATCGGCAATAGCACGAGAAAGGCCGATACCGATTGTTTATTAATTAACCGCATAAAGTCAATGAACTGCATGTTCAATTAAAATGATTTAATGTTTGGGTGTGCACTAGGGCTGTTCCGAATACCATTTTTTGAGCTTCAAAGCTCTAGTAGAAATCAAATCAAATATTCAAAGCTTCGGAAGGAGGGGCTGAACATATTTTTCTCTTTAATAAAGGCAGGAATCTGTGTGCGTATGTAGCGGCGTGCCTGTCACGTGCTGCGAGAACAGCATTAGTGAAACAAAACACGAGCAATACTTTTAATAAGGTAACGTTAGCCTAACATTTTTCTAACAAACAAACACTCCCGTATAAGAAATTAGAAGCATAGTAATTACTGATAACGTAAAGGGTAACTTAGCCCATTTAAATAAAACAACGTAAATAAATGAACGAATGAAGTTCAACAAACTGTAATAAAACGGTAGCATGCTTTTAAAATCAAGTTTATTTACTAACACTTACACCATCCAATATGTTTCTCATCAGTAGAACAATAAAGAAGATATTTTGCAGAAACCCCAGTGCTCCGTCATGCAAGTCAACCGATCCGCCACTTTAAACATGTATATCTAATACAAAAGTAATCCCCCATAACTCCGTGTGACATATTGATGTCTTGTGAAGCAAATCAATCAGTTTTTGCAAAAAACTGAACGTTATTTACAACACTATTAGTGTGAATGCCAAAGCAGGAAGCCCGCTTTGAGGCGATCTCTTTCTGATCTCTTCTACTGGTGCAGCTTGGTGCTGTTGGCTATGGATGTTGGTCTTTCTGCGCCACCTATAGAGCTGGAGCGTGAAGCGCACTTCCTGCTTGGCAAAAGCTCTGCATTAACGCTGTAAAATAATATATATTCGAATCTCAAAACTGAAAATCGAATGTCAACCAACGGAACGAATATTCGAACATTCTGGTCCAGCCCTAGTGTGCACTATACTTAAGCACCGACAGAAAACCTTTGTTGAGCTGGCTCAAATGTCTTGGACAATAAAAGAAACAGACTGCACTTTAGTGGGGCAAGAAGTCCAACTTTTTTGAAGTAGCAATATTTATACTCTGTTTAAAGCAATAGCACTGGCATTATTTATGTTTATTAAAGAAATCCATTATATGTAAAAAAAAAAAAATTAGTTAATGTTGTTAATAAAAGAAATGCTGAATAGCAAAAACCACATTTGAAGGTTGTCATGTTGTCTTATTATATTTGTTTTAGCTTAATTTGTGCCTCTTATTATGTTGGTCAGTTGAATGTTAATTAGATACAATCCATGTTCAGTCAAAATAATTTGATGCAGAAATAAACTAGCTAATAGACCAACTGTATAGTGTTGTATAGTGTTTAATATCGGTATCGGCATCGGTATCGGCCAGAAGTTGTCTGCTTAAATCGGTATCGGTATCGGCCCAAAAAAATCCTATCGGTGCATCCCTAATCAAAACACTATCAAAACGGCGAAAATCTCCGAAAAGTGACAAGGATGCAGCACAGAATGTATAATAGTGTGCATATTAAATAGATTAAACGTCAAATAACAGATTAATGGACGCTTATTTGATTTCGAGATTGGATGCAAAATCCATTGGCTCAAAAAAACCAAGGGGGCACGTGCCCCCTTAATTTGAATGGGCATGACGCCTCTGATTTCAATGCAACTGCAGTTGGTTTGTTTTGATTTAAACCACTTCATAACTTAAAAAATAAAGCTAAGTAGCACCATAAAACAAAATAATAACATGATAACATAATAATAAACATGTTTTGCCAAAAATGTAAAAAAATTTATTTATCTCGTTTTGCAACGAAACTCTTCAAATAACTTTAAATTTTTCTTAAACACTTAATTCAAGAAAATAACCTAAGAAAATAAGTCAAATTTTTAGACAAAAAATATAATATTTGTGCTTAAAACAACATCTGCCAATGGGGTAAGAAAAAAAATCTTGAAATAACTTTACCTTTTTCGTAAACACTTAATTCAAGAAAAATTCAAAAAAAAAAACTTACCCCATATGCATATTTTTGGCTTGTTTTAAGCAAAAAATTACTTCAATTGTATATTCTTTGTCTAAAAAATAGACTTATTTCTAAGGTCATTTTGCACATCAAGAAAATGCATCTTGATTAAAGAATGTTTAGATATTTGTACTGAAAACAAGACAAAAATTACAAGCAAACATGTCAGCAAAAAAGTGTAAGCAAACATGACTTGGATAACTAAATTGATAGTCTAGTATAAAGGATATGTTTTCTGAGACATTTCGCCAAATTTCATGCTGAACTCTCGGAAAGAAAGGTACAGAAGCTGTCATTAGGACAGTACCCTTTCAAAAAGTATACCTTTGTACCTAAAGAATGCACATTAGTACCTCAAAGGTACATATTGCTACATCAAAGTTGCACATATCTGTACCTAAATGGTAAATATTAGGACCTTTTTAAAGGGTAATGCCCCAGTGACAACTTTTGTACAAATTCATTTGAGAGTGTGTAAGATCACCTATACAGTACTGTGCAAAAGTCTTAGTCCACCATGCCACCATTAGATTTGTTTTTTTTGCAATGGTATAGTGATCATATATATAATTATTTCTTAGTCTCTTTATTCAAATACAACCAGGAAAGTTGTATGTAGTAATAAAACCAGTATAAAATAGTATAAAAAGTGTCAGGTATTTAGGGTAAACTCCCTTTCCACTTGAGCAATAGCGGATAACTGCAGGATCTCTTAAACCTAAATGAAATTAAATTCTTATTTCTATTTTTAATCTAATGACTTCTGGACTTCAGTCTCCTCAAAAAGCTCAAGATGTGTTTCGTGCCAAGAGAGGTCACATTAAATATTGACTGATGCCTAAAGACGACGTTTAGTCCTAAAATTGTTTTAATTTTAATTTTGTGTACATATTTCCTGTATTTTCTGTTTTTATCTTAATAAAAAGATAGGATATATATGGATGCTTATTAAAACTTTGCTAAAACAACAAAGCTGCTGGTGGTGGCCTAAGACTTTTGCACAGTACTGTATATATCACCTCTATTAATTATACACTGTCAGAAAAAATTGACAAACTGTACCTTTTCTGTTGCTGGGGTGGTACCCTAAGGTTCCCTTTTGTACCTTTATGGGTATAACAACACATTGAAATTTACCTTTTGGGGTACAATATTATACCCTAAGGACCTATTGTGTACCTTAAGGAACAATTTTGTACCAGTTACATTTTAGAGGTACAAAATACCTTTAAAAGGTACACAATAGATCCTTAAAGGCGGAGTCCACGATGTTTGAAAAACGCTTTGGAAAAGAAGACGGGCCGACTACCAAAACACACTTATAGCCAATCAAATCAAATCAAATGCCGGGTTACGTATGTGTGGGGCGGGTCTATCAACAGAAGGTCCAGATTCTATTGGGGTAGGGGCGTGTTTGTTTAGGCGATTTCAAATATCAACATTGGCTTTCAAACATCATGGACTCCGCCTTTAAGGTACAGTAATGTACCCAAAAAAGTACAACATTGTATTATGTTTAGTATACCTGTAAAGGTACAAAACTGAACCTAAGGGTACCAGCCCAGCGACAGAAAAGGTTTGTACCTGTTTTCTGACAGTGTATTGCAGTAAAATATGAGCAACAAGATGCCGATTAACATAAGTGTGTTACTTAATTCCACAACACATACTGCAACAAGAGGGATGAAATAGATATGAAGCAGTTGTTCTTATAATTGCATTGGGCATCTCCATTAGTGGCACATCCTGGCAAGAGATCACAGCCAGTACAGACCTGTTACACACAGAGATATATCTCCATCTTTATGTCATGTGTAACACTGTGCTGGAATGTCTGCTGGGGTCCTGGAGGCCACTCTCCCATTCAGCAAACAATCACTGCCAGCTAATAAAGGAGGTATTTGTGTGATATGTCAGTGGTTTGTGTGAGGCTCAAATGGAATGAGATGGTGTGGCGAGATAGCATTCACCGTCTCTCCAGGAGGGGAAACATATACTATTATTACCAGAAGCCATTGTCACAGGGAGCTCTTTGAAATAAAATGTGGCATGGCACTGTCAGACGATACTTGTGCGATCAAAACCCACAATAATTCGCAGCTCCTTAGGAACATTGATCTCCAGTTACTGGAGGAACGGTTACAAGCTGTCAGCCATTCACAGTATGAGGTGAGCATTTTCATAGACAGGATGACACTACAGTGGGTTCATTATTCTTATCATTAGAGGAGCCATCCAGTGGTACTGTATGTACAATAAACAATATCGCTTATTATTTTCTCATTTGAACTCTTATACAGTATGTCATATTGAGAATCATTTTCTTGTATATGAAAGAAATATTTTGTTTAACACCTTTAAAGTCAAGACCTACTTTTTATCTCATTCCAGAAGCTGATTCCCATATACGTCACAATACAGAAAAAAGACCAAAAGACTCAATATCCGCCTTTAAAGAGGATAGAGGGTTTTCACCGACGTCACGTTCTGGGCGGTAACCCGGATGCGCGGCCATTGTGGAGGCACTCGGTGTAAAGAACTGAATGGAGTACAATGGAGTATTGTGCGCTTTGGATACTTTCAGTGAATGTAGACATGTCTAAACAACAGAAAACGCGTCCAAGATGCAAAGGCATATAGGGAAGGACTTGGACCAAAAGAAAAGGCACGATAGAGTTAGCTCCTTCTTCTAGGATCCGTGACGGCCCGGCGATTCTTCCTTCAGTTGCATATCCCGATATAGTAAACTACCTGGTTTTCATGCCGAGCCCATATGTCAATGTCAGCTTTATTTATATAGCAAATTTAAAATAGTCAGTGTCCTACCAAAGTGCTTTACAGTAAAATAAGCACACAGTAAAACAATAAAAGCAATAATTGTTTTTACCATTTACAAATTTTAGTTGTGTTTAAGTACATTTTGTGCAAACACTAAAAGTACATATTAAATACTTTTTAAATAAAGCACAACAAGTAAAAGCATAATTGTTTTATACTTTATGGACTTCAATCATATTTCTAATAAAATACTACTCTTTTTCCTGAGCTTTGCCAACCACAAGCGCCACCTCTGATAATTTCTTGCATTCCTTTCCCTAGTTTTTAATAACTTTTGGAAGTCGATAATATTCCAAATGTTTTTCTCAATCTGTCCTGTTGGTACAACCTCAACCACGGCAATAATGAACCATTTTCCTTGACGACGTTCGGGATATACATCAGTGCCTGTGCTCTGTTGTGATGCGGAGTGCCTCCAATATGGCGTCTTCCGCTCTGATGATGCGTTGTGAAAACCCTCTATACATCATAGAAAACTATATAGGCAGATTCTAACATTTACAACTCACAGCTTATCCTACAGTCCAGCCAGAGATTTGACATCAAAAACATCATTATGAAGATTTTAGGGTTATACAGTAACATACTGTATGGCAGCCCACATTAATACAGTAAAGCAAGCATCTTGTGGGAATGTGCATTTAACTAGCAAAAAGTTTAGCCAGTCATAACCAAGGTAATTTACAGTACATTGCAGGATATTGGCACTCCTATAAAATCATTACCTCATCACACTGTGCGACATGGATCATTTAAACTTTGGTACAACAAGCATTGAGACTGTACGATGATATTGAATCGGAGGCTTCGACGGCTACAATACATGTAAGCGCAACGTCACCAGCATGCGCTAGTGGTAAACAAATACTGGTATGCAGGTCGTAGAAGCAAACACACTGTGTGCATTGATCATTCTGAAATTCTGACACTGTCAAAAAACGCGTAGGCTATCTTTGGATGAAAGACTGGGAAAACGTCCATTTTTGAACATAGTGTATCTCACTGTATGTCATAGGACCACCGATGAAGAGCCCAGATCACAGAAATCACCACAATTGTTTCATGATGGTATATGGACAGCCAAAAATCGTGCAGTGTGTCCCGGGCTTAAAGGCCACAGTAGCCAAAACATTATATTATATTTAAGGCTTTGAAAAAACAGCCCAACACTGTAAATGCAAAACTAAACAATTACAGTAAATCTTTTTAGTTCAAAACATCTTAAAGGGATAGTTCACCCAAAAATTAAAATAATGTCATTAATGACTCACCCTCATGTTGTTCCAAACTTGTAAGACCTCCGCTCATCTTCAGAACACAGCCCAAAATGTTTTATATTCAGTCCGCAGATGACGTATGGCGTGACTGACGTGTTATCTGGTGCGCCCCAGGTGTTGTTTTTTGTTTTTTTTTGTGCGACAGGGCTTCGTTTACAGTCTGAGGGAGACGCACGATGTAAGTTTGAAAAAAAACCTTTGCAAACATGTCTGAGGATAACCATCATCTGCGTCACTCCAGTCACGTGACTTTAGTCTCGCGCATGAGCTTCATAACAGACGTGGAAGAGAAGACAATGCTGAATAAAGTCGTATTTTTTTATTTTTGGCCCAAAATGTATTTTCGATGCTTCAACACATTCTAACTGACCCACTAATGTCACATGGACTACTTGATGATGTTTTTATTACCTTTCTGGACATGGACAGTATACCGTACATAGATTTTCAATGAAGGGTCAACAAGCTCTCGGACTAATATAAAGATATAAAACATCTTAAACTGTGTTCCGAAGATGAACAGAGGTCTTACGAGTTTGGAACGACATGAGGGTGAGTCATTAATGACATTATATTCGTTTTTGGGTGAACTATCCCTTTAGTTAACATTAAAAGCACCCTCAATATGTAATTTAAGCGGAAAATATAATTTAAGGTTATCAAAAAACAAGTAATATGATACAATGCAAGAGCTGTCTGATTTTGTGTAAATACAAATGACATCTACTGTTGTTTTTTGACCATGACTTTCATGGCACATTTACGAGAATAAAAGCTCAGCCCCTATCTATCTTTGCACTAAATGTCTGTCATAAGACAGACATGGGCTAGTCTATACACGATCAAAACACTATTTGTAAATCTCAAAAACATAAAAACACATAAGTTGTTTTGATTTCATTTGCCTGTAGTGTATCCCGAAGCTAAAGACTTATTAAAGCGATTCATCATCCCATACACTCAACGATGATGATGGTGGTGGTGGGGGCGGCTTTGGGATTGCACTAAAATATGATGCGGTTTTGAACAATCATGGTTTTTTGCAAGCTACCAGCTGACTTCTGATTATTTTCTTATAGATTGTGTTTAGCGTGTGGTTTGCTTTAAAAACTGGTTATGACGTGCTCAAGATAACTGTTCAGCCCTGAAAACTTCAACTGTAACTGTCAACTTTAGTAAGTGAAAATGAACAGACAGAAATATACAGTAAGTTTACGTAATCTGGTACACTGCGGCCCTTTTATAACAAAGACGATTCTGTCTCTAAGGCTAAACGGACATACATGGTGTTTATCTGACTGACCAATGCAACTGCTCAACATTCACATGTGCAACTCAACAAAGTCTTCATTAACTAATGATCTCATCACTTTGCTGACACTATTACGTTTCTTGGCAGACACACAACATGCTTCCAAATGAAGTAATGCTTTCTTTGGTAACTATTGTACAGCTACTCTTTACTGTTTGTATGACAATGAACCAATTCTTGAACATGCCATCAGAAACACTACATCTCAAGTCTCATCTCACACCACACCGTTAGGTCGATTTGTATTTTTATGAACTAACTTGAAGAATTTTATAGTTAGTTTATAGCACAGTCTAAAAATACTGGGTTGTTACACTCGTATGTAGTTTACGAGGTGGCTACTCTGTATAACCAAATTTGTACTTTTGTTTCTGACATTGGGTCTCATTCATTAATCATGAGATGTGAGTACGGATGTTTTCACGAACAAATCATGATTAAACAAAAACTTTCGTATCAAAATTTATTTTAAATATACGCAAAATTCAAGAAAAACTTTAACCACTCGTACGCAATAATCACGTATGCTATAATCAAATACTTAGGCTATAATTTTAATATTTATAATAATGTTGATATGTACAATTTACATGATTATATTTTATATTGTAATATTTTCTGTATTACATATTATTATACATGATCTATATTATTATTATTTTATTATATACAATATATTATACATTATTATAGCCTACTTATTTTTTCTACACACATTGTAAAAAAACTGAATTTTACTGTTTTATTTGACAGATTTTTCACATTTTTTGAAATACAGTTAAAAATGGTAAAATTACAAAAATATACTGCAAATGTACATATCCACTGTAAAATCACATGAAAAACACGTCAATGTGCATATAAAGAAGATGCACGTAATGACAAATCTTCATGCTTTCTTTAAATCTCTATATGAAAATGTCTTCTTAATGCCTAATGTAAACGTCACGTAAATGTAATGAAAAGTCCAAACATCAATCACTTGATCTCCTGTCTGTTTTATTTTAGATACAGATGCGTGTCTCTCTCATAATAATTAAATGTCATATTTGGTAACGCATTCACATACTTCTTTAATGTTACGCTGGTCGGTGGACAGCACTGGCTTCCTCCAGCGAGTGCAAAACCTCCCAAATAAAAAAAATGAAAAGCAAAACGGAACTTTACCGCTCATAAATACGATCATGGATTTCTTTTCAGCTCTTTTGCTTCTATGACAAACTGCCAATAAATCCAGCGCTGCGGAAATCCCTTTTATGGAGCTGGTTTGGGCGTGTTTTATGCAAATTACCAACCTTGTGCACACGGCCGCTCAAGTAGATTAGAACACTCCAAATTTACTAACGTAAGAACAAGTATAAGAACAAATTCATGTGCGTACGCACGTGTTGTGAATTAGGCGGAAAGTTTTTGTGAGAAGTTCAAGTGTGCGTATGAATGAATACGAAATAGGTACACAATTATTAGTAAATAAGACTCAATGGGTTACAGGATGGGGTATAATTATTGTTTTTTCAGAATAATTATTTTTGTATGATTCACTTTGTAAAAATTCACAATGAATAAGCCACTTTAAATGCTATTGGATTACTTAGAATGATATCTACGTATACTGACAGTTAGCGATAATTTTCCTTTTTATGTGAAAGTGACATAAAGAACAATACGGAAACCCATACTTGAAATGTTACCTTTACATTTAACCCATTCAGTGAGTAGTAAACACACGCACTTCAAGTCTTAAACACATACGAACCTGGAGCAGTGGGCAGCTTTCACTTCAGCGCCCGGGAAGCAAATGGGCACAGGTGCCTTGCTCAGGGGCACCTCAGTCGCAACCTGCCGGTTGTGAGACTCGAACTCTACACTCTAAGAAAGGATGTGTTAATTTTAACACATTGTTTTGTGTTAAACTATTTAACACATTATAGGGCTTTTCACACCTGAAATTGTTAACCCTGGGTTATTCTAAACCCAGGGTTAACGGAATCCTGGGTTATTTTTTTCATGTTTCACACTGTTCAAACTTAACCAGGGGTTAAGAGATAACCCTGGGTATTCATAATTTGACGTTTCACACTGTGCATTCCTAAACCCTGGGTCAGGAGTCTCCAACCCAGTTTCAACACACCTGTCTGTAATTATCAAGCCTTGATTAGCTACTTCAGCTGTGTTTAATTAGGGTCATAACATTCTAACCCTGCTTCGTTTCACACTGCATGCGTTTGGCACCACAATGTGGGGTTAACACCACAAATGCGGTGCTAACCCTGCTCCAGAGCAGGGTTTCATAACCCTGGGTAAAAAGCGGTGCTAACACCGCTTTCAAAGTACAGGTGTGAAACGCTCCTTAACCCAGGGTTAAAAGCAGGGTTTAGAATGAAGATAACCCAGGGTTAAGCGCAGTGTGAAAACCCCTTATGTGTTATTTTAAGAGTGTAGCGTTATAAGCCAGACTCTCTAACCATGAGGCCATGACTGATCTATTTCTAATAATATTTATTCTTTCAAAGTATTATGTCGTAAAAGCTACACAGTAATAAATCCTTGTTAAACTTACATTTTTTAGTTTTTCCAATAAATTTCAAGTTTCTTTACTGGTGAGGAGTTGCTATAAATTATAAAATTACATTTTAAAGAGCACATATTGTCTGATTCCAGATTTTTCCTTTGGTGTGTGAGTTTGTATTAGTACATGTTAACGATATGCAAAAGGTACAAACCCCAAAGTAAACGATGACGCGAGTTATCGTCTCCAACGTAAATCTCTTTTCTTGGACTACAACAAATACACTGATTGTAGGCAACAGTTTACTTCCTGGGATTGGTGATGTAGACAAGACCGACATTATCATAATTCCTCCTGCTTCCAAACTTTCAATCTTTCAAACATAAGGAGGGTCATGTTTCCGGCTGACGTAAGAGGTATTCAAGCTAATCACAACGTACAGATTAGCTGGCCAATCAGGGACACTTTTAAAACACTGCTTTTTAATAGTGCTTTTTAATAGAGCTTTTAAAATCTGTGCGTTTCAGGAAAAGAGTGAAAACTGGAGCAACAAAAATGTACGGTATGTAAAAAATAATGTGTTTTTTAACCATAAACCACGCAAACACATTGTATTATACCAAATACCCAAAATAACGTTGCATTTTAGCAATGAAATAGGTGCTCTTTAAGCTAATTCAACTTAATTTTTTATAATTTTTATAATTTATAGCTACTTGTTGATTAAACTTAAAAATTATCAGTGCAACAAGGATTTTTACAGTGCTAATGCAAAGCGTAAAAATGCAGTTCTGTTGCTATTGTCAGCTATTTCAAAATAATCACACAACATGAGTTCTGATGCATTTTTCCACTCCTTTTGATTGTTAGGATATAATCGGCCCTGATCATCGGCTGTTTTTAAACAATTGGCTGATGTTCGATAGTGGCAAAAAATGCTTTTATCTGCGAGACCGATTATAGGCCGATACATCCCTAGTTCAAATGAACACATGCTGGGTTGTTTCAAATCCATTGTGGACACTTTCAAGGTTAATTTAAACGTTTTTTACCCAAGCAAGGATTGAAACCGCTGCATTTTTGGAGTGTAGGATGTTTGGTGTCTTCACAACACTGACATAATTAATTTGAAGACTTGTTAAAACACCCCATTGGTCACTTTGTATTCATCTGCTTCCTAAAATCAATAAACAGACAATAATACAGAGAGACAATCCCAAGACGATGAATAGCAATGTCTGTTGAATGTCCATAGGGGTGTGTTTCTGTTGGGTTAGGCCCCTTCAATGCACAGACCTTAAAGAAGGCAATAATTTTTGAGATGGTCAAGCTCGGTAATAGCGATAAAGCTGCCTGTCACATTTTTGTGCCTAACTACAACAGCTCCTATTCAGGGTCTGCGTCAAGCATCTCCAGGAGTGACAGAGTCACCTCTTTCCGGCCCTCTCTGCATTCAAATGTGATCAAATCAAAAGGTGACTTTCCCTCACAGCTGGGCGGAAAAGCCAATTAGGTTCAAGCGACAGAGTTTCCCCGAATCCTGCCGCTGAGCTGAGTGAGAAGAGGCTTGTGAGAGTATTTGTGTGTTTCGGGTTGGCTGTGGGAGAGGGAGGTAAAGAGATAAAAAAGGCCTCTTTAAAGTGTTTGCAGCTAAATAGTGAAGGCTTGCTGTGTGTCAGACTCCCATCGTTTCCAATGGCTGACAGCCAGTGATGGTGACCCGATGTCTAAAGGTTCGTCGTCACTGTAGAATCTATAATGAAGTTGATCCTATTTATCCACCCTAGTGAAAATAACAGCTTCCTTTCACCGCCAACACAATTTTATGTTGTATTAAATATTGAAAATATCTTATGTACGTTGTAAAACTAACTATTTGTAAAAGGCTGCTTCTAACACCACCTCCAAATTTGTTTGAGAAAAATTACCAGATTTTAGCTTTTGAAAAACAAGCACTTTACGTAACTGGCTAACAGCGAAGAAGAAATGTGTTTATCATAAACTTTGTTATGGCCTTCAAATGAAGATTTTGAGAATTGAAGTTGTGCTCATACATTGTGTTGCCTTTTTCCCCACATAATGTGGTCTAATTTGGCATAAAAAAAGCTTAAGTGAATATAGTAATAGTAGAATAAATGTTGAACCAATACACTTATATTTTTGATATTTGCTTTGATTTACTTGTATTTATTTACTTTAGAATGACTTTCCGGTTATGTAACAGGTTTGATGAACTCAGTCCTTAGATGTTGATGTGAAAAGCAGATAATTTCAAGTGAAACAGATCAATATTAGTGCACTCATTTGTTCTGCGTCTAAGACAATTATCCCATCACTTATAAATGTCTTAATGTCCTAATGATCTGCTTTCACATGTCCCCAAATTCCTCAGGAACCTTGCGAGGTCCAGGAACAAGAGTGCCACCTGCAGGCAAATTCAACTGCGCCTCAGATTGCAACATTGCCCAGACACAATAACAATTTTTCTAGCGGAAATCAATGATTAATCATGAGTTCAAGGGCACAGATTTGGTTTGAACATTAGCGAGCGTTGGTGTCAATTGTAAATACGTTTTTATTAATCACTGTATAAATATTGGGGTGGAGGGGTTGAAATTGTTAGTTTAGATTCACTGTAAAAAAGCTGGGTTATTTACAACCCAGCATTGGGTCAGAAAGTTGTGTTAAAGTAACCTATGCTGGGTTATTTCAACCCAAAATGCTGGGTTGTTTTAAAGGGGTCATATTATGAGATTTTTTTTAAATATGTAAAATAAATCTTTGGTGTCCCCAGAGTGCGTATGTGAAGTTTTAGCTCAAAATACCCCACAGATAATTCATCATAGCATGTTAAAATTGACACTTTTTGGCCTGAGCAACAGTGTGCGGTTTGGGTGTGTCCTTTAAAATGCAAATGAGTAGATGAAATTCAAACACTGATCGCAATGATTGTGATTTGTTATAATTGAAACTCAATTGTGCTGTCAATTATTATTATTTTTCTCTCTGCCCTAAATGGCAGTGCTGTGGTTTGATAATGCAGTTTAAGGGGGCTGTATTATTGTAATTCGCCTTGCTAACTACTTCAAAAAACAGGCAAAATCTGAACGACTTATTCACATGTTTGCAGAAAATGGCTTACCCAAACATAGTTAATGGGTTGATATTTTTCTAGGTTTATAAAAGCACTGGGGACACAAAAGACCTTTTGCGAGTCGACATCACAGTTACGTCACGCGCGCATGTGGTGGCAGAAAAACAGTGGAAATGAATGAGACACGAGTGAAACAAACAATATAACTTACTAGAAAATGTTTTGTTGTGCTGTTGAGTGTCAGAATAGGAATGCCAAAATAGATGACCTCATTTTTATAGTATACCGTCGTCAAAGACACCATTTGAAGACAAACGTAGGTGTTTATGGTTGCAATAAAAGCCCTCAACCGGACAGACTGGAGTGATGAAATCATCTGAAAATCTTTTAATAATTTGAATAGAAAATAATTAGAGAAGATATCTGGTGTTCTGTCGAAGTCTGATCCCTCTATGTGTTTCTTATAGCGTTTTCATCACGTTACATTTATAATTTATTTAGAAAGATTAAAGATTTGAATTAGTTCATATTATCAATAATATTACCATTTATTAAAGTTTTCGTATTTTTTCGTTTTCTATTACTTCTTTTCACCTTATCTTAGCCTATGTCTTCTTCCTGTTTGTTCTAAATTATGATGTTTACTAATAAATATATAAACATAGCACACACACACACACGATGTAAAGTGTTAATAATATATAAACAGGCCTATACAAATTAATTTGTATAGTTTTAGATCAAACACGTAGGCTAAAAATATAAGGAAGAAATTGAAAACAGGAAATGATGAAACATTTAATAAATGATATTATACAGAATACATGATAGTATTGCTCTTATAAGTACTTCAGCGATTCATACTGTAAAAATAATTGATTTACCAAAAAAGAACAATACATATACATTACATACAGTCTTGTTCAGAGTAGTGGCAGTGCAATGTGACTAGCCAGAGTGATCAAGGTTTTTAGTGTATTTTTTGTTGCTGCGTGGCAAACAAGTTACCAGTAGGTTCAGTAGATACTCAGAAAACAAACAAGACCCAGCATTTATGATATGCACGCTCTTGAGGTTGTGCAGTTGGGGTATTGGTTGAAGGGGGTGTGTTCAAAAAAATAGCAGTGTCTACCTTTGACTGTACAAACTCAAAACTATTTTGTACAAAAAAATTTTTTCTGGGATTTAGCAATCCTGTGAATCACTAAACTAATATTTAGTTGTATGACCACAGTTTTTTAAAACTGCTTGACATCTGTGTGGCATGGAGTCAACCAACTTGTGGCACCTCTCAACTGTTATTCCACTCCATGATTCTTTAACATCATTCCACAATTCATTCACATTTCTTGGTTTTGCTTCAGAAACAGCATTTTTGATATCACCCCACAAGTTCTCAATTGGATTAAGGTCTGGAGATTGGGCTGGCCACTCCATAACATTAATTTTGTTGGTTTGGAACCAAGACTTTGCCCGTTTACTAGTGTGTTTTGGGTCATTGTCTTGTTGAAACAACCATTTCAAGGGCATGTCCTCTTCAGCATAGGGCAACATGACCTCTTCAAGTATTTTAACATATGCAAACTGATCCATGATCCCTGGTATGCGATAAATAGGCCCAACACCATAGTAGGAGAAACATGCCCATATCATGATGCTTGCACCTCCATGCTTCACTGTCTTCACTGTGTACTGTGGCTTGAATTCAGAGTTTGGGGGTCGTCTCACAAACTGCCTGTGGCCCTTGGACCCAAAAAGAACAATTTTACTCTCATCAGTCCACAAAATGTTCCTCCATTTCTCTTTAGGCCAGTTGATGTGTTCTTTGGCAAATTGTAACCTCTTCTGCCCATGCCTTTTTTTAACAGAGGGACTTTGCGGGGGATTCTTGAAAATAGATTAGCTTCACACAGACGTCTTCTAACTGTCACAGTACTTACAGGTAACTCCAGACTGTCTTTGATCATCCTGGAGGTGATCATTGGCTGAGCCTTTGCCATTCTGGTTATTCTTCTATCCATTTTGATGGTTGTCTTCCGTTTTCTTCCACGTCTCTCTGGTTTTGCTCTCCATTTTAAGGCATTGGAGATCATTTTAGCTGAACAGCCTATCATTTTTTGCACCTCTTTATAGGTTTTCCCCTCTCCAATCAACTTTTTAATCAAAGTACGCTGTTCTTCTGAACAATGTCTTGAACGACCCATTTTTCTCAGCTTTCAAATGCATGTTCAACAAGTGTTGGCTTCATCCTTAAATAGGGGCCACCTGATTCACACCTGTTTCTTCACAAAATTGATCACCTCAGTGATTGAATGCCACACTGCTATTTTTTTGAACACACCCCTTTCAACTAATTCAACTAATTGCCCAATTGCACAGCCTTAAGAGCGTGCATATCATGAATGCTGGGTCTCATTTGTTTTCTGAGAATCTACTCAACCTACTGGTAACTTGTTTGCCACGTAGCAATAAAAAATATACTAAAAACCTTGATTGTTCTGGTTAGTCACATTGTACTGCTGTTATTTTGAACAAGACTGTACATGCACACAATTAGTAGCCAAGCCATTTAAACTTTTAATTTATTTAAAAAATAAACGTAACTTGGTGAAAACGTTATAAGAAACATTACACTTAAGAGAAATATAGGGGAAACAGACTTCTACATAACACTGGATCCTTAAAAATCAGTTTAATGTTAAAGCACTTCACACAGCTATTGAGAAGCATTCACTTTCTGCCACCAGTTGGGCTCCGCCCACAAAAAACGTCATCTCTGTTTGCAAACACGCAAAAGGTCTATTACACCACTTAAACATGGAAAAAGTCAGATTTTCACGCTATAACACCTTTAACACATTGTTGGGTAAAATATAAACATTTTCCCCAAATTAATTTAACTCACCATCTAGATTCATCCCTTTTTGACCAAACGCTGGGTTAAAACAACCCCAAGTGTTCTTGGGGGTGTTACCTTCCTGCACCAGTTTGTTATTTTCATACATCTGCACAACTATTAAAAGCTGTCAAATTAAAATACATTCAACTATCTATGTATCTATGAGGGTTTAAAAAAATGCAGAGGATTTTAAACTGTTGCTGTTTTGAACAGGTGAAAGCATGCTGTCAGGCAGGCAATCAAGACAGCAAATGAAAGACATGTTAGGACATCAAAAGGTATCAGCTAAAGTTTGATACACACCGTATAGGAAGATCTTTGGAGGCGTAAACATGATAATTAATGTACATGCCATGCCTTCGTCCTGAGTGCTGACAGATACAGTCTCTTTGAAAGGCTATACACCCCTAAGTGTTATTTGGCACGCACCTGACAAAACAAAATAAAGGGTCACACAAGTTGTTTGGAGGAGTAAAGTATAACATGAAATATTGAATATTTTTACTATTACTTGGAAATTAATTGTTCATCAATGTAACATTTTTTGCTGGTTGGTTATTTCATTTACAAACTGATTGTTATGATAAAGTACCTTATGAAACAAGTATTTATAAATAAACTTTGACAAAATTATAATGCTTTGCCTTATTGTTTTTGTACAGATACCTGCTCATTTCTAAAACACTGACAGGATCACTATTATTGTAGCTCTTCTGCCACTGGAAGTTAAGCACTTAACAATAACAACAATAAAATGGACATTTTATAATAAACATGTTTTCTTACAATCTGCTTACTAGAAAGATTATGAAGTTGTATTAATCCGCTATTTTGAAACAATTTGAGATTTTAAAAAGCAAAACAACTTACCATAAAAGGTAACAAATTATTTTAGCATTTCAGAATGAACTGTTTTCAGTCATTTGCAGTTGTACTCAACAAGCGTTTTAAGTCAAGCTGTCTGTCACAAGACAAATTCTCGTTTATAAAACAACAACAAGGCTTTGAAGTCTATACGAGTTAGGCTTGGTGGTCTGTGGTTGTTGTTAAAGCTCTCCATCAGGTGTTGTGTCCAACGCTCACCTGTCTCAGCTGTGTATACACCTGTCAGCACTCCACTGTCACCTGCCTGCTTCACACAAACACTGCCAATCACCACAAACAACCACGCTGCTTAGAGGAGCAATTACATCTCTTTGGAGTGAATATGAAAGGTTATTTAATGCTACATAAACAAAATATTGTGCAAGTACTGTAAATGGTACAGATCCACAACAGCATACAATACCATGTCAAAAATGTATCTGATTATTTTGTTGTTTTTTCTCATTTTTCACCATTCTTGCATTAGTTATTGATGCAAATGTGAAAACAGAATACGTAAGACGCATTCACACGATAACTATAAAGTTTTAAAATTACTTAGAGAATAGCGGAAATATAATGATAAGGATGGGGAGGAACAATATCACTGGGATCACTTATAGAATGATTTTACTTTAGTTGATGAACCATAAAACATTGCCAGTCATTTAAAATCTATTTAAAACTATTAACAAGTTTAAAGGACTCACATTTAAAAAGCAGCTATTACGTTTCTATTCATTGTTGCAATACAATGTGTACGCGTGGTTTATGGTTTGCACATTATTTTCCACATACTCTACATTATTGTTGCTCCTCTATGCTGTGCCTCCATGAAACACGTTGATTTGGTACAAAGCTCATTGTTCTGAAAGGCGCAGTGTTCTCCAATTGGCCAGCTAACCAGTAAGTTGTGATTGGCCTGAATACCTCTGTCGTCAACTAGAAATATGACGCTCCTTACCATGTTTGGAAGATCAGCTTCCAGTTAGAGGTCTACACAGGTTTTGATCTATATTTTAAATGATCTTGTAATGTTTCTATGGCTACCAGTCAGCTTCTGCAGTGACGCGATGACTTTACCTTTGAAAATTGGCTCTTTAATTTGGAAGGCGGGACTTATTCCGCAATACCAAGCGTGTTGCACTGGAGGCTACTTTGCACTTTTTCCAATTTTTATAATAATATTATAAATTGACCGTCTTGCTGTTATATCTAAAGTTTGCGCAAACTCAAAGTAAACGTAAAACTAACATCAGCAGCCATGGCACTGAACGAGCAATCGTTATTATAATCCAAATGGGCAAACAGTCTAAATTATTATGCATGACTCGAGAAACAAAAAATGGAAAACTGCGTTATTAATCACTGTGACTGTAAGCGGACTTTTAAAGCTGGAATAATAAGTGGATTAAGCATTTCAATCGGCAAGGGAGAGAAATAACATGGATGGAACTTTCTTGGCAAGGAGGATTGTGCATCACAATCAGGTACAAGCAGTGGCTAAGTTATATGGGTAAAGCCCGATTTATAGTCGTGCGTAAGTTCTACACCGTAGCTACGGCGTAGGCTATCCGTAGCCTGTACGTAGCTCTGCGCAGCCTGACGTGCACCTCGCAAAATTTTTAACAGGCCGTTTCTTCTTCGTTTGTGGGTTAACTTGTCAAGCTTCTCTTTCATTGACGGTTGCGCTGCTACTGTGGTTACACGCATGGATACTGCCTACCAGTGGTCTGCGCGTGTGTTTGCACGACGCAAAAGTATGAAACCCGATGCGGTACCTACGCCGTCGTGGCTACGATGTAGGACCTACGCACAACTACAACGAGCCCTTAAGACAAAAAGTTAATTTTCGCTACTTGTTTATTGACTTATTAATAGCATTTAGCTGAAGAATATTAGGTCTGTGTCTGCCTGGACGGGTTCGGGTCCAGTTTTTAATAATAGACGGATCCGGGTCGGTTCAGTGTAGCACATTTACGGGTCTCTTCGGATTCGTGTACGAATTTTTGGACCTTGTGTAGACCTCTACTTCCAATGCAATACTGACAGGAGTTAATATCATTAATTAACATTAATGTCATCACTACCTTATCAATACGAGCCAAAAATGCAGATGACCAAGCTGATCGATCAACTTTGCCAGCACAGGACGTAACAGATTGGTAAGGTAAGAATACTAAAACATTAAAACCATGTCTTGTAATCGTAGAAACTCCAAACAACAAATGCTACTCTGCACTGCTCAAAAATTGTGTTTGAATCATGGTTTAGTCAGTAGTAAATTCCTTAAATATGAAAACATAGACCACTTACAGGCTGTGAGTCAGAAGCGGGTGGAATTATGATAACGTCGGTCGTGTCCACGTCAACAGGCAGAGGAAGTAAACTGTTGCCTACAATCCTTGTGTTCGTTGTAGCCCCAGAAAAGAGATTTAAGTTGGAAACGATAACTTGCGTCATCGTTTACTTTGGGGTTTGTACCTTTTGCATATCGTTAACATGTACTAATGCACATTTACACACCAAAAGAAATGTAAAATTGTGAATCAGATAATAGGTGCTCTTTAAAAAGTAAAACTACAGTGCACAAGCTAAGAACATGCACAATGTTATCATCTGTTGGTGTAGATGCAAAGAAAGTTATCTTTATAGCTATCGTTCTTGGAGACACTTAAAATCTGTAGGATAGCTCTTGGATAAAAACTAGTATAGAAACTGAAAGCTCTCTGACCTGAGGGCAATTCTTTATTATGTATACGGTAGACATTTCGTGAAAACTACAGTTACAGTGGTCTGATGGCTGATGTACGTGTTTGTGCTGTCAGTGAAAACATTTCTGCCTTGTGGACATGTATGTGACTTGTGCTTGTTATTCAGTTAGCTTTGCCTTTTGGGCTCGATTTACTAAACAGGGCATATAGTATAAGCGTGAGAGCGCAATTTCAGAAAAGCGCAGATCATGTAAATCTCTGCGAGTGACTTACTGAAAAGATGCACGTAAAAAAAACAAGGACTAAAACAAATTTGTCTCACACAATAAAATACTTTTTTGGGGAATTAAAAAGTAGCCAAATACCAGTAAATTGACGAGCGCAAACCGTAGCAAACTGCATTGCGTGATCAATTTATATACTCCCCTCCCGTAAATTTTGCATCTGAAAGGGAAACTCCTACAAATGCATATGCAACCAGTCACAAAATAAATGTATTGATGCCTTTCGGTGCTAATTTATCACTGCATATCTTCCTGACAGTCGTTTTTTAACGCCAAACTGTTGAAACTATGTGCTTAAAACGCAAGACGTGTGAATTACAGGCTTGAACTACACATCAATAAACTCTGCCCCCCCCCCCTCCCCGAGTGTGCGAATTAGTCATTGAGATAAAATCAAAGACTTGCATGGCCGTCTAGTCGACGGAGTTGTGAAAAGTGAGAGAAACATTCCACGGACAAAGGAATGTTTGCTAACAGACATGGATATCTTAATTAAGCATGGCAGTCAGCGCGACGCATTACAGGAGTAGCGTTTAGCTAGGCGGCTCTGAAGCCATACTCACCAACGCTGAAAGACTAATGACACTAGCTTGAACTTCCCAGCAGGTAATGTTTGTCCATCAACAGTAGAGGTAAAAGCCTGAACCTGATCTACACGCTACCTACTACTGCAGGAAGACTTTAAAGACTTTGAATTTGAGAACAATCGCAGTGACAAAGCACAGTTTACGCATCAAGTGTGAATTATCCATGTGACTGCATGACTCACACCTTCGGTCTGGCTGTATGCTTTATGAGATACCTTAGGCTATTGCAAACCTGCTGGAACACGGAGTTTCAATATGTCATTATACCGTATATCAGACACTTATGTCATTATGGAGTCAAAACTGATTAAATCACTGCAGTAAATTTCTCCATAGCTAAACACACAGAGGTATCGCTTCAAAACATATTTACAGTGGGTACTGCTAAAAAAGACGTATGAAGTAATGGAACGAACAATTATGACTAGATATGCTCTTTTAACAGAAGCATAGGGGAAAATGGGAGGTTGTTGTGATGTTAGCTTAACACACCTTGAAGAAAAATATTTAGCCACACATTTTCCACCAGGACTTTTGTTGGCTGCGTATAAATAGTCAGGTAATTTTACTTTCCACCCTCATTCCAGGCAAGTCAACCGTTTGCACTGACACAAGACACACTTTTTAAATCGTTTATCAGATTTTGGAGAGCTTGGAATGGTGGAGAACCACCCGTGGATGTTATAAAATACACAACCGTATTGTATGCGGCCTTTCAAAGGGTGCGATCAAACGTAATTCTTGACAGCATTTCTAACTAACAGGCTTCCATCATTATTCCACTCATGAAGGTGAAGGAAAAACCCCAACAGGGATCCTTTGATTTCCATATCTTCCCAGGTCACATCATGCCCCCTTCTCTCTTATGGTATCTGGTGGCTTCAAACCCGAGTGTTCAGATCAGGAATTTGGGGGAATTCAAGGAAATTTGAAAAGACAAGCGAGTCCGGCCACAGGTACCTCGACCACAAATATTGAGCCGAGGGGAGAGATTTCAAGCTCAAAGTCTTTGTGGTTTTCCCTGTGAAAACTGCAGGAAACCTCAGTATGAGGCTAATTATGCCTTCACAAGCGTGATGGGGCCAGACAACAGGAAAATTACTGTGCAGTCTCTACCCGTCACGAGGGCGGGCGAGTGCTATGCTGGATCACTGTTGTTAGAAACGGGAATCATTTCCTACAGGGAATGATGAAACAACTGTCACTTTCCCAAGCTTCTGTGAGTTTCAAAGAAACAGGTGAAATTATGCAGAACAGATTAAATAGTATAAACTTTATACTTCATATAGTTTTATTCTAAGGATTATGGGAAAAATTCAAGTTAGAAAGTGGCCAAAGTCAAAATAGTCTGCCTCTTCTTTTATAATTACTCACTTTTATAATTACTAAACAACAGAATACCTTTATTCAATAAGCCATGTGATTTGGGGCGTCCTTTCTGTAGCATAACTGCAACAAAGATGGATTAAATTTATATAGTGAGAGTCAAAAATCTGAGCAATGCTAGTAGTATTGCCTAAGCCATTACCAATAATGATCATAACCTGACTGTTAAAACTCAAAATTACACGAACAATGTTTTTGCAAATTTAAAGCATATTATTTTGAACAAAGAAGTGTTTCAAAGGGGACATATCATGGAAATCTGACCTTTTCCATGTTTAAGTGCTATAATTGGGTCCCCAGTACTTCTATCAACCTAGAAAATGTGTAAAAGAATGACCCAGTAATTTAGTTTTTTGTAAACCATTCTCTGCAAGCATGTGAAAAAATAAGGCATTGAAATTTCGCTCCCCTTGTGATGTCAGAAGGGGATAATACCGCCCCTAAATCTGCAGTGTCCAATCACTGCACTGCCATTTAGTGCAGAGATCAGCTCAATTGGATTTAAAAGGACACACCCAAAACGGCACATTTTGCTCACACTTACAAAGCGTAAATTTTAACATGTTATAATCAATTATCTATATGATATTTTGAGCTAGAAAATCACATACCTACTCTGGGGACATCAAAGATTTATTTTACATCTTAAAAAAAGTCTTGTGAAACGTCCCCTTTAAAAATCTATCTTCAAAATAACTTAAAAAAAAATAATAGCCACTTTTCATATTCCGATCAAACTTATGCTGCGTTCACACCAGCCGCGGTAGAGGCGTCAAGCGCGAGTGATTTCAATGTTAAGTCAATGTAAAGACGCGTTGATGCAAATAAGGCATTTAGCGCGGCATGGTAGATGCAATTCCGCCTAATTTGCGGCGCCTAGTTTGCTCGAATGACGCAAATTGAGCGTTGCCGTGGGAAACGCGTGAGTTGAAAAATCTGAACGTTAACAGAAAAACGAGCCGCGTTAACCGATCAGGAGCTTGCTCTAGTAAATGGTAAATGGACTGCATTTATATATCACTTTTATAGACCCATTGCCATTCAAAGCGCTTTACAATTTGCCTCACATTCACCCATTCACTCACACATTCATACACCGACGGCGGTGTCAGCCAAGCAACGAGCACCCTGCTCGTCGTGAGCAGCTGGGGTTAGGTGTCCAGCTCAAGGACACCTCGACACTTGGTCAGGTGGAGCCATGGATGGAACCACCAACCGTCTGATTTGTAGACAACCTACATGAACCACTGAGCCACTGCCGTAGTGACGTGATTGCAGGAAGCGAGCGGAGTCGCAGAAGCCCCTCCTATGACCCGAATTTCAGTGTGAATGTCTCGATCACTAGAATTTCACACGCGGCTTTCACGCAGAAATGAAGCGAGTACACTCAAAACGTTCAAGCCTTCAACTAGGTGTCCCTGGCCTGTAGCCTTTCAAAAAGTACACAGTTGAAACTAAAGAGGTCTTATTTGTCAATCGAAAATTCATACTGGTACCAAAGAGTGCATATTAATATCTAAAAGGTACATATTGATACAAAAAATCTACACATTTGTACCTAAATAATACAGAAATAGTGTACTGCCCCAGTGACAGCTTGGGACAATTTTTTCATACGATTTATTTCTGACAGTGTACTTACAATTACCTGCATTATTTTCCACTGAATATTCAGTTTTACTCACAAATGCATTACGTTATGAAATATAAATACATTGCGATAAAGGTTCGCCTTTTCCAACATGATGCTGAGAGTTATTAAATGTGTGAGGTAGCAGGCATTTAAGTGTAATGAGAGGGAGGAATGACAGCGTTCAACAGGTCTACTTAATATCTATATTCAGGAAGTTCAACACCTGGTTTATGTCATTTATTTTCAGCATGCTGTCCACATTGGCTCTGCCCATCCTTGTGTTTGTGTGCACACGTGAGCACATCTTTCAATTACCATGTCTTCATCACGCACGTCCCTGTGACTAATCTCACTTCTACATGCCATTATGCCATCAACTTTCTATGGTTTCGGAGAGATTTTAATTGATTTAATTTCTTTAATTATAGATCATAACCTCTGTCCTAATGACAGGGCAGTCTGCATCTCTTTGAACTGAGATCACTATCACCTGATGGATGGATTATGTCTTTATGCTTTTGCCTTAGGGAGGCACTGCTAGTACAGATTCATTTATAAACTCTTATCAGATGGTCATCGATCCATTTACATCCTGGGTTTGGTAATTATTATTATTTGGGTGTAATGTCAATGCAGACTAAATCTGTAGGTATGTAACTAGGGGAAAAGTGATATAAACAGTACTCTAAGTGAAACTGAGTGAATAATTAATTGGTTTGCATTTTAACAATCCTAAGGACTTTTGCTCAAACAGGAAGTTAAAATCCAAGTGTATCTGGCACAAATCCATCCAGCTTCATACTATACATTGTTCCATAAACATTCTTGGGAGACACTTGTTTTTTTCCACTATACACACCTCACAAAGAAACTTTCCTTTCTCCAGTACTGTATAGCCATCAGCGAGTACTAATACTCTCACTAGCTATGACATTGATCTTGAGCTCACCCAGATTAAGACCAACCCCTTTCGTAAAACAATGTTGCCTTTATCTTTTCCATAGTGCCTGGGATATCTGAGTGTCTGTCAACAGATTCCCTTCCCAGCCCGACTGCAGTCAGAGTTAGACAGGCCTACCGGTCACTCTCCTTCTCAGGTGAGTCTCACCTGCCACTGAACTTTCCATTACCTCTCCCCCTCTCTCTCTCTCTCTCTCTCTCTCCTTCTCTTTTTCTTCCTGTCTTCACAAAACAAACAGTGAATTCTACCTCTGCACCCTCAGGCGGTCATACTTCCACTGTCTAATATGTTTTTACATGAAGCTTTTAATCAAGGCGGGAGATTGTACTGACGCAAACGTCCCTGTACTGTATGAAGAGACTTATCTATGGAACGTTTGACGGGGAAATCGTGTACCAGAATGCATTAATCTTTTCCACAATGCTGTAACCGGAAAAATAAAACGTTTCCACAGAGATGTCCCTAATCATAAACCAAATTGAGCATAATACATTTAGAAAATGTATAAACAGTTTTCATACACTTTTAAAAATTAATTTTGGCTGTATGGTTCCATAAGGAACCTTTAACATCCCAAGAAACTTTTGGGTATTTCTGTAAAGTGACGTATTTCCTTTACGGTGCGAGACCTCCGGTTCAATAGCCAGCTGGTAGAAAACAGTGTAGTGGGAGCACGCATAAAACATGATTTAAACAGTTAACTGCCATGTATGAACCAGTGTGAGGATGAAATTTAGAAGTGGCTTGATATATGAAGATATATTCAATCATTTTGTGTTGTTGATCGGAGGTGACGGGTCTTCAATGCACAAATATAAAAGCAGAGAGAGATACAAATATATCTTTACAATGGGAAAGTCAGTCGAGTGTTTGTACATGGAATTTACCAAGACTTGTTTTTTTTACTTTTCAGGGGCTGGTTTAAAATGTTTTTTTTTTAAACTGCAATTTTTCATTGACTTGTTTATGGCGACACATCGAACTTCACGCGGTCCGACACAGTCAACAGTATCTTTCTCATTCAACACATTGTAAGTTATTTGAACAAACCATAATAAACATATTAAACTACTACATGTATTGAGTATTGTTTTCGTTTTATGAAACATGAGCTTATGAAATTATTTGCTTACTTTTTAAAGTATTTGCTTTTTCATTTAAAACATAAAAAAGTACACGCAAACACATTACAAACTATTATAAATATTAAATAAGCAGATTATGTCGTATATATTCTGTACTGTAATCGCATTTTTGTAATAATATATAGTAGCAGAATAAATAAATCAGCATATTTTTATCAGCATAATATTAGTTGTTTTTAAACAAATATTGTATTTATTGTTTACTGGCAGTTTCTATGAAAGGTTTTACTGGATGGATTTGTAAATACAGATCATGAGTGCATGTGCGCCACTTACACATTCAGTTCTAGTATATGAATTATGGTTAAAACAAATGTTTTGTAGAGATTTACTGCGTTTGAATTAGCTATTATGGCCAACCCTAACTGCACAAATTATGTCAGTCTTCCTGGATTTCATAATAAACATTAAACAGCCAGTCAAAACGGCACACTTGTTTCCTTAGCATAAACTCCCATTAGCTTTAGTGGCTCACCGGAAGTCATAAACAGGAAAGCTTAAAGATGCCGGCGCCCACATTTACGTCAAGAAACAGGTGGATACAGTAGCTCAGTGATAGAGTATTGTGTAGAGCAGTGGTTCTCAAACTTTTTCAGCGTGCGGCCCCCTTTGTGTGTGGTGCATTCCTTCGTGCCCCCCCCCCAAAGAAAATTTACAACAAATTTGTTCTAAAACGAAACATTTTAATTAAACAAACATATTAAATTATACAAAGTAGTGCTGTTGGTTAATAGCCTTATTTTTTTTTAGGTTTAATTACACAGAATTCATGATAAATTAATGTATTTTAAAAATGTCATAAAACTGGGGCCCCCCTGGCACCATCTCCCGCGGCCCCCAGTTTGAGAACCACTGGTGTAGAGCATTAGGTCATGGATTCAAACCCAGGGAGAACAGGTACTGATAAAAATGTATACTTGTAATGCACTGCTAACCGCTTTGGATTAAAACGTCTGCCAAATGTGTAAATGTATCACAAAAGGACTTAATGATTCTTTGGGGAACCAAAAATGGCTCTTTAACGGCATCGTGAACCATGCGTAGCACATGTATCACATACATACAGTATATTGGTACCACAACTATTTCACTTGATGGCAGCCATTTCTCAAACATGCTTTGACTCAGGCTTTGAATTTGCCTTTGGGTGATGAACCGTGACTTCTGCCTCTCTCGGCCTTTGATGTGGATTAATCAATGGAAAAACCCCAAGACAAGTAAACACAAAAACATATTCTCATTCAAATATTCAGACTTATTTTACTCTATATTTCTCTTTGTAGCATTTCTATATTATTAAATATATAGAATGAGCTCATGATAACCTAGCCTCCATTCTCCAAAACTTTCTTGGAAAAACAATGGCATATGCTGCAATACTGGGTTGATTTATGCCTCCAAGATTAAACATTTCTTCCATGTCAGCCTGACTTGTATTCTAGTAACCCTTCTTGCAAAGTCCTTACTAAGTCATTAGTAAGACTGGGTAAAACACATTCATATGTATGTACCTTAAACTGATTACATATCCCTTAAACAGTATGTGACATCAGGTTGAAGAAGTCATATTTCTTCTATTGACCATACCAAAGGGAAGAAGATGCATCAAAGGATATATCAAATCAATGCGGGCATATCAGCCACATCAAATCAGTCTCCTGCACAGACGTCTCCAAATGATGATTACACAAAGCATATTTAAATGGAAGCAGCCCTGACGTGAAGCGTGATAAGGTTAATAGTTTTCGATATCTGAACACCTTTGCGTTCTTTGCCTCTGCGCTAGATAAAAGAATGCACCTGCGTACACGTTACTGGTCAGAGGATAGGAATGAAGCCTGGAGATGAGCTAATGTGAAAACAAATTATTTCACCCCAAAGCAATTCTTAACCCCTTAACCCTAAATATGGGCATTCCTCTCTGATATCTCACTGCTATAAAGACGCTGTGCCACACCGATGCAATAAAACTCTGATCCACCTCCATATGATCGAATAACAGTTAATGCAGTATGATTTGAAGAGTTTCGTTGCAAAACGAGATAACTCCGTTTTTAACATTTTTGTCAAAACATGTTTATTATTATGTTATCATGTTATTATTTTATTTTTTTAAGTTATGAAGGTTTAAATCAAAACAAACGAACTGCAGTTGAATTGATATTAATTGGAATGCACAACCAAAAAACGAGATTTCTAAAAAAAAAAAAAAACGGAGTTATCTCGTTTTGCAATGAAACTCGTCAATTGTAAACAGAAGCGTGGCTGAAACTACTGACTAACACAGGAATTGTTACAACAAAAAAGACTACGTAATTCCATATTGTGCTTACGACTTAGGTGCCATAGGCATGTTATTTAGGGGGAATGCTTGGAGGCTGCTTTTACCGCTGGACACTGGTGAAATTCCTCAGGTGCATTGTGCAGAATTGTTAAGTCTCCAGTAAAAACAGTGTGTTTGTGTGAGATCCACGCATGCATACACACAGCGCACGGTGTAAAGTGGTCATGCATCTCGACAAATCTGTCACCAGCTGCTTAGAGTGTTGCTCAGTCGATGATGGCTACCACCACGGCGCTTTGTGTTCCAGCCCACAGCCGCGAAGGCAGGCCTGATTTCTTACTGTTACTCTCAGCGTGGAAAAACTCTTTGTTTACATCTGCAAACACCTACCGCAGTCTCCTCATATTTATCTGCGCCTGTGCTAATACTTTATGATAAAATAAATTGCTTGAATATTTATTACCTGGGCCGCAGTAGTTTTCCGTGTTGATTTAACGGAGCAATACTTTGCATTTCCCTCCTTACAGCACATGGTGTAAATCACCCGGCAGAACACACCGCTTCTTCCGGTAATTGGCCGCAAGTTGTGCCAATCCGATGGGACGTGTTACAGCACAGGCTGTAACCCGAGGAAGATTCCATCTAAAAGAAGAAAAATGTATTTTATAATAACAAATGTTAGGAATGGGCTTTGTACTTTCAACTTTAATTGCAATGCAACATTTAAGTTATTGCCCAAAATGTGTTTTCAAACCTAAACACAGATTTTAACTTCAACGTCTTTGAGAAACGATTATATACTGTATGGTCAGTTGATAGTTGCTCTGAGGAAATAGTATTGATTAACTACAACATTATACATTATTATCTTTTTATTGATCGCTTTTGGTATTTTGGCAAATCTGAGCACAGTTTGTGACATTGTTGAGGCCTCTTCTGAAGCCCTAGAAGTGACATGTGAGATTTGTGGGTTGTTTTTAGGGACAACATCCAAGACGCAGAATATTCAAGATTTTGTACAAGAAGTTACAAAAGTTGTCACTGGGGTGGCACCCAAAAGGTGCATATTGGTAGGGCTGTCACAATAATTAAATAATCGTCTCATCGGGATTGTTTGACTTCATCGCGATGATTTCAGATCACCACAATGATTGCACATCTCTCTAAAAAACACAAGGGGGAGCTGCAGCACTGGTATTAACGAGACCGTATCAGATGGCGCTCCTTAACTGACAGTGTAACGCGAAACATTGCAAAGCCATTCAATACAGTGATACACAACATACTGCAAAACTTTGATAAGCAGTATGAACTGCCACGTAAAACATAAACTTCCAAAACAGCAATTCCAAATTTAGGGAAGTGAAGGATGCTATTCTTAAAGGAATATTTAATTTTCTTAAAAGAAAAATCCAGGTAATTTACTCACCACCATGTCATCCAAAATTTTGATGTCTTTCTTTGTTCAGTCGAGAAGAAATTATGTTTTTTGAGGAGGACACTGCAGGATTTTTCTCATTTTGATGGACTTTGGTGGACACCAACACTTAACACTTAACTCAACACATAACAGTTTTTTTCAACGCAGTTTCAAGGGACTATAAACGAACCCAAACAAGGCATAAGGGTCTTATCTAGTGAAACGATTGTCATTTTTGACAAGAAAAATAAAAAAAAAACGCTTTTTAAACCACAACTTTTCGTCTAGGTCCGGTCCAGTGCGACCTAACATAAATGCGTAGTGACGTAGGGAGGTCACGTGTTACATATATAAAACGCACATTTGCGGACCATTGTAAACAATAAACTCACACAAAGACATTAGTTAGTATCAGTTGACATACAACAACGTAGGAACGGTCCTCTTTCAACACACTTGTAAACACTGGGGCGGAGTTTCGCGTTCGTCCTCTGTGACCTCTTGACGTCATGACGTATTGCGTGGGGTCACGCTGGCGCATCACGACCAGAACTAGACAAGAAGTTGTGCTTTAAAAGTGTATATTTGTTATTTTTATTGTCAAAAATGACAATCGTTTTGCTAGATAAGACCCTTATGCCTCGTTTGGGATTGTTTATAGTCCTTTGAAACGCCGTTGAAAAAAACTGTTAAGTGTTGAGTTAAGTGTTAATTGTTGGTGTCTATTAAAGTCCATTAAAATGAGAAAAATCCTGCAATGTTCTCCTCAAAAAACACAACCTCCTCTCGACCGAACAAAGAAAGACATCAACATTTTGGATGACATGGTGGTGAGTAAATTATCAGGATTTTTCTTTTAAGAAAATGGACTATTCCTTTAAGGATCTGTAAGAATTTTTTTCTACAGACATGTGGTCCAGTACTAATATGGCCCTAGTAGGATTGGCTACTATTTAAGGCCTGTTCTGGTATTCTGGTTTATTATGATGGCTTTTTTTTCCAGTTATTTTTCAGAAACTTTATTGTGTTTATTTCTTATAAAAAAGATATATTGAAAGATATTTATTAAATAATTACATTTGTTTTGTGTATTAATATTTATTGCCAGGTAAACCTTGCAAAAGATTTTATTTAAATAAATCACAACAATGTGTGAATATTATTTTATGAACAAACAAACAAATGTATGGGAATTAAATGTCAAAGCCCCCAAACAGACAATTAATCGTCATAATCGTCAAAGCCCCCAAACAGGCAATTAATCGTCATAATCGCCAGAATTTGTTAGACAATTAACTGCCAGCCAAATTTTAGAATTGTGACAGCCAAACATATTGGTACTTCAAAGGTACACCTTAAGTGGGTCGCACACAGGACGCACAGCTCAGCACTACGCCGTTCTAAAAAACTCGAACACATTGCTTTCTATGAATATACGCACACCGACTCAGGAAGTTGCTCAAATCCCTGTCGCGCCACAGAGCGCCACTTACATAGTTTAACATTAAATAACATCATATTTGTCCCAACTCATTAACGATTAACATTGGCTGCTAACGTATATTTTGCATTTTGAAGTAGACGCTATCTGACGAAGCTCGCGCTATTTAATGTGCACTTCCACTTTACGATACCTCCGAGCTGTCCTAGATGCGACTTGTCCAATTTACTCATATCATTCTCCCTTTATAACAATGAATATTTTATTCTGCCAAAGAGAAACCACAAATAAAATCTAAACTCTTTAATCCACATATCATTTTTGTCTCCTGGAAAAAAATTACGCTAACACCTGTAATCATAACCCTATGTATCAGATCACTACAAACAGATGAAACACACTCCTGTATTTGGCCAAGGCCTGACAGTGGGCTTTGATTGAGAGTTGGGGTAATGCAGCAGCCAGTCTGAGCCCCTGAGAACCGTGACACTAAAACAGGCGCAGACTGTGCGCCACACAGAGAGACAGCAGCAGAATCCGTCATCACCGTCATTACCCTTTGTTGTAGGCAGTCAGGTGCTGAAAGTCCTGGTTAAAGAGCATTCACTAGAGGTAGTTCTCTTCCCTTCTCCAATTACCATAATCCCCAAATTAATTCCCTTTTATAAGCTCCGTAAAGTGAAGGATATTTTTGTATCAATTACAAAGCTGTGTGTTTTGCTTAAACAATCCTGGTGCATTGACCTTGGGATGGAAACGACTTACGCAAAGTCAGCCTGCGGTGAGATGGATTTCACGAAAGGGTCAATGTTTTCTTTCTGAGCTTCTGCAGAGATCTAAAGACTCATGAGAAGACTCTTGAAATCTGACTGACAACTAATCATAAGCCGAGTATCCGCCTGGAAAACAACTTGGGTTGGGTGGTGTGATAGTTTATACAGTGTGATGGCAGATGGGTGTCAACCATAGACTGTAAAAAAAGATGTATGACACGACACTGCTTCCTTCCAGTGTAATGAACTGCATGTAAAATGTCAGACGATGGGCGCTGACATGTTACGTAAAAATTGAGTTTGTAGCCAGGGCACGCGCAGAAGGAATCGTTCGTTGAGCCCAAAGGTGGAGCCACAGTATCAAACTTCCACCCAAACGCCCGCGTGCCCAATTCAACCACGCCCCTTAAATGTCTCATTTGACTGGCTTGCTAAAATAAGGTTAGTTAAATACAACTGATTTTGTCGGTTGTAACACAGAAATCGAACATATATCAGCGTGATAACAACTACTTTAAAGGGCCAAAACCATTTTTATTTTGACCCAAGTCTCGTTCGTTTGCATGGAGAGGGCGGGGTTTATGACTTGTACTGCAGCCAGCCACCAGAGGGCGATCAAAAAACCAGCAGCTTCACTTTTCAGGATGTATAAGGCACACTCGATGTCAACCAGATATTTTGCTACAGTATAGCACATATACTGCAGGAGACATTTGCATGGCTATCAGTGGGCAGGACTGTTTCTCTTAATTTACACCTAACCGCAAGGAGGAAACATGAAGCAATATGGAAAAACAACATGAAACAAGTCAAGACGTGGAAGGACTTGTTATTATGGGATAGGAGGTACAATGTGAAGACACGCTTAGTTGTCTACAATTCATATAGACGTTTTTATCGGACGCACACATGTTGCCATGGTTACACGCCTGGCCCAAAGATTACATTTTAATCTGTTTATCGATCAAGGGTGTGTTTCCCAAATACACTGTCGTTACCAATAGAGTTCAATGGTAACATCGACTATAGCTAGCTAATGAAGCTTTTAAAAAACACAGCCATGGCTAGTAACTAAACAACTGACAACTGGAACAAATACCTTGTCGAAAATAAAATTGTTTCAGTTTCCTAAAGATGAGAAGAGACGGTAAGGATGGATCACCAATGTACGAAGAGAGCTTTGACAGCCAAGCAAGAATTCAAGGATTTGTAGCTAACATTGTATTAATTAATTCACATCAAGTCTTGTTAGCTCAGTGTAGTAGTTTATATGTTTAAGCTATAATTTAAAGGTAATTTACTATTCATTTTTGCTTTTTATCAGAAATAATCTACTATAGAGAAACTCTAACTGTTGCTATTGATTCTTTGTGGAAGTCCACAAAAAATTAACTTTGGGCCACAAAAGCTGCTTGTTTATGTTGTTGCGGTTGAAACTGTCTATAAACTAACAGCCATAATAAAACAAAACTATGCACTTGAGTACATTTACACATTTAGGAATTACATTTAATCCACACATTGCTTTATTAGTATGTGTCCTCTGGGAATTGAACTGACAACCTTTTGCGCTAACCCATAACACAGCACTGCTAATTTCGAATGCACATCAAACCAATAAAAAACAGTTTACCGAATCAAACTGTCCATAGTAACCAGTTCATCACAATGAACATTTAGAATAGCCCCAATGGGGAAAGTCCTAAAATGTTTATGCTCTTTACTGATAACGCAAAGCGTTTGAAATACATTTTCCTTGCACACGGACACAGTTAGCTGAACAACTATACAGGCTTAAGATGTCTGCAAGCACATTATACCACAAACATGCAAAAGGCCACCCACAAATATGTCTTTCATAACAGTTTCCATCTCTGCTGATAAGCTCAGAGCCAAAGTAAATAAGAATTCGTTTCTCCACCTGCCCAAGAACTCGAGGGTAAATAGTGCAACTCTCCTTATGATGGCTATATTCTATGGTTTTTAGAGCATAATGATGACTTTGTAGATACAGTGATGGCCATCATAAAGAGATTTAGGTAATTTTTCTTACTGGCCCCCTTGAAGTCTGGACCTCAACCCCATCGAGCAAATTTGGGGCGAGTTGTAATAAATTTCACTTGTATATTCAAAGGACAGCCTTTGGAAGCATGGGATAACATTACAGATGTTAGTTCTGAAAAAATATATTGACGCTACGCCAGAGAGATGTGCTGCTGTAATTGCTGCAAAAGGTGGACATACCAATTATTAAAGTTAAAAGTGGTTAAAAACAGTATGAGACACTTTGCATGATATTTGTTATGCTCAAAGCAACCATCATTATGAATTGAAATCATGTTTCAGAAGCAAAAAAAGGTCAATATTTTCAGATATCATATATTCTAATAATTTTGGATACTACTGTCCTCCATATTTGAAAAAACGCGAACAATTACAGGAAATGTATGTCACACGGTTTAAGTATCACCTTAGAAAATTTCTCCAGACCGTTTTATAGAAGGTAAAAGTCACTGTAATCTTTACAGACATTGTCAGTCATGATTATTGAGATGGCACATTCGGACGGGACTAAAATCACTGAGAAGCATTGCAGGGTTCCCATACCTTAGTTAAAGGAACAGTATGTAGGATTGTGGCCAAAACTGGTATTGCAATCACAAACATGTGGCTAAAACTGGTACTGCAATCACACAACTGGTGGCCAATAGACAAAATGACAACATAAACATCAGTTGAGGGCTGCAACTCCACTTTTTAAATGCCAATATCCTGGCCAGAACACCGTTGTCAGTGATATAAGTATTTAAAATGAAAAGGATTTCCTAATGTCTAGTGACATATCAGGGCCATTTTATGATTAATTGATATAAATTTCTTACATACTGTTCCTTTAACTTCAAATTCAAGGACCTTTCAAGGAATTTCCAGGTCCAATAATACCCTCAAATTCAAGGACTAAATGGGGGGACACATTTCAAGTGAGAGCAAGGTTACATTGTGTTACCTTTTAAGATACATTGTTATAGTTCCCTTTCGAGGGAACTCACGCTGCGTCACTGCGGTGACACTTTGGGGATGCCTCCAATTGCGTCTGAATGTATATCAAATTCAACCAATGATGAGGCTTAACGACAAAGACAAGGTGACGCCGGAGCCAGGAAGTATATCGCCATCTGAAATACTGCCAAAGACGGCGTTACAGGGACGCAGGAAGTATGGCAAGGGAGACGCACCGTCTCGTTCCCTTCTCAGGGAACAACAGTTACGTACATAACCCAAGACGTTTTCATGTGTCAAACACAACTATGCAAAAAAGCATTTAGATATGAATCAACATTTGCATTCAGAAGATTAAGCATGTAAAGCGAACAGTGTAGCACATGTGCTTAAAAAGTCTAGAATTTTTATGATATTATCCTACATTACATAGGGAATAATATGGATTTTTTCCAGAAAACTTCTTGCATAAAATAGATTCAAGCACTTTCAATGACCTGTATTGATGTATGTTTATTTTCAAAAACTTCCCAGGGCCTTGAATTTTTTCCCCAGATTCACAAACTTTCAAGGATTTTAAGGACCCGTGGGAACCCTGGCTCTGGTAATAATTGCTTTACCCCACCTCTCCATCTAAAACGAATAGCGTCCAAATAGGGCTTCTGATGTTATTTACAGCACAGTGGTAGAGTTTATCAGATAGGGGTCTATTGTTTAAAACACTTAAATATCTTTGTCCACTTAAATCATATTCAAGCTACATTTGTTACTTGTCCAGTATAGTAGAAGAAGGTCTGTGACCTTTCTTAATCAGCCTAGTTTTTGGAGTTTTATGGTCTGAACAGTAAGGTTAACTCCCCGGTATGTTTTGATCTAGCACTTGCAATTTCATTATCAAAGGTCACATCAAACTAAAGCTTTATTAGTTCTAGGCAAAATCCCTTCATCATTCAAACCTCCCCAATTATACCTGCACTGACTAGCTCATTCTCTCTCCGTGTGAAAGATGAGTCATCGCGCACCAGACACAAAGTATCTTTCCCTGTTGTGATGATGACTATTACATGAAATGGATTCTTTAGCTCCCGTGGCTTATTTGGTAAACAGAAGAGTGCGGATGCCTACCACTCAGGTTTAAAGAGGGAAAATCCTCAAGCTTCTCTTCAAGGGGAGCAGAGGCGGAGTGTCTTAGGCTGTGTCGAAAGACATCTGATGGAACGGAAGCATTGGCAAGCTTTGTTGGCTGGTCAGGTGGCACCCCATCATTCCACTTTGCAATGACCCCTAGCGCAATAACCTTGACTTAGTCTGCTAGTTTTTGCTAGGATTTGATGCACCACATTCAGTTATACAGAATAATGCAATTATACAGTGACTACAAAAAGTATTTTGAACGTAAAGCCACATTAAAAGATGTAAATATCACTACATTTAATTTATTAAAATACACTCTTAAAAATAAAGGTGCTACAAAAGGGTCTTTACAGCGATGGCTTAGAAGAACCAGTTTTGGTTCCCTCAAAAAGCAGTTACTCTTAACCAATTGGTACCAAGGTCATTTCAACCAGATCTCTAACCAGATCCCCATTTTTTTTCAGAAAACCAGAACCTCAAGTTCACATAGGTGCCCTTTGAAAATAATTGGCTTGACCTTATTTTGCCAATGTTCCCATGAACAACATTTCTGTAGAAAAACTCTAAACATTATTTCTTGGTAAAATCATACAGAAATAATAGGTGAATAACAAAGATGTTGGCCAGGGATGCTGGCAGTGGCGGCTCATTCGAGGGGCACAAATTCAGTGTTCGGAGTGTCATGTGTGTTGCTTGTGTCTTCAAAATATGTGTTTGTTGCGTCATGTGATCCATGTGCATCACGTGTTTTGTCAAAATAAGTGCCTGCTGTACACACGTCAAAACCGTTGGTTCGTAATTTTAAAATATGTGTTCGGTGCGTCAAGTGAACCTATGTGCATCACGTGTCTTGTCAAAATAAGTGCCTGCTGCAGATGCGTCTAAAGGGTCTATGATAAAAGAGACCCTCACGTTCACAAAATACACGCAAGACACTCCCTTAACATTAAACTCTGATTACGCATGAGATTATGCGAGTATCTGGCAAACGCGAGCGTCTCTTTTATCATAAACCCTTTAGACGCGTATGTAGCAGGCACTTATTTTGACAAGACACGTGATGCACACAGGTTCACTTGACGCGCCGAACACATATTTTAAAATTACGAACCACACACATGACGGGCTACATACATGTTGTGACAAACTTCGCAATGTGCGCCCTCGAAAAAATAAGTCACTGGCCGCCATTGGATGCTGACCCAGAAACATCTCTCACTTGGACAAATCAAGGCCAAAATAAATGTCACTTCGGTGGTTAAAACAAAGCTATTGATACCACTGTCTTCTCAAAAGCTATACAAAGCCACTGTACAGTTTGATAAAACAAATGCCACAAAGCTGGCTTTTCATGCACTTGAACTGATGGCAAACAAAACTCTGAATGAATCAAAGAGAATCACATAAAATTCCTTCTTATGTAATGCAGTAAGTTGGTAAACTAATCTCATCTCTTTTCTCTCTGCACCATAAAGCAGTGTTTTTGGAGACAATCGGCAGCTAATATTCATCCCACATTTGGTTGGGGTTCAAAAGCACACATAACCATGGAGACCAGGCTCAATGAGCCACATTTTGATTTCCAACAGAGTGTGCAATACGTGGATGGCACAGTGCTTCACTGAGGAGTTACATCCTGAGAGACAAGATGGATGCCAAAACCCCAATCAAAACATTTCTTAGCATTTCCCAGAAAGTCATGCATATACAGACGGACTAATAAATCTTCTCTGTTTGGCTTTTTGTAATATTAAACTTTTATCTAAGAAAATTCATAGCAAAAAACTTTACTTTTTCAACTTTACACTTTCCATTTTTATGAAACAGACAGTTTCAACTTGTTAAAACATCACACATTGTATAATAAAATTACTTAATATTTTTGGCAAAATAATTTAAATTCTAAATATTAATATTAATACATAAAAAATGTATATCATTGCATTATTTTATTAATTAAAATATATACTGTTTATTTACATAGTACTTATCACTTTTGCATTCATGTAATGCTGTTTAATAAATTCATAGCTTATAAATGCCTGATCTTGTATAAATAAACCTGACAAAGCTATTACTTGTTCTGACAATTCTGAAAAAAATTAATTTCCATAAAAACAGTGGATAAAGCTATTTGAAATATACATTCATTCACAAACTCAATAAAATAACATCTACTTGAAGTGGGTCTATTGAAGGCCTGTCCTGTTGTCTATCACTCTGGCAGTTTTTACACACACAATGCAGTCTTTCAGGTACGGCCAACTAAGTCATTTTGAGGTGGGCAGCATTTAAGCAGTCTAAAGTTTAAACTGCTACCATTAGTGGTCTCTGGACCAGGCCTGTATTGGAGAAAGAGAAACCCAATCTGAACCATTAGCCTCGGAGAAAAAGCCTTTCAAATACATTCCAATCTATGAACAATGAGCGTGCAACACTGCGATACATTCACATCTTTGAGGTTTCATTAAACAATTTGCTTGCAAGCGGCTGTGTTACTTGAGCTCACATGGACTGAATGATAGACCTCAATTGTTTGTGTACAGGGTGTAAACTGCATCGCAGTGTGATAATGTTGAGTAAAATCATGTCAGGATTTGACTGAATGACTGGATAACTGAGAGAAGTAAGCCATGCACAACATAAGATTAATGATATTAACCTCTGAAGAAAAACAACTATTGTGTAACACAACCATTAACTCGCTAACTTGATATTTAGCTTGATGCTGTAGTGTAGACAAACAATTGCATCTGGCAAAATCACTTCAAGAAAGTTTCTCTGCTCAGCAGGAGCAAGTTTTCTTTGCAAATTAGTTTATGTAAGCAGGGAAAAAAAGACTGTGATGCATTAAGACTGACAAGGCCACAAAGTTTTTGGTTTTGTACGAAGTCTAAAATGCGTTTCTGCACGATCGTTCTTCATAATTACGCAACTTGCTCTACATCAAATCTTTGCAAACTCTGCGTTATGATTTCGCATTTGTCATTCGCGGAGACATTCAGCTAGGTAAACATTATGCACCGTCTGATGAAACTTGTTCATAGCTGAGACCACTAACACAAAAACTTGAAGTTTTTCTTAAAAGCACATAACATGCCCTGGGCAAGCATTTCGCAAAAACCTTTCCAGAACAATAAACAAGATGCTGGATTAGACAGATGTGAAAATTCAAAACACAGTTGAGTGTATCAGTCAGGTTTAGTTCATGGAAATTCCCGTAGTGGGTTTTGTAAACTCAGGTTGCAAATAAAGGCACACTAATCAGAGTACTTAAAAATTCAAAGAGCCTTAGATGTTTTGACACAAAAAACACAAAGTATGCTAAAATCGCTTTCATCTGTATTTATTAACAAAGGTAGCAAAATTTCTGATGTAGAAATCGTGATGTTGACTGCAAATACGTTACCATATTTATCGTCTATAAGCCGCTTTTTTCATAACTTGGCTGGTGCTGCGTATTACAGTCAGGTGCACCTTGTAAGTCAGTATGAATTAATTTTGACATTTATGAGGCAAGAGACAACATTACCGTCTACAGCTGCGAGAGTCTGCCATATGCTGCTTCTGTATTTATGTAATTCAATGGATTCTGTAATGTGGAATGATGAGTATGGGAACTTCACGCTAGTTGGCTTGTTCGGTTAATTTAGCTTATTCAACCTTCCAGGTAAGTTCTGTATGCTATGGTTTATCGTTTAATAATATTACTTTAATGTACAGACATCTATTCAGCCTGCTGTTCTGTATGCTATTGTTTAGTTGAATAACTTGCCTTTCCAGATTAAATGTCTGTTCTTCAACTTAGATTTTGTGAAATAATTTTCTAAATAAACGCGACATATAGTCCACTGTGACTTATATATGTTATTTCGTCTTAATGACGCACTTTTGAATGATGCGGCTTATACTCCGGTGCGGTTTATAGTCCGGAAAGTACGGTATTGCTCCTTTGGATTTTTGGGGGTCAAATAAACCTACAGTACCACACAAACCCTGTGTTTTCAAATTGTGGGATGGGACCCACCTGTGGGTCACATAGTGGGATAAAGTGCACTAAGTCACTTTATCCCACCATGTTTATTGTGTCGTTCACAGCGGTGAACGACACAATAAACAGCGTAGAATTTGATATACACTCACATAAAGGTTTATTAGGAACACCTGTTCAATTTCTCATTAATTACCTAATCAACAAATCACATGACAGTTGCTTCAATGCATTTAAGGGTGTGGTCCTAGTCAAGACATTTTCCTAAACTCCAAACTGAATGTCAGAATGGGAAAGAAAGGTTATTTAAGCAATTTGGAGCGTGGCATGGTTGTTGGTGCCAGACGATACGGTCTGAGTATTTCACAATCTGCTCAGTTACTGGGATTTCTAGGGTTTACAAAGAATGGTGTGAAAAGGGAAAAACATCCAGTATGCGGCAGTCCTGTGGGCGAAAAGGCCTTGTTGATGCTAGAGGTCAGAGGAGAATGGGCTGACTGATTCAAGCTGATAGAAGAGCAACTTTGACTGAAATAACCCCTCGTTACAACCGAGGTATGCAGCAAAGCATTTGTGAAGCCACAACACGCACAAACTTGAGTACCACTCATCTCCACTACAAATAGGAAAAAGAGGCTACAATTTGTACAAGCTCACCAAAATTGGACAGTTGAAGACTGGAAAAATGTTGCCTGCTCTGTTGAGATTTCTGTTGAGACATTCAGATGGTAGAGTCAGAATTTGGCATAAACAGAATGAGAACATGGATCCATCATGCGTTGTTACGACTGTGCAGGCTGGTGGTGGTGGTGTAATGGTGTGGGGGGTGTTTTTTTGGCACACTTTAGGCTCCTTAGTGCCAACTGGGCATCATTTAAATGCCACGCCCTACCTGAGCATTGTTTCTGACCATGTCCATCCCTTTATGACCACCATGTACCCATCCTGTGATGACTACTTCCAGCAGGATAATGCACCATGTCACAAAGCTCGAATCATTTCCAATTGGTTTCTTGAACATGACAATGAGTTCACTGTACTAAAATGGCCCCCACAGTCACCAGATCTCAATGCAAAAGAGCATCTTTGGGATGTGATGGAACAGGAGCTTCATGCCCTGGATGTGCATCCCACAAATCTCCATCAACTGCAAGATGCTATCCTATCAATATGGGCCAAGATTTCTAAAGAATGCTTTCAGCACCTTGTTGATTCAATGCCATGTAGAATCAAAGCAGTTCTGAAGGGTAAAACACAGTATTAGTATGGTGTTCCTAATAATCCTTTAGGTGAGTGTAGTCGACCATAAGGCATTTTGATATTGCAATAAAACGTATATATCATTAATAAAATGACAAGAAAAAAACTACTCAATTATAAAAATGAGAAAAAATGTGTTTCCTTATATTCCACATGTTTTCCAAATACATTGGTGGGTCCTATGATAGATTATACCCATTTAGGTGGGTCGCGAAATGAAAAGTTTGGCACCCCTAAAGCATACAAGACATTGCTCTATTATTATTATTATTATTATTATTATTATTACAATGGGATGTTTATTTTTATATATATTTTAAGAGGCTAAGAATAATGCTGTAATTTGAATGTATGCTTCTCTGTCTGTATGAATTTCAGTAGGTTGACACATACATAAATTAAACACAGGCACACAAAAACATATACATAAGAAAAAGCCTTATAGAATGTAATGTGTGTTATGCTTTGATACGAGTATGCACGTTAGGAATGCTTTTGCCATTACATGTCAAAACACAGAGCACAGTTTGGTAGCAAACCAAGATTTCATCTTTAAAAAATGTCAAGGCACTATAAAGAAAAAAATGGTTAGCAGTGTTTTAATCCAGTTTAAATATCATGATCCATAGTGTTTGCAACAAAGCCTCGCTTTAATCTTTCTTCTCAACGAGTTTGCAAATGATTTTTACTTATTTTCATCTGACCCCCACATTTCGCATACACGTCACAACATGAATATGCTCTTTGCTACAGCAACGCATCACTGAAACTTTGCCATTTTTCTTAAAAATACACTGAAGAAAATCACCTGTGTTGGTGTTGCTTACCTAACAAAAGCATCTCTGTGGTGTGATAGAATCTTGCACCACTAGGGTGGATAAATGAGCTTGTGAACTGACGAACTACGTAAGCCAGATACGTGTCTTCTCTCTGATCTTAATCCACAAGTGCTGCTTCTCCAAACAGAATAGAAGAGCAATTTATCACCATCCTATGGGGGAAATACCAACACAATAAGGGTTAACAAAGGAAATCATTGCTAATTAACACAATTCAACATATTTCAACAAAGAACTTTTTTCAATGAAATGAATACATATATACAATATACTGTTCAAAAGTTTAGGGTCACTTGACTGAAATGTTTCTATTGATTTAAAGGTGTGTGCTGAAATGTCTGTAAATAATGCTGTAGACACATATAATTGGGTGTCTTTTATTATGAAAATAAAATTTTCTTTACATTTAATGTATTGTTTGATGGATGGCCCAACAAGTACGTCTGATGTATATGTTGTAAAAAATTATCAGGCTCTTAGATTTAGGTTCAGTAATTTCACTTTAATGGCAATGTAAAGATTATCAGTAAAACTGAAATCCCTTGTTATCACAAATGTCACTTTAGTCATTTCATTGGTATTTAACAAATTTGACTGTGTTTCACCGCAAAACACTCTAAGTGCTGTAAGCTTCTGTGGCAAAAGCCTCCACTTATAAAACAAATCCACATCTTTGGACGAGACATAGTAAACAGTTGCAAAATCACCATATATGTAACTAGAAACATTGCAAATGATAAAAAAGTAGTTAGGGGTGCTGTGATCCATGATACTGCCACATACAGATTTTAGTCAGGTCCTCACAAGGGACTCAAGTTTGAATGTGATCAATGGTCGTTTCATGCGCGCACCGTCCATCCAATTCATCTTCCGTGCACTTAAGAGGACTTTGCTTAAAATCAACGTGGTGTTTAATGGATTCTGTCAACAAATCGGTATTTCTGAATGGCCTGAGATTAGGATTTAATAAACATAACGGAGAAATTCGGTTATTATATTACTTCATATTACATATGAAGAGTTTAGTTGCAAAACTAAAACTAAAATCCGTTTTTAACATTTTTGTCAAAACATGTTTATTATTATGTTATCATGTTATTATTTTGTTTTATGGTGCTACTTAGCTTTATTTTTTAAGTTATGAAGCTTTAAATCAAAACAAACCAACTGCAGTTTCATTTTCTCTTAAAGACCGGAAAGTGACCCTTAGTTACCATATATACCGTCGCAATGGGCCCCCAATTTGCAAAATTTTCAACTGTGGATAATATAATTATGCCGCAATAGTTAGTCTGTCTGAAACTAAGTTGATTAAACCACATCACTGTGTGACACTTGCATTACATGTGAACGGCCCCTACGCTAATATGATTTTGTTTTTCTCTCCCTGTCTCGACCCCGAGGACAATGGGACAAACAGACCCAGTTCCGGTAGATGTGAAAGTCGGCACACCTCTGATCTACTGGTCGTCCCTCAACGTGATGCCCAGCTGATGCCTGACCAACGATCACCGACAGAACCAGCTGAATCTCCGCTTAATCTCCTTATCCGTTTATATGTGTGTATATACATGTATATCTCCCAAGGGTTTTTCCCTCCTAGGACTTTTTTTTATTTCCTCGGCTAAACAGCCCGGGTTTTTTTCTCCTAGGGTTTTTTTTTACCCCGGGGAGGCAGCCTTCTTGGGCTTAACTTAGCTTCCTCTTCTAGACGTTACATTAGTAATACGCTCGCTTATAATGTCGAGTCATAGCCGTAGCAAATTTGACTGCTTATGCTATCGTGTATTATGTTATGCTATCTGTCGTTTTTCTGTGCTTTTACTGCTTCTATTAATGTAAAGCTGCTTTGAAACAATTAAGTATTGTGAAAAGCGCTATATAAATAAAATTGAATTGAATTGAATTGATTGGAATGCACAACCAAAAAACGAGATTTCTGAAAAATAAAAAAAACTCTCGTTTTGCAACAAAACTCTTCATACATATACGTCTTTTTTGAGGACCAAGTCAAAAATTTCTGGTTTTATTTCATTTTGAAAGATTATTTGAGGGATAATTGCAAAAATGTCAATGTGGTGTAACCGGTCTGTGTCAATTGGTGTAACTAGTATTTTTTTTAATGAAAATATAAATATAAATAAATCTAATCATCGAGTTTAGTGTAATATGATTTTTACATACATTTTTACATAATTTCTCAAAGATTATTTAGAAAACAGAGCTATCTTCAGCATATGTGAGGACAAATATTACAAAAGCGCATTAAAATGTACATTTAGAAATAACTAATAAAATTATATTTTTAATTTTTTTTATAATTACGTTTACATGCCATCAAGGTGGATAAAATATTTAATATTTATCATTCTTTGGCGCAATTGGCGGTTACACCATTTGATATTTTCAGGTCAATTAAGTCTTAACTTTCATAAAAATGGTTCAAATTTTATTTTATATTGCATAAAATTAACATAAATACACTATATGCATTGAAATAAACCTGATGTGTGCTTTTAAAACAAGTTTTTTTTTAAGATTTTGAATTTCTCACCATTTCACTGATATGTATGTACAGTATATAGGCCTATATATAGTATATTTTGACCATATGGACATGTACAGTACACTGGAATGTACAAATGACATCAACATTACATCAGTATTGTACCGATAACTCAAAAACGCAAAACCAAACTGTCTCACACATCCAACAAAGAACACAGTCCCTGTGTCTCACAACATCTTAGGCCTTTAAGTGGAGATAAGAGACTATGAATGAAAGTGTTTGTACTCCTTTAGGGTAGGCCATTGACTGGGCAAGATGAGAATCTGACGTACTCACCCTTTCCCTTATCACAGCCCTCAAAGCAAACTGATCGGGCAGATAAGGAAAGTGCACAGCCCTGATGCTCCACAATGCAAAAGATTTCACAAGATACAAAGTGCAGTTGCACAGACTAAATGCAAGAGGCGCAGTCTCTTAAAAGCCACATTCCCTGTGTTTTCTGAGGTGAGACAGCAGCACAGCCAGAACAATGCATCTCCAGTCATTTAAATGGTGGGGACCTGCTATGTGTATAAACTTAGATACGTAAAGAGGGAGGAAGGGAAAGACAATGTAACACACATGACCATGACCATTATGATGGTGGTCTGGAATTTGCTGACTAAATATGTTTGTGTTATGTATTAAATGTATGTATATTAAATCTAGACGTAACACGACTACCATTTAAAAGTTTAAGGCGTCATCATGCATATTTATTGATAGGATTCTCAACTATTCTCAGCTCCTATTGGTTGCTTTTACATTATAATCAAAATTATTCGGTACACATGCACTTCAAAAACATTATTTAGTTATTATTTAGCCTAATGAAGGACATGAATTTACAAACGTACTGTACACTTTCAGATTAATAATTATAAAGTCCTGAGAAACATCTCTGTCAAGTTACCCTAAACGTAATTTCAAGAGTTTGTTGTTGATTTTGCTAACGTTAGTCACATATTTTTCTGACATCAGCAACTGCCCCTGATATCCACCAAAATGACTCATGGTAGATCTGGACATCATCGTGTGGTATCACCCCTAACAGGTGGAGTGTTTTCCATGACCAGGAGCACAAGTTCCTGGGAACAACCCAATATACGGAAAATAACAAACTCTCTCTCAGGGGACATCCTCCAGCTTCCGACCCTTTCCACCAAAACCACCAAAATAATGAGTCAGATCGTCACGCGTAAATTTTCCTCACGAAACCGCATAAATATTTTATGACGGTTATCAGTTCCCGTCTGCTCTTGTAAATGCACATTTAATGAATTTCTCTACTATAACACTTAAATTAGAGTACTTTTACCTGTTTTCCTGTGATTTTGAGTCTGATAAACTTTACACAGAGATGTAGTTTGACATTGAAGTGAAGCTCCCTCTAGTGGCCAAATTTAAATGAGCTCTGTGTTGCTGTCAACCGCTCTCGCGATACCTTGACGTCATACTCCGAACGGTTTGCGCAGCGCTTGCATGAAGTCAAATCTTTTGGGTTTTCAACAATGTGCAGAAGACGAATACACCCCTGATTATCCAGAAACGGCTACTTCATGTAGAATAAAGTGTATTTAAATTCTGCAATATAATATTGTGTAGATTCATACATTTTCAATTAATCCTATCAATTTTTATATAACTAAATATTGTAATATTGTAATAAGTATTGTAAAATATTATAAATAAAATATTGTAAAATTACTGTACTTTTTAATCAAGTTTAAATTAATTTATCCTGCTAGAGGATACTTATTTTATTCTATATCTTTATTGTGTCTGTGTTAAACTGTTGTAAACTCATAAATTCAATCTATTATTTTTCTTATTAATTTATTATCTAAAATGAGAGCATACAAACAAGCAACACGTTATTATTGAACAGTATAAAGAAACACTGTATCTATAAACAAAATAACATCATTGTGCTTGTCTTTGACTTCTCAGATGTAACTACTGCTGACTGAGCGAAGACAAACACATCTCTTATCGCACAGAAGGGGAGAATGGAACTTGAGATATAAATATCCACCCACCTATCAATCAAACCGACACTTGGCTGAAAACACTTTCATTATAGCATTGAGTAAACAAACAAGTTTGCCGCTGTTTGTGTACAAGCCCCACTACTGCTATGTTGGTCCATAAATCACTACCCTGATTCACAAACAGATATGCTGATTCAGTGCAGAATGTGGATGCAGGGCTTACTGATAAGATAATCACACGGTTTAATGAGCAAAGGCATGCAAAGGGGTCAGAGGTCACTTGTTTTATGCAAAACACAAATGTTTGCAAATAAAGTTTACTAAGCAAAGCTATTAAAACATGTTTGCCATATATTATATATAGATAGGAACAGTTGTGGAGGGTGCCATGGCCTGATGTGTGCTTGAGTATTAGCTGATAAAGTGCTTTATAAAAATTGACATCAGTGGCTACTTCTCTGTTCCTGAATTACATTACAAGTGCATATAAGCCATGATGAAGCCAAACACACTAGAAAATTAACAGCCAATGGCTCTTGTTTATTATTTCGAAACCTCGGATGAAAGAAATAGTTCCAGGTGAACCTTTTAGATGGGCCAATGACGCAATGCTATGAGTTTTACTGTAACTTGCACATAAACATTGCAATTATTGATTTCATCACAAGATCAAAGAAGTTAAATGACACTTTTTTTTGCCAAAGTTGTAAATAATACAATAGGCTCTGCTGTAAAAAAAAAAACAGGGCTTTTTTTAACCAATAAGCCCTCTGTAATTATTATGTGTGCTTGTATTGTTACAGTACACTGATGAGGAAATCCAATGGCTTTGTGTCATCATATGTCTACACTATATAAGCTATGACTGCTAGCTCAAGAATAACTTAATAAAAAAATCGAATGGTTAAGCAAACAAGGATGAAATGTGGGTATAATAAAGATCTGTCAAAATTGAATAAAGATAATCCATTATGCAGTCGAGTGAAAGAAAAACATAAGGATATGGACAGAAATTTGTTTAGATGATTTGCTGTCGGAAAAGATTTGGAGAAACATTCCACAACATTCCTGTCACTGATGCAAAGTATTGAAAAAAATATTAATCCGCCCCTGTTATTGTTATTTTTTCCCTCCATCCATGGTGTCCAATTAAAATAATGGAAAAAGGAGGAGTAAACATTATTCTCTAAAATTGTGACACAAAATGATAAATTATATATTTTATTAAACATAATGCAATACCCAAGTCTCAGAGATAAGTTAAGGTTCATTTTCGATTACCTTAACATGGATAAATATTAAAAGTTATCATAATGAAAAATGATCGTATTATCAAAATTATTCATAGAAAATAAATCAATAAAAAAAGAAAATATTAGGTGCTTAAACATCAAAGAACTGTAGGCCATCCATCAAAAGACATAATAAAAGATGAGGTGATAAAAGACACAAAGTTTATATTCGAAACACTGAATTAAGCCCCACCCAATGTGATAATGTGACAAGAGTACAGTGCTGAATGTTTAATTGTATTTAAAGGCACTGAAGGCTCTTCTGATAGTCTGTGAACTGACCTCCTGTCAGGCGAGAGACTGCTGGAGACCATTAACATGGTGCTAAATTTGTTTGAGAAAGCTAGGGATGGATCTATTTAATTGCATTAGATTAATACCAAATCCTTTGTGGAATGATAACCTAGACTCCAGTAAGAAACAAACATGCAAGAACAAATGCAACAGTTTTATCAGTGTTTTAATAAATTAAAAAGTATATTTGAAGAGTTTTGTTGCAAAACGAGATAAATCCATTTTTTAACATTTTTGTCAAAACATGTTTATTATTATGTTATCATGTTATTCTTTTGTTTTATGGTGCTACTTAGCTGTATTTTGTAAGTTATAAAGGTTTAAATCAAAACAAACCAACTGCAGTTGCATTAAAATTAATTGGAATGCACAACCGAAAAACGATATTTCTGAACAATTAAAAAAATGGTGGTTATCTCGTTTTGCAACGAAGCTCTTCATTTATTGTTATAGGGTGTTGGTGTTTCAGTGTTTAGGGCCAATCTGTGAGATTTAAACATTGTGATAAAACTGTGAACCCGTGAATCCAAAATCTCAACATCTAATTATAAGATTATGTGCATCAAGGTTTGATTTCAATTACATAATTTACATTGATTCCAGCTTTGACAAGACCTCGCTCAGTCAATATTAAATTCAATGTTCCTTACATATAGGATGATTTTATGTTTTAAACAGTAAATCACAAATACTTACATTTTTACAGACTGGGTCACACTTTATTGCATATGTTTGGGCCTAAATCAGGGGTGCCCAAACATTTTCCTACCAAGGGCAAAAAATCAAACCTGACTGAGGGCCGTGGGCCGAAAGTAAATGCTGCTGTGTTAGTTGCCCTGATTCTCCCCATTTATACTTTTATAATATTTAAAAAATAAATAAGCAAACATTACTCTGTTTATGTATAACTAATGCAGTTTTATTTCCAAAACTGTTTGTAAAAAATGTAATACATTTTGCCAATAATTTGTCATTTGTGCCACTGCCTCAATCTCTCTATTAGTTGAGTTTCATGATGCATATACACCTTCAAGTATGCATGTACATTTTTAAAAAATCATTTTAATTCCTTGCATTTAATTTCAATTAACATTTTTGTAATGTACAAATAAAACAAACAAAAAAGTTTAAATTAGAAATATGAACATCTGTGTCAATGACGTTTATCCTTTTCTCACCTGGCATGACAGCCAAATTAAAAGTCATTGCGGGCCAACTTTGGGCTAGTTTGGGCACCTCTGACCTAAATCAATCTAAATAAACACTGCAATTGTTTCTACTGTAATAGCATATTGCATGATAGTGTTTGTCTGTAACCTAGATTTTTTTATAATGCACATTAAAAACATTGCGGATATAACTTCACATATTTATGTCCCATGACTGCACGTTCAGTGCTGAAAAATATGAGTAATGAAGTAGACAGGGCTGGATACGGTTATCAGAGATGTGAATAAGGCTTGTTGTTATAGTTGGTAGCTGAAATGTCTGCATAGTGAATGTCTGAAATGGGTTAAATGTTTACTGATAGATGGCGTTTCTGTATAAACACATTTACATTTCAAAACATGAATTTGACATGATGCCTGGGTTGGACAGATGGATGTCTGTTTAAATTTATCTTGCATTGCTTTGACAGGGAAAAGGAGGGTTGCAACATTTTTACAGCATGCATGCAAGCTGAATACAATAAATAAGATCAACCAAACACTGTAAAAAAAATTTGTGCACTTACATTTTTAACTATAATCAACTTGGATTTACAAATCATTTTAACTTTTTACCATGACTAACACTCTAAAAACAAACGGTGCTATATAGCACTAAAAGTGGTTCTTTGCTCGTAATCATAGAAGAACCGTTTTTAGTGCCATATAGCACCGGTGAAGCACCAGTGAAGCACCTGTGTAGAACCATATAGTGCTATGTAGAACCATATTTGGTGCTATAGTGGTTCTATATGGCCCCTATATGGTTCTACACAGGTGCTTCACTGGTTCTTCACCGGTGCTATATGGCACTAAAAACGGTTCTTCTATGATTACGATCCAAAGCAACAGTTTTGGTTCTATATAGCACCGTTTGTTTTTTTAGAGTGTAGTAATGTATATAACTTATAAATAAAGTTAACTTGAAGAACAGATGATCTTATTTTAAAACTGTACCCTTTTTAATGTGTGTTTCCCTCACGGGCAAATTCTTCTCAGTCCAGAGCGGCCTCTCTCTCCTGCAGGCTACCACCTGACACTAACGTCCCTCACATCTCACCACAACAGTTTGTGAACACAAATACAGACATTATAATGAGTAGCTATCTCTTACACCTTCAGAAGAGCAGCTCGGTGTGTAGTCTGCCATTCAGGTCTCTCATTTCATCTTTGATCTTCTGCAGGTTGTATCTTGAGTTGGACGTGTTTTTTTAATACTGTTTAATGTAACACGCCGCAAACGGTATACTGATAATGTTTCTGATAAAACGTTTTTATTGTGTAATAGGATTTTTCAGACAGGGTAATGGCTCGTCTTTCTAAACAGTGAAAAATACATCATAAATCATACAGCTTGTGTCAATTTGGGGGATTTTTGCTCCACCGTGGCTCGCTCCAAAAATAACAATTCACCATCTTTACTGAAATCGGTGTAATTATGCATATAACAAAGAGATAACAAGTAAATGTCAGTCATCACCTGCTGACGGTACAGATAGCCAACATCTGACACAACACGACTAGCATTATTTTAATTGAATTATTGGGAACAAATATTATCGCAAAACATTGAAACTCATATTCTCAGGAAATATTGTGCATGATGGGGATATTATTGATATTGTTCGGTTGGGAAAAGATTAGCAATACAGTAGTAAAAATATATCTAAAAGACTCTCTGTGTCTACTGGTTTGGTTTCACTAAAATTTTGCTTGATAGAATGACCCATGAATTAGTTCAAAAGTGTATACCTTACTAATATTTTAAAGTTAGTACTGTGTTTTTCCTCGTGCTGGAATGGAAAATGTGAGCATATAGTATTTGATGGGCTGACGCTAAACAGGTTACGCAAGTGTGTTGTGCAAGCGAACATTCCTGCACCGGTAGCAGGATAGTAATTAACAAAACATACTGTCCTTTACAAGCAAATCCCGCTCTCTTCTTATGATCCAAGCAAAGTGATCATTCTGCCTTGGGGGATTTAGGAAAATCAACATCTAAGACCTGTATAAGACATTTTGTCACATTTAAATCTTAGTTCAACATGGAGCAGTCTTGGCCACCATTAGAAAACATTAGATTTGTTGTATTTGCAATGGTACTGTAGTGACCTTAATAATATAATTTTTATATTTTTTGTATTAGTCTTTTTTTATTACAATACAACCAGACAATAGAGAAATAGCAGGAATATGCAGGCTCTCTTAAGCCTAAATATACACTGTTAGACTCAACTGTAATTTCTACAGTTACTTACCACAAAATGCCAAGTAAAATACCATCATTTTCTTTTCCAGTTAATTACTGTAATATGCATTGCATTATGGGTATTAACATTTAATTTACAGTGATTTACTGTACACTGTAAAAAAAATTCTGTAGAAATTGCAGCTGGGTTGCCGGTAACTTACCGCAGATTTAAATGTATGTTTTTTTACTGGCAACATTTTGTTCAAAGTTAAATGAGCATTAAACATTTACAAGTCTTTGCGGTAGAGTGCTGTAAAACAACAACAGTAGTGGTACTGTAGTTGAATAAAATAGTGTTATAAAACATATAAAATGGAAAAATAAAATATATCTATGAAATGAAATACATTTTATTTGTTATGCTTTTAGCAGTGAAGCAAATTTCATAATGTGAATTGTTTTTCAGCAGTGTAAATTATTTATTGAGAATTGTAGATAGAAACAAGAAAAGGATTATGGATAAATGCTTGACCGTCAAATTTGAAGTCAAGACTTCAAAACACTAGTGATGCCAAGATTTCGCTCCTCTGAGTGTCGGGAGAGTGACAGAAGAGGGAACTTTCATCAAGTGAATCTGTTGCACTATAGTGTAATGGACCTACGACATGAGCAACCTGGGTTCGATTTCCCTTCAAGGCTACACTGTAAAAAAATCAGTAGAAATTACAATGGCATTGTAGCTGGGTTGCCGGTAAATTATCGGAGATTTAAATTTATGTTATGTTCAAAGTTAAATAAATTTTAAATATTAACACGTTTTTATCTTTACAGAATAAAACTATACAATAACAGCATCATGCAAAGCATTCTGGGAACCAGAAATCATCATCAACCTTTTTCTGTTTTTTTGCTTCAGATTTTTCCCCAGAATGTTTTGCTTGATGCTGTTTTTCTAGTTTTATTCTGTAAAGACTTGTAAATGTTTAATGTTCATTTAACTTTAAACAAAATGTTGCCAGTAAATAACATACATTTAAATCTACGGTAAATTACCGGCAACCCAGCTGCAAATTTCTACGGAATTTTTTTACAGTGTAAAAACTAGGTTACAGTAAGGGTATTATACTGTCAAATGGAACTGTGGTAAAGGCATCATACTGTAAAAAACATGTACAGTTATTGTACTGTAATGGGGCAGTTACAGTAACGAGTTACCGCATATTTACAATAAAAAGTCTACAGTGTAACGAAAGCCAAATTTTTCATTCTAATCTGATATCTTGACTTCATTCTCCTAAAAAATACTGACATTTGCCCTTTTGTTTTTAATTTAAATAAAGAAAGCGAAAAATAAATGTGAATGGTCGTTAAAACGTTGCTAAAACAACAAAACTGGTGGTGGCTTTTGCACAATATAAATAGGTCACTAATGGACCGTGACCTATACAGAGTTTAAATAAATTGGAAGTGTTTTGGAGTTGTAGTGTAAGATAGACTAATCTGCTTGACTTTTTCATAATTTGTACCCCAGGACCATTTCTAAGCTACAGTAGACAACAAAACAAGCACCTACTTGCCCTATGTTGCACCCCTTCAGAGCCCCTCCTTCCGCTCTCAAAACCCCTTAGGTGCTGACCACTTGAGTTATCAAAGACACCCATTGATAACCATCTAGACTGCATGTTGCACTATGAGGTGACACAATGAATACACACAATTTATCTCACAAACAAACATTCAAGCATGCACACACGCACGCACGCACGCACGCACACACACACACACACACACACACACACACACACAAACAAACAAACAAATTCTAGATATCAGCCGACCAAAATGTGCAAATCACCTTGTAGATGGTACGGCTAAGAGCATCACACTCTTATTGATAGCTGATCAATAACAATCAAATTAGCCAAAATATTTAATAAACCCCACGCTTTAATGCTAACCTAAAGATCATGAGAAGGTCAGCACAGGTGAGCTGGGTTCAGCTTAAAGGTGTTTGAAGTACAACGCTTACTATCAGTTTGGAGTGATGAAAGGATTCGATCTGACCCAGCTCACCATACGCAGGTAATAATTCCCTCTTTTATCTTCAGATGCCCGTTTCTGATCAAAGGGCGGCCCAACGTTAGTGTCTAGGGATGAATAGCACACGAATACCAGCTTCCTACACTTTAACAAGCAGAAAATGTGTGTCTAACGCAATTCAATTTCATTTAATTACTGTCTCTTTAAGCCCTTATTGAATGAGATCAGATGGCCTACCAGTTTCATTGAATGAAGGCAAAGATGAGAAAAAAAATCTAAAACTTCAAGGGTAAAAAAACACAAAATTGTGAAGCTGAAAGAGTGCAGATTTAAAATGAAAAGTTTCAATGACTGGCATCAAAACAGATGTCGCTGAAGGGCGAATAGCTTCATAAATGATCCACTTCAGTAATTAGCTTGCATTTTGTCATAAGCATGACAGCGCTTGCATATGGCTGGTCCCAGAAATGCATTCTGTACACAGTTTGTCTATTTTGGGATGAGGGTTTGACATTCGTTGCCAATGCCTGTAACTAACTACGCAAAATCTGGGTCCTGACAGTTTTATAACTTTAGAAGAGCAAAGCATTTAAGTTTCACTTTTATAATGTTGTGCATCAATTATATTTTGTCTGTGTGTGTGTGTAACTTTGTTAGTTTCAGTAGGGGATGTGAATTGATGTACCTTACATAGGATATACAAAAACCTTAAAGGTCCCATTCTTTCGGTGTTTTTAAACTTTGATTGTGTTTACAGTGCGCAATATAACATGTGTTCATGTTTCAAGTGTAAAAAAACGCAGTATTTTTCACACCATTTACTTATCTGTATAGCGTGTTTTCATTGTTCTTAAAAACAGGCTGCTGTCTTCCTTGTTCTATGAAGTCCCTCCTTCAGAAATACATAACGAGTTCTGATTGTGTAGTTTGTTTAGTGTGTTGTGATTCAATAGCAGCTTAGCTTGCTGTTAGCTAAGCTGGTGACTGACGTATTCCTGTGGGTGGAGGTTAGTGGAAAAACTGTTTTACTGACGTCATTAAAGCATGAAGTAGAGGGCTGTAGTCCAAACCGGCCGTTTGCTATACGCTTTGAAAGGCGAATTCTGTTAAAGAACATACACTCACCTAAAGGATTATTAGGAACACCATACTAATACTGGGTTTGACCCCCTTTGACCTTCAGAACTGCCTTAATTCTACGTGGCATTGATTCAACAAGGTGCTGAAAGCATTCTTTAGAAATGTTGGCCCATATTGATAGGATAGTATCTTGCAGTTGATGGAGATTTGTGGGATGCACATCCAGGGCACGAAGCTCCCGTTCCAACACATCCCAAAGATGCTCTATTGGGTTGAGATCTGATGACTGTGGCGGGCATTTTAGTTCAGTGAACTCATTGTCATGTTCAAGAAACCAATTTGAAATGATTTGAGCTTTGTGACATGGCACATTATCCTGCTGGAAGAAGCCATCAGAGGATGGGTACATGGTGGTCATAAAGGGATGGACATGGTCAGAAACAATGCTTAGGTAGGCCGTGGCATTTAAACGATGCCCACTTGGCACTAAGGGGCCTAAAGTGTGCCAAGAAAACATCCCCAACACCATTACATTAATGAGAAATTGAACAGGTGTTCCTAATAATCCTTTAGGTGAGTGTATATCGCCTGGCAGAGAACTTTGAGCTTTATCATTTTACAGGTATTATTTATGCTATTAAAGCAACATTACACCCTAACTAGGGTTTAAAAAATGGGATCAGGAAGAACGTGACCTTTCAACCATCATTTAATGAATGATAGCAAAAGCAGACTTTCAAGCAAAACATATGACCTTGGACCACAAAACCAGTCATAAGAGTCCATTTTAGAGAGAGATACAATCTGAGGGTGCAAAAAATCTAAATATTAAAAAACTGCAACTTGATCTTTACATAACATCCTGATTATTATTTTTTGCATAAAAAATTGATTATACAATGTACAAATACCTTTGCTTCTTATAACTGGTTTTGTGGTCCAGGCCACATATCACAAAAAGAGGTTTTAAATATTAAGGAACTGATATATTGTTTAAAAACAGACAAAAAACATTTAGACTTTCTAGTTGTCAGACTTGTACAACATTTCAACACATATGATGAACTATACCTGTGGTTACATCACCCAGGGTTGCCACTGGAATTCATAAGGGCCTGGGTCAAAATGATAAGGGTGGGCCCCAGCCCTCATGCACCCAGCAGTGTAAAAATGCATTTAGTGAGCCCTCCCTCATCACAAGGCTGGGACAACAAAGTAAAGTTAGTAGGTCCAAATTTTTTTCATATCAACTCGTGGCACCTTTGTGTTTCCAAAAACTAAGGCCAAAGTAAAATCACAGACACCGTTCGTGAATCCCAAAGACTTCCTGTGAATATTATCGCAAGGTTCATAACTTCCTGTGAGCATCTTTATCACGGGAATAGCCAATGTGACTCCCCTCCTTGGGTTGAACGCTTGCTTTCCAAAAACACAATAATTTATATTTAGCAACACTGATAAGCATGAAAAGGGAAGACGATAATCTGTTAAAAGCAGCACACTCCTAAGTGTGCGTAGGACGACATCTCAAGGGGTGGAAGCATTTGGGCCTTAGCTGTTGACAGCGAGAGCAAAGGCGTCTCTATCAAGTGGAACTTGTTGCTATTGCCGCATGCTAATAGCCTAAGTGATCTATGGCCAACTATATCATTGTCAAAATGATATATTAATGTTATATACGCTTATCTTATATATAAGTCTTTCTCTCCCTATATATCTCTAACTAAATGTTGTATCGTACCCCTTCTCATATTATTGTCCCCTAGGATGAATTGCTTCAAAAATATGTGCTTTGGATAAATAAGTACTTTTTAAGTAGTAAAAGTGACTCTCCTGCACTCAATAGGAATTAATATGCAATCCTGACAGACAACTATGGTATAGAAGTCCACCGCATAGTTTAAATGTGATTTATGCTGTGTTGTTGAGCTGAATAATCGTATCATTCATCCCACTAACTCGATAGCAGCCAGGGGTTATCAGTTGGGATGTACTACATGCACGCCCTTTCCCGATACCTACACAATGAGAGGCAGGGTTCTGCGGCCTCAAGGGTGCGACACAAAATGATAGCACGGAGGTCTGATGAGGATTGGGATGGAAAGCACAATGAAAGGAGAGCAAAGCACCTCAACTCTCCACACTGTTCCAAACGCTAAAATGCAGGCAATATAAATGCAAAATACTGCTCTTTAAGAAAGATAAGAGGGCAATTCCTGAAGGATTTAAAGGTATTTGACAATAAACACACTGTGAATTGTTATTGCATTCATATTTTTATCAAAAATGTAACGATACTCTATGAAATACTGTATTGGATATTAGAAATAACAAAGTAAGCCTCAGGCTACACCTGGCAATTCCTTTTATCACCACTAAGAGGCAATATTTAACTTTTATTGAAGGAAACCAAACAAAAGCGACAAAGACCTCAAGAAAACAGACTAATTTGTATTAATCATTTTCTTAAAACAATTTGTTAAATTTTCACAGTTCCTACATCTGTTGGTTTTTGGAGATCCCAATTTCAAGATGTCAACTGGTAGGAGACCTTTAAAATCTCTAATAAAATTAGGGAGGTATCATTTAAGATTGTTCATAGAACATACTCTGTAAAACAGTTAATTCCAAATTTCTGTAAAGAGGAAAATAAATAAGAGTATTGTCCATCTATTTTATAATTGTATTTACACAAAATTATTTCGGTGTGATTTGGCTTTTAAAAAAAAACATTGATATTCTATTTAAAGAAAAAGACATTTTATTTTTTATGATAGTTCTATTCATTTCAAATTCTGGTACATAATACATTTATTAATTATATATGGACAATTACGGGCTGTGATTTTTTACTCATTTTACAATAGAACAAAATCACTACCTATTTTTGTCAAATTAACATATATTTTTAGGTTAATTTTACTTAAAAAATAGGTAAAACAATATCAAGTTATTTTTATAAGTTATGTCAACTTATTAAATTGACTTGCAAAACCAAGTTGTTTTAAAGGATAAGTCCATTTTCTTAAAAAAAAAAAATCCAGGTAATTTACTCACCACCATGTCTTTTTTTGTTCAGTCTGGAAGAAATTATGTTTTTTGAGGAAAACATTCTTTTTTTCTCATTTTAATGGACACCAACACTTAATAGTTTTAATGCAGTTTAAAATTGCAGTTTCAAAGGACTCTAAACGATACCAAACGAGGCATAAGGATCTTATCTAGCAAACGATTGTCATTTCTGACAAGAAATACAAAAAAGATGCACTTTTAAACCAAACTTCTCTTCTTCCTCAGGCTGTGTGACGGGCCAGCGCGACCTCACGTAATTGCGTAATGCCGTCGAAAGGTCACGTGTTACATATATGAAACGCACATTTGCGGACCATTTTAAAGAATAAACTGACACAAAGAAATTAATTAGTATCATACAATAATGTCGTAACGGTCCTCTTTCTCCACACTTGTAAACACTGGGGCGCAGTTTCGCATACGTCATCCGTGACCTCTTGACGTGATGACGTATTACGTGAGATCGTGCTGGTGCGTCACAGGACCGGAGATAGACCAGAACTTGTGGCTTAAAAGTGCATATTTTTATTTTTCTTGTCTAAAATGACAATCGTTTCGCTAGATAAGACCCTTATGCCTCGTTTAAGATCGTTTCGAGTCCTTCGAAACTGCAATTTCAAACCGCATTAAAACTGTTAAGTGTTGGGGTCCATCAAAGTCCATTAAAATGAGAAAAATCCTGTAATGTTTTCTTCAAAAAACATAATTTCTTCTAGACTGAACAAAGAAAGACATCAACATTTTGGATGACATGGTGGTGAGTAAATTATCTGGATTTTTTTTAAGAAAATTGACTAATCCTTTAACTTAGTGTACACCTGAAAAGAAATAACAAAGCAAGGATTACTTTAAATTACTGTAAAACCTTAAATCTGTTATTTGACAAATTTTGCAATAGTTTGTACGTTTCAATGTGAATTTTTTGTTTGCTTTTCTTTTTATAATTTGTTTATCATTATATCTGACATATTTGATATTTTTAATGTATACTATGTTGCCCTTATATGTTCATTGTTCAGAAAATTGCAATAATTAATGAATAAATATATACATAAAACAAACTAATAAAAGACTTGGTGATGTTTTATTTAACCAAAGATGCAGTATTACACAAAAATGGTGATTTTACTAAAACAAGAGATTTTTTTAATAATATAGGCTACTGAGGAAAAGAGAATAAAATGCTATTACGTTCAATAGCCTTGTCAGAAATTAACTTAACATTTTGCTCAGTAAAGATGATTTGAGTTATGAAGTGCAGGAGATGATTTTACACTTTGACCCTGAGATGAGTTTTCAAGACAGTAATACAAAAACAGGCCCAGTATAACAAAGTAAAGACATACAAAGTGACGTACAATTAAAAACAATGAAACATTCTCAGTGCTGCTTTGAACACTCTTCATGTATGCATGTCAAATGTTTCCAAAACGCTATATTGGCAACATATGCTACAAAGAGATATTTAAAACAAATATTAGAAAAAATACATCCTATTAATTGCAAGTGTTTAACAAAATGATTACAAACATAATCACACATTGTTCTCTTTTGCAGGCGGAGTGCGGTATGAACTGAGGTATCCGTGTGAGTTATCAAGGATAGGTTTGTTAAATACAGTTATTAGTTGTTTTAAATGAGCTGTGAAATTTGCAGATGTTCAAATGAGGCAAAGGCCTGCGACGGAACTGCGACAGAAATTTGTGTCTAAACCTCTAACGCTACCTCAACTCTACCCACTCGAGAAACGCTGTGTGGTTAGAAAAGACATGAAGTGCTATAAAAAGCAGTTTCAGGCAATCGGGCTAAATTGGTACAGCATAAATAGAGTTTCTTTTTGAAGAGACTTTTAAAAAGCAGGCATGTCAGTCTCTGCACTTCATCCTGTTTGCTCGAAACAAGCGGTTGGATCACGACGGGAATGTCCCATCAAAGTCTTCTCAGCAAAATCCATTAGGCAAACAAGAAGTGCCAGATGACAAACAACTTCAAGGCCAAAGCTTGAAGAGTCTAGCACCACATGAAATCAAAAGCGTCACATAGGAGCGAAGTATCACATGGAGTTTGGTGTGATGAACACGTAGATTCGAGCTAGAAAAGTCGTGAAAGTTCCTTGACGCAGCAGCTTCATCTCCACGTCGATGAGGAAGTCCCGTGGTTTTCGCACCTGACGGTGCAGGTACACGGCACCCGTAAAGCTGTTGAGCTTCCGCGTGCTGAAGTAGCCTTCTTCATTTCCCCGCGGGATGCTGATGATGATGTTGTCACCCGAGTAGGCGGGTGAGGGGCCGATGCGGAAGATCTGAGCAGGGATGATGATGTTGGTCTGGAAGCTCAGTTGGTAGTACGTGATGCGTAATGGCATGGTCTGGCATTGCTGGAAGTTGGGGCAACTTATTCGCTCACAGCGTCTGTATAAATAAGAGATGGCAAAGGTGTGATCAGTTATGATGTATATCCATCAATAGAAAGAGTTGGTGCTATAAATACCCTGACCAAACATCTATCTATCTGTCTGTCTGCCTGCCTGTCTGCTATCTATCTGTCTGCCTGTCTGTCTCCCTCTCTATATGCCTGCCTGTCTGTCTGTCTCCCTCTCTATCTACCTGCCTGCCTGCCTGTCTATCTGTCTGTCTGTCTGTTTGCTATTTATTTGTCTGTCTGCCTGTCTGTTTCCATCTCTATCTGCCTGCCTGCCTGTCTGTCTATCTATCTATCTGCTTACCTCTCTGTCTGCTATCTGTCTGTCTGCCTGCCTGTCTCTCTCTATCTGCCTGCCTGTCTGTCTATCTATCTGGCTGTCTGTCTCCCTCTCTCTCTATCTGCCTGTCTATCTATCTGTCTGGCTGGCTGTCTATCTATCGGCCTGTCTCCCTCTCTATCTGCCTGTCTGTCTGTCCGTCTCTTTCTCTATCTGCCTGCCTGTCTGTCTATCTGCCTGTCTGTCTTTTTATCTATCTGCCTGTCTGTCTGTCTGTCTCCCTCTTTATCTGCCTGTCTGTCTTTTTATCTATCTGTCTGTCTGTCTATCCGCCTGTCTGTCTGACTGCCTGTCTCTATCTGCCTGCATGTCTGTCTGTCTCTCTCTCTCTCTATCTGCCTGCCTGTCTATCCGCCTGTCTGTCTGTCTCCCTCTCTATCTGCCTGTCTGTCTTTTTATCTATCTGCTTGTCTGTCTGTCTTCCTCTTTATCTGCCTATCTGTCTATCTATCTGTCTACCTGTCTGTCTGCTATCTATCTATCTTTCTGTCTGTCTATCTATCTATCTGTCTCTCTATCTCTCTTTCTCTCACTATCTGCCTGCCTGCCTGTCTGTCTATCCACCTGTCTGTCTGTCTGACTGCCTGTCTCTTTCTCTCTATCTGCCTGCTTGTCTGTCTGTCTGTCTGTCTGTCTGCCTGCCTGTCTGTCTGTCTCCCTCTCTATCTGCCTGTCTGTCTTTTTATCTATCTGCCTGTCTGTCTGTCTGTCTCCCTCTTTATCTGCCTGTCTGTCTATCTATCTGCCTACCTGTCTGTCTGCTATCTATCTATCTGTCTGTCTGTCTGTCTATCTATCTATCTATCTATCTGTCTCTCTTTCTCTCTTTCTCTATCTGCCTGCCTAACTGCCTGTCTCTCTCTCTCTCTCTCTCTCTCTCTCTCTCTCTCTCTCTCTTTATCTGCCTGTCTGTCTGTCTGTCTGCCTGCCTGTCTCTTTCTCTCTATCTGCCTGCTTGTCTGTCTGTCTCTCTATCTGCCTGCCTGTCTGTCTGTCTCTCTCTCTATCTGCCTGTTTGTTTGTTTGTCTGTCTGCCTGCCTGTCTCTCTATCTGCCTGCCTGTCTGTCTGCTATCTATCTATCTGTCTGTCTGTCTGTCTGTCTATCTATCTATCTATCTATCTATCTGTCTGTCTGTCTATCTATCTATCTATCTATCTATCTATCTATCTATCTATCTATCTATCTATCTATCTATCTATCTATCTATCTATCTATCTATCTATCTACCTGCCTGCCTGTCTCTCTCTCTCTATCTGCTTGCCTGTCTGTCTCTCTCTCTATCTGCCTGTCTATCTATCTGTCTGTCTGTCTCTATCTGCCTGTCTCCCTCTCTATCTGCATGTCTGTCTGTCTCCCTCTCTATCTGCCTGCCTGTCTGTCTGTCTATCTATCTGCCTACCTGTCTGTCTGCTATCTATTTATCTATCTATCTATCCGTCTGTCTGTCTATCTATCTATCCGTCTGTCTATCCGTCCGTCTGTCTGTCTGCCTGTCTATCTGTCTCTCTCTCTCTCTTTATCTGCCTGTCTGTCTGTCTGTCTGTCTGTCTTCCTGCCTGTCTCTCTATCTGCATGCCTCTCTCTATCTACCTGCCTGCCTGTCTCTCTCTCTATCTGCTTGCCTGTCTGTCTCTCTCTCTCTATCTGCCTGTCTATCTATCTGTCTGTCTGTCTCTATCTGCCTGTCTCCCTCTCTATCTGCCTACCTGTCTGTCTGCTATCTATTTATCTATCTGTCTGTCTGTCTGTCTGTCTGAATAACTGAATAATGTTTTCTATATGACCAAACCAGCGTTTTTTTATCTGATGGACAGTATAACACAAATCCTAAACATAAACAGAAGGAGTAGCCTGAGCCAAATCTAAAGACTAAAACCATGTCTAAAATATATAGATATATCGATTTGACTGCCAACTGTAGCAACTACTCAAAACACCTTAACAACCAGATCCCAACTGCCTTGTTCTTTTAGAGATTAATAAAACATTCTGTACAATGCAACATACCCCACATATAGTACATACATAGTGTGATACGTAATAATGGGGTGAGACAGTGATGCTACCTTCTAAACTGACCACAGCCCATAACAACTGTTCCACAGCAGGTGTTTTCCTCCTGCTGACTGTCTATGCTGTTAAACCTCTGATAAAGCGGTGAATCTCAGGAGGGCTGATGGTGAACAGTGGGAGTTTCCACCAATCAGAGACCTGGCCGACACTGCCCAGACGTGCGTGTTTGAACTACTGACTGATCAAAGCAATCTGCCTCTATTTCCTTTCTTAGAAGAATTCATGCTCTGTTAGGAGTCGGGCCCAATAAAGATGCCACGATGCTGTTACAAAGTATGTATACATGATTGAGACAGTTCCAATATCACCATCATGCAATCCGAGGAGTTTGTAACCATTTACTTCATGATAAAAGCATAGGGGGTATAAACGTTTAGATTACCTTGATAAGATTGCTTTGATAAGTCTCCATCCAAACAGGTTCACTGCTGGAGCCCACATACTATGTTCTGAATGATAAATGCGATCGTGACTGAGCAGTAACTCGTACTCACGTGTCCGACACCTTTTTGTAGTTTTCTGGACATGCAAAGGACAGACAGCGGAATCCACCCTGGATGTTGTAACAGGTCTGGGAAGCAGAGCAGTTGTGTTCTCCAGTGGCACATTCGTCAATATCTGACAAAAAACAGATTTACATTTATGCAATTGGCAGATAGTCAAAAGCAATTTTATCAGTATGTGTGTTCCCTGGGATTAAACCCATGACCTTTGCATTGCTATATTATGTACTAGCGGCCAGATTTACTAAATGCAAATTAGCGCAAGAGTGCAAATCCAAAAAAGTGCAGTTGGGAGTGATAATATCTCCGATGTCCGTGGTGCTGAACTCATGCGCATCAGGCATTACACACACCTGCAGGGGCATCAGCTGCTATCAGCTGAACACCCTGCTATTTTGCAAGTTCTCCCACCCAGAAACCACGGAGGGGTCCGAAACCGCCACTGTAGGTGCATGTCCACTGTTTAACTATTTATATGTATGATACAGCTGCAAATAAGTATTGGAACACCTGTCTATCAGCTAGAATTCTGACCCTCAAAGACCTGTTAGGGGCTAATCACACCAACCGTGCTTTAAACACTTGGAAACGGAAGGCGCGACGCACTGCCTTTTTATAAAAAGAGCAGTGCGACGCGGCTTTTTATTTTGCTAAGCAACGACCGCTGTCTTGTCAATCAAATATTGAAGCGTGAGCGCTCTTTTGCTGTTGACTGTAATATCAGCAGAAACTTTAATAAGAGGACGCTTGCTCTGACCTTGTTTGAGGGTGAGAAGTGCACAAAAACGCAGGAGAGAATGAGTGACTGAAGTCCGGTTCTTCAAAGCAACTGTAAACTTCCCTCACTACAACGTAAGGCCCGCCTCTCCCCTCATTTGATTGGACAATGGAAAGACACAAATGATGTTGGGCGGTTCTCCGCTCTCAGCGCTCCTTCAAAAGCGCGTGCTGCGGCCGGCGGCAAGAACTGCAAGGCGGTCGGCGCGCATAAACAGCGTGCAAACGCTCCCTGCCCATAGAATATCATTCAAAAAAGGCGCCTGCAACTGCCTTAAACGCTTTTGGTATGATTGGCCCCATAGTCTGCCTTTAAAATGTCCACCTCCACTCAATTTATTATCCTAAATTTGATGCACATGTTTGAGGTCGTTAGCTGCATAAAGACACCTGTCCACCCCATACAATCAATAAGAATCAAACTACTAACATGGCCAAGACCAAAGAGCTGTCCAAAGACACTAGAGACAAAATTGTACACCTCCACAAGGCTGGAAAGGGCTACAGGGAAATTGCCAAGCAGCTTGGTGAAAAAAGGTCCACTGTTGGAGCAATCGTTAGAAAATAGAAGCTAAACATGACTGTCAATCTCCCTCGGACTGGGGCTCCATGCAAGATCTCACCTCGTTGGGTCTCAATGATCCTAAGAAAGGTGAGAAATCAGCTCAGGACTACATGGGAGGAGCTGGTCGATGACTTGAAAAGAGCTGGGACCACCATTTCCAAGGTTACTGTTGGTAATACACTAAGACGTCATGGTTTGAAATCATGCATGGCACGGAAGGTTCCCCGGCCCGTCTTAAGTTTGCCAATGACCATTTGGATGATCCAGAGGAGTCATGGGAGAAAGCCATGTGGTCAGATGAGACCAAAATAGGACTTTTTGGTCATAATTCCCCTAAACGTGTTTGGAGGAAGAAGAATGATGAGTACCATCCCAAGAACACCATCCCTACTGTGAAGCATGGGGGTGGTAGCATCATGCTTTGGGGGGGTTTTTCTGCACATGGGACAGTTCTGCACTGTATTAAGGAGAAGATGACCGGGGCCATGTATTGTGAGATTTTGGGGAACAACCTCCTTCCCTCAGTTAGAGCATTGAAGATGGGTCGAGGCTGGGCCTTCCAACATGACAATGACCCGAAGCACACACACACACAGGATAACCAAGGAGTGGCTCTGTAAGAAGCATATCATATCTGGCGTGGCCTAGCCAGTCTCCAGACCTAAACCCAATAGAGAATTTTTGGAGGGAGCTCAAACTCCGTGTTTCTCAGCGACAGGCCAGAAACCTGACTGATCTAGAGAAGATCTGTGTGGAGGAGTGGGCCAAAATCCCTCCTGCAGTGCAGTGCAAACCTGGTGTACAACTACAGGAAACGTTTGACCTCTGTAATTGCAAACAAAGGCTACTTTACCAAATATTAACATTGACTTTCTCAGGTGTTCAAATACTTATTTGCAGCTGTATCACACAAATAAAAAGTAAAAAAATCATACATTGTGATTTCTGGATTCTTTTTTAAGATTATGTCTCTCACATTAGACATGCACCTACGATGACAATTTCAGACCCCTCCATGATTTCTAAGTGGGAGAACTTGCAAAATAGCAGGGTGTTCAAATACTTATTTTCCTCACTGTAAATAAAAAATATATACATAAACAACATTTTCTTAATTGTATACATGTATGTGTGTATTTATATATAGATGATAAGTACACACAAATATATTATGCCCAAAAAAATTATTTTGTATGCGATTAATCTTTTGAGAGACCTAATATCAAGGTTATCTTTCACAGAATGTTTCTTACCCTATGTAGGATGATTTTATGTAAAAAACAGTAAATCACCAAAAATGACTTCAGAATTAAATTACTGACCTTTTGAAAGTAGTTTATTACATACATAAATAAATAACTAAATAGCAGCACAGGTTCAATTTTACCAATTGCAATCAACGCTTAAAGGATGAGGTTGTCAGGGCGGCTGATGTCTGGGGTGACTAACCGCCAAGCTTCATTTTGCTAGGAGTCAATTTTGGCCCCTCCAGAAGTAATTAATTATGCATCTCATTTTACAAAAGCAAAGTCCGCGTTACAGCTCGCCGCCTCCAATCCGCACACTAATTCATTTGGCGCAGGATAGCGCTAACCCCCGGGAGCCTGCACGGGCTCTTCTTCACCTTTCATTGACTCTCTTATCTCGAGAGCCTGAGGGAGTTTTGTCAATTTGGTGATCTTACGGCGAGAGATGGAGGACAGCAGAGCTATGCTGAACCCGAGGTTAGCTTCACGCAACTCAATGTGCCAATTAGAGAAAGCTCCCAGTCAGTTGTTTGCATTTGGCCTTTACAAAGGCGATGGTTAAAATACGGACTTTAAGACAGCAGTGAAGTTTAAGTATGTATTGTATAACCTAACAAAATGCCTCAGAACTTTTTAACGTGTATTCTTTTGAATTTTACAAATACATAACATACATGTCCTCCTAGTTTTTGGATCATGTGAAGACCCAACACAGATGAACAGGTGCACTACAATACTAAACAAGCAAGCCTAGGACAGTATACCGTGCTTGTGCATTTATGATACAGAATTTATACAGTAAATCGTCTTACAGTATATAATATGATACAGTATAAGTTTTACCTTCACATGTGCGTCCATTTGGTGACATTGAATAACCATGGGGAGGGCAGGCACATTTATAGCTACCTGGGACATTCAAACACTGAAATGCACAGAGGTGTCCGATGCTCTGTGAGCACTCGTCGATATCTAGAGATCAAATGATAGTTTGTCATCATTATTAGTGAGCAGACTAGTTATTAACAATATGAAGACCAAACCACAGTGAAGACATTTAGGATGCATGTGCATGAAAACACACTAATTGCTCCAGCGAGCTCAGCATCTTTTGCTTACACGCCCCCGAAATCAATTTTAATTGATTGCATGTTATCTACCTGTATCTTTTCATCAGAGCTAACGTCACATTAACAACATATAATGAGTATGTGTCTTTGTGTTTGAGTCTTAATGGGTACAACCGCAAGGATGAAAATCACTTAAGTAAAAACAAATCGATTCCTGACATGAAGACATCGGGATCACCTCACCTTCACACGTATGCCCGTCCTCCTTTAGGAAGTAGCCCATTCGGCAGTAACACTGGTACGAGCCATAGATGTTCGCACACTCCTGACTGCAGGGATTGCTGTCACATTCGTTAAGATCTGTAGAAGTGCACAGAAAACATCATGGCACATTTTGTGTTTGAAAACAGTAATGCATTTACAAATTCGTTTGAGTCAGAATAATGATGTAATATAATTTCCAGGCTGAAAGTGTATCTTATCAGTGCACCACTTGTCAAAATGTCTCTATCTAAATACAAGTTAGAGATATGTTGAAACAAAATATAAGCTCATTGTTTCGATGACAGTTGGCATGGCATAATACTGTTGATCCATGTTCCTTACATTATCTGAATTTTCCAGTTTTTCAATGAAAACAAGGAAATGCAACCTTTAGTACAAAGGAGTTAACAATGACAAAAAAAGTATTTGTTATACAGTATTAGTGACCTTGACAACTCAAGGAGGACGGCTTTCTTGGTTTAGTCTTGGTTCCTCCCAAGGTTTCCTTGTTTCTACTCCCATCTCGGGAAGTTTTCCTCACACTGTTGCCTTTGGCTTGCTCTCAATAGGAAGGTACTGTTGTTTCTAAAACAGCTGTACTGTATGTGCTTGTATTGTGAAAATAAACAGCTTTTGTGAAACAGAAAGGTTCTCTGGATGTTCAAGCATTCTCAAGGGGGTCGCACACCGGACGAGAAGCGCCATATAGTACAACTCGGAGGTATCGTACACCGGACATGCACATTAAATAGCACAAGCTTAGTCAGAAAGCTATGGTGACCATACGTGCCATTCTTCCCGGACGCGTCCTGTCCAGGATTTCGGGGCGTCTTCCGGAGGTCGTATTTGTCGACCGCATACGTCCTAGAGGATTATTATTATTATTACAGAAAAGCAGCCATTACATTTTTAGGTAAGAATGAAACTACGATTGTATGTCTTATGTTTTTTACTGAATGGCGTGTGCGGTCGACAAATACGACTTCCGGAAGACGCACCAAAATCCTGGACAGGACGCGTCTGGGAAGAATGGCACGTATGGTCACCCTAAGAAAGTGTCTACTTCAAAATGCTAAATATACGTTAGCAGCCAATGTTAATCAATAATGATTTGGGACAAATATGATGTTATTTAATGTTAAACTATGTGAGTGGCGGGACAGGGATTTGAGCAGCATCCATAGTCGCAGCGGCAGGCGCCGCCAGTCATCGTACATTCAAAGAAAATAATGTGTTCTATTTTTATATTCATGGCGCTAGGTGGCGCTTCTTGTCCGGTGTGAAAAAAGGTGAAAAAAGGTTCTTCAATTTATAAAAATGTTCAGATTATAAAAATGAAAAGAAATGGTTCTTAAAAGAACCTTTGACTAAATGGTTCTTTGTGGAATCATAAAGGTTCTTCTTAAAAAAAAATAAAGCACCTTTATTTTTAAAAGTGATGTTCTTTAAAGGAGCGGTGAATCAAAAACTCAATTTTAACTTGATAATTTGTTATATAAGAGGTCATCATACTTAAATGAACATCCTGCAAGTTTCAGAACTGAAAACGTCCGTGCTACTGAAATATAACCGTCTTTGGCACCAAGCCAGCTAAAAACTCCAGTCTAAAATTCGGAAATCTATGACGTCAAAGTAGAATTGAAACACCTCCCCATAACCAAAAGGACAAGTCTACTTTTGTAGCCCCGCCCACAGCTTCGCGTGACACGTGTGTCTCAGTAAGTAAACATGTCTTTAAAGATTGACAAATTTAACCAAAATGACTTTTTAAATACATTTTTTCTGAGAGACTTTTATTTTGACGCGGTGATCTGTTATGATACCATGGAAACGCTTTTTCGGTTGGGAAAGAACCGCGTGGGAACAACACAGAAGCTAAATACTTCAATTCGGAGGTTTGGAACTTAACATTAGCAATATGCTTGGATAAAGTTTGCTTTTGAAGAAGTTCCAGCTCGTGTGGGGAGCGTTTGTTAACGTTGTGGACATGGATTCATTTGTAAAGAAGTCGATGCTGGATTTGCAGAGAGACTCAGTCAGAAACACCACTTATATTGGATCTGACAACAATGACACAGCAGTATAATTCACAGTAAGACATTTTACTTTAAGTTACTTCGTTTCACTATTGCTTTGTTAAAAGAGATTGCTTGATAAGTCCTGTTGTAACATCCGTGTCTAAATACGTTTGTTGACTGTTTTAATTTACTAAAAACATTAAACGATTAATAAAGGTACAACACTTAACAATACGACTGTAATTTAAAGGTAGAAATATACAAAGTTAGTTATAAGGAAGGATTTATCAACCGCAGTTTAGATTCTGATGCCCGTTTACTGTGTTGTATACGGTAATTTAGGCAAGTTGCGTTTGAAAGGTCAAACACTCAACAAAGCTTATTTTTTATCATATAACTGTGGTATTTAACATTACGTGAATGTAAAAGCGACCTCACAAGCACAATAGAAATATACAAAGTTATTGATAATGATTTATTAGACGCAGTTTAGATTCGGATGCACGCTTACTGTGTTTTATACGGTAATTTAGTCACGTCGAGTTTTGTTTCTACTTTAATATACGTATTGTCATTTATGTGTATCATCTTTAGCACCCAGAATCTTTTGTGTCTCAAACATATTTGTGTTCGGCTGCTATTTTTATCACATTAATGTTTTTAAAACATTTCCCTACATGTAATGACGGGGAATGAAGCTGTCCAATCATAGCAGTGGGTGTTTACGTTCAGGTCTTCAATGCGGCCCGCCCCTTCAAACGAACCATTTCTCAAGACAGCCATTAATCCATGTTACAAAATAGCGTATTACTTATTGCTTTTGATGTTTTTGAATGTAAAAACAACGCGAAATGCATAAGTAGACATCAATCAACGTCATAAAGCAATAAAATCGACCAATTCACGGCCCCTTTAAGAAACAATACTGACCCAAAGTTCTTCTATGGTATTGCGTATCACCTTAATTTTTAAAGGTGCAGTGTGTAGATTTTAGCGGCATCTAGTGGTAAGATTATGAATTGCAACCATGGCTCAGTCCACCGCTCACCCCTCCCTTTCGAAACACATAAAGAATTTACGCTAACCGCCACAGGACAAAAATGTCATCGTCTTACTGTGTGTTCACACCAGCCGCGGTAGAGGCGACAAAAACACGCTATTCGCGCCTAGTTGGACGCTTGAACATTTTGAGTTTACTCGCTTCATTCACGCGTGAAAGCCGCGCGTGAAATTCTAGTAATTCAAGACATTCACGCGGAACTTTGCATCATGGGAGAGGCTTCTGTGACTTCACTTGCTCCCTGTAATCACATTCGTACTAGAGCAGGAGTGGGGAACCCTGGGTCCTGGAGGTCCACTGTCCTGCAGAGTTTAGTTCCAACCCTAACCAAACACTGAAGACCTGAATTAGATTTTTCAGGTGTGTTTAATTAAGGTTGGAACTAAACTCTGCAGGACAGTGGCCCTCTAGGACCAGGGTTCCCCACCCCTGTACTAGAGCAAGCTCCTGATTGGTTAACGCGGCGTGAATATCCACCAAAGTTCAGATTTTTCAACTCGCGCATTTCCCACGGCAACGCTCAATTCACGCGTAACGCGCCATGCCATTCGGGAGTACCGCGCCACAGGATGCCTATTCGTCTCTTTGCATTGACTTAACATGTAAATCAATTGTGCTTGCCGCCTCTTCCGCAAAACAAAAAGCTAAACATGTCACATATCTTTGAAAAGCTGAAATTCTTGTGATTCGAAAGATGTAAACCGTTTTTAAAATACAATTTACACAGCAGGTACAATTTGTGTCCTTTTTAGGCATTTTTTTTTTAGGAATGCTGCATAGTTGTTAAAACATAATTTTTAACTAACTTTTGGATACCACTGTGATGTGCTCACCCTTTCTACCAAAGAACATTCAAGAACTATTTTTTACCTTCCAAATGACACATGGATTTATCCTTTTATTTTCATACCATTATCCCGCTGAAATCAGGCTAAAAGTCACTTTATGGATAGTTCCTCTAATTCTTTACCTGCCAAGTCCTTGAAATAAATGCTGACTAAATGAAAAAACTTACTGTAGCAACACACGCTTCAGTTGTCTTGCATTCTTGCTGACATCTTACATTATCTCAATCTATTATGTTTTTCACTCTTTCTATTTCTTTCAAAGAAATAGACTGTACTGTCAGAGTACAACCAAAATGTTTAACCTACTCTTTTTAAAAGCACACCACGTTCCTCACAGGCACGCTGTTTCTCGTTTCAATCTACTAGTGCAAATGGATGTACCTTCACAGTTCTTCCCATCGAAAGCCAGGGAGAAGCCGGTGGTGCAGGAGCAATGGTAGGAACCCGGTGTGTTCTCGCAGGTCTGGGCACACAGGCGACCCGGGTGCCTCCAACACTCATTTACATCTGCCAAGAGAACATGTGCACAGAACAGTATTAGTCTGGGTACATATTGCAGTCTGGGGTGCATCTCTCTTTCTCTCTCTCTCTCTCTCCTCTCTCTCTCTCTCTCTCTCTCTCTCTCTCTCTCTCTCTCTCTGATCAGGCAGAGGGGCAGTAAAGAGATAAAAGATTAGGATAATCAGCAAACTCTCTGGAGCCTGAGCAGTCGTAAGCTTCATCTATGCCTGTTTCTATTCAGGCTAACCAAAGAGAAGGCAGTGTAGCTTAAAGTACTACAAGTGGTGTCATCTGTAACCACACTTTTGGTTGAAGACCAAGGTTTTACATTGGACATCAAGACCTGAGCCAATGCATAAATCAAAAAAAAAAAAGTTAATATATATATATACTCAAACTTTTCCCGATTTATGCATTGGCTCGGCTCTTGATTTACAATGTATTGGGTCAGGTCAGTATTAAAAAGTAAATTCCTAATTTTACGCAAAATCCAATATCCGCCGTGTTATTCTGTCATCTTTTCTCCCTTTTATCCCAAAATGCAATAAACGCCAGTCCTCCTTCTCTGCAGAATGCAATAAATCACAGCACACAATTCCACGCATTGTAAACATTAATGGCGGTGCGTTGAATACACACAGAATCCTAGTTTTCCTCATCTACTTTGTACTTCGTGATCAACAAACAAACAAAAACAAAGTAATACTTTTGATGGCATTGATGAAACATAAGCCACTCGGGTGACACAAAATGCCGTCTGTTGCTTGTTCTCACACGACAGCATCAAGCTTCTGACATGATAACACATTTACCCCAGGTGATCTTATGAAAAACTTTCAATTATTTTACTCAAAGTCAATGAAAATCGAGCAGGACCAAAACATTTTACAGCTGATCGCTGTCAAAATCACTGTGTTCTTAATATGACAAAGTAAGTGTTTTGATTAAAGCCATTAATGTTTAATCAGTGTATACCACTAGTCAACTAAATGAATATAACATGGCAAAGATGAATGCACATTTATATATTGATTTAACAGATTTATAGCATTTTGGAAAAAAACTTGTCATGGATTTATTGCATTTTGCTGAAAAAATAATCATTTTTTTATAATAAATCTTTGATAATCTAATTATGGATTTGAATTTTTAATGTTATTATAACCTAAAGATGCTATGTAAAAGTTTGTAAAAGACAAAAGTGGTTTTTATCTTGCCACTACTTTCTTGGTATAGAAAACACGTTTTTACTGAAATTTTTAAAATTGACTTATTGCGTAATTAATACCCAAATAATTCTATATATCTATTTTGTCTGAGGTTAAAAGTCTAGACATTACATATTTTTTATGTTCTTTTTTTAATGTAATTTTGGCTATCTCTCCCAACACATCCTATTGTGAGCACTCACAAGTCCGACAAAGGATGTGTTTTCACAGTTTGGTTGTGTAGTATGTGTCATTGTGTGTGTAAATACGCACCCACACAGAGCTGGCGAATGGAGTCGTACTGGTAGCCGGTTTCACAGTCACAGCGGTAGCTGCCGGGCAGGTTGTGACAGATTTGGCCCTGTCCACAGCGGTGGGTGCTAGTCTGACACTCGTCCACATCTGCAGTTACACATTCCAACATTCTTGCTAGTTCTTGTAGCATTTACAAGCAAGTGTAGTTAACCATGCATACTAACAAGTCACAAGTATACTTTCAGAAATAAAGGTACAAAAGCTGTCACTAGGACGGTCGGTACTCTTTTAAAAGTACCATACACAGCAGTATATACAAGTAGACATTGTATACTGAGGTAGCACAGTGCAAATAAAGTGAGTGATGTGCTGTAAGGAATATAGTAGGGGAAGATTAGTGCACCTGCTGGGGGGTAGGAACAGATACTGTATGTATACATTTGGTACCAATGTGTACCTCCGATATACCAATATTTACCTTTAAGGTACTAATATGCACCCTTTAGGTACAAAGGTGTACATTTTGAAAGGGTATCGCCACAGTGACAGCTTTTGTAAAAGCTTGCTTTTATTGTGTCCCATTGATAATGCTATTACAGTTTGGACATGATACATGGTACAATACCATGTACCTATATATATATATATATATATATATATATATATATATATATATATATATATATATATATATATATAAATATAAATATATATATATATATATATATATATATTTCTGTATATATGAAGAGTTGTGTTCCAAAACGCAATAAACGCAATTGTTGAAAAAAATGAGTTACTGCCAAAATCAGGATTCTATCTGGTCAGTAGTTAAAAGTAAATTCTTAATTTTACGCAAAATCCAATATCCGCCGTGTTATTCTGTCATCTTTTCTCCCTTTTTTCCCAAAATGCGACAAACGCCACTCCCACTTTTTTACAGAACGCAATAACTCCATTTCTGATATTACAGCCCACCGTTCACGCAATGTAAACAAACAATGGCGGACGCGCGTAGTCCACGGAGTCCTGGTTTTCCTCATCTACTTTGTACTACGTGATCAACAAACAAAACAAAATAATACTTTAATTGCATTGCTAAACCTGTGATGGTTTTCTGTGATGGGAAAGAAACGTAAGCCATCAGCATCTAACAATTTCCCTGAGAGGCACTCGGGAGACGGGTGCTTGTTCTCCCGACAGCATCAAGCTTCTCATGCTAACACATTGACCCCAGAGGATCTTATGAAAAACTTTACATAATTTTACTCAAAGTCAACGAAAATCGAGCAGGACCAAAAACATTTTACAGTCGATCGCTGTGAAAGACGTTAAGCGAAGACGTCAAGTAACCGCAATGACAGTGATCTTAATATGACAAAGTAAGTGTTTTGATTAATAACATTAATGTTTATATTTTTAATTAGTGTGTACAACTAGTCAACTAAATGAATATAACATGGCAAAGATGAATGCACATTTATATAGGCTATTGATTCAATAGATTTATAGCATTTTGAATAAAAACTTGTCATGGATTTATTGCATTTTGTGGAAAAAATAATCCGTTTTTATAATAAATCTTTGAAAATCAACTTATGGATTTGAATTTTTTATGTTTTTATAACCTAAAGATGCTGTGTGAAAGTTTGTAACAGAAAATAGTTGTTTTCATCTTGTCACTTTCTTGGTATAGAAAACACGTTTTTACCAAAATTTGTCAAAATGGATTTATTGCGTTTTGGAACCAAACTCTTCATATATATATACAGGGTGCGATTTGTAAAAAAAACAGAGGGGGGGATATTTTCATAGGCGTCGATTTCGGCAACGGTGGGTACCCACCATATTTCGTCATGAGTCATTTTGTACCCACCATTAGTTTTAACTTTTTTGACTGTTTTCAGTGGTTATGAAGAGCAATATGAGAGAGAAATTTGGTAATCATTGTCCGACCTAACAAAAATCCATTATAATATTAATATTATTTTTTATATATTTCTACTTAAAATATTTCTAATATTCAGAAATGCGCTCCCCACTCACGAGCTCTGATCGGAACAAACCCGAACCTCACTGTCTGCTGAACTTGCGCAGAAACATAAAAATATAACCAGCTTTTCAAAATGGTTTTAAAACTAAACATTTATACTATTTTAGCACAAATTATGAGCTTATTGACGATTTTTTATCATTCTTGACATAATGCGTCTCTGTCCACAGCACATTTCAAAACATTTTAATTCATAAAAATAAATCATGAGAACATGAACTCATCACTGCATTTGCAGGAATTGTAAAATCTTTTTTCTTATTAACTCATGAAGCAGCCTAACACAATATTTTTACTCTAATAGCTTATCTTTCCCCACACATATGAACTTTGATCATGCACAACGAAAAAACACGCAAGAATTAAATCTTGAATGGCAAAACTATATGGCACAACATAGTGTCAACTTAAACATAAATATGAACAATGTATTGATTGCAAAGTTAAACCATTACAGTAGAAACAGTTTTAATGCTGCTTTTAAAGTAATAACATTAACTTTACACCGCGATGCTGAGCTACAGTGAAATGATAGAAAAGTCAGATGCATTATGTGTTAGTCACATTGCCTCATTTGCGCAAACTGGACGCGCCCGCGCCTTGCTAAACGCCTCATCGGCATTTCTCATGTGTAACTTCGGCCATTCATTCTCAGTGGTGTGACTGGGACACTAACTCTGCTTGTCATCATAAACAGATAATCAGATTGTTATGTTTATTCCCGCTTTATTAATATGCGTCTGAATGTGCTGCATTTCATCGTATCGACACACAGCTCCATAACCATCTCGCAAGTGTTGATAGGTGAGGTGTAACCAATCAGATAGCGCCGTGGGCGGGACATTGAGCAAGTCTGCAGAGTAGTGAATACAGAGAGGCTGCGTGACAGCTGTATCAGAGCCAGCCAAAGTAGCGCATTTTAAAACAAAATTGACTTTAATCAAACCACGGATCCGTGATAAGTTTTGTGATCCGTCTCGCCACTAGTGTAGTAGCACTGATCACTTTGAGGGGGGGGATAAAATTATCCCCACCGGGGATAAAAATAATTAAGCAGAGTCAGGGATACATTGACCAGAAAGGGGGAAATCCCACGCATCCCCCCCGGCAAATCGCACCCTGTATATATATATATATATATATATATATATATATATATATATATATATATATATATATATATATATATATATATATATATATATATATATATATAGGGTAGGCATGTTGTTTAATCAAGTGAAATAGTTTATTCAGTGCATGCACATCCCTTGAGAACTGTGTGTGTGCAGTCACATATTGCAGGACATTACAATGGCCCCCATGAGAAAATTGATCCACAGAAGGATCATTTCTATACTTATAATGATGTTTTAATCTAAAACTGCTAAAAGGCTAATGCATTCAATAGGTTTGGGGGTATTTGTAAGGTTAGGGTACAGAAAAAATCCCTGTGTGTGTTTGCCTGCATGCTTACCAATGCACCGTGCCCCATCAGGGCTGGAGTGATACCCCCGACTGCATGCAATAATCTTGCGCTGACAGGTATAAGAGCCCACTGTGTTTATGCAGTTAAAGCCGGCAGTACAAGGCTCTCTCACACTGCTACATTCATCTATGTCTAAAAAACAACAAAAGTTTTAAAGGGTAAACTGAATGCAAGAATGCAACTTTGCAAAAATTTTTTTTACCTAATTGCTTTGTCATTTGTAATTCTTACATCTTCAAAATAAAAATAAAAAGTATTTTTCATGCAACCCTCCACTAGGGGGCACTAGATGACTCTCAAGATTGCTCTGTCCTGTCTTACCGATGCAGTTGCCATGCGAGTCCTCAGTGAAGCCTGTGAGACAGCGCTGCTTCGGGTTACATGTGAATGAGCCGTCGGTATTCAAGCATTCAAAGCCCATCCCGCAGTTATGGGTACGCAGTACACACTCATCAATGTCTGGAGAGAAAAGGGTATCGTGTGTCAAAACAAAGAAAGTCACCAGACAACTGGAAGACATGGAGTATGGTATCTTGATTGATGCATAAGGAGTTCAAATAAAATAATAAAATATTGAGGAAAATCTGTACTTCTCAAGAATTTGGCATATGTGGAAGTATAATGAATTGGTGTTGGAAGAGATGGGTTTGGCCCGAGATCACAACAGTCCTCAATTAAAGGTTAGAAGTTTACAGTAGGTGGCACTGTGGCTCAATAACAGGCTGAAAAAGCATGCTTGCAATTTGAGTCGCCTCATCTCGTAGGATCAAACCCCACAGTCATCTGCGCTTTTAACTGCATGTTTGCAATCACAGGTAAAACCAAATAATTTTGTGTTCCACATAAAGTTAAACTGTGTGTAACCCAAACTGATTAGCACCATTACCTAAGTAAACACCCACTTTAGGATATTTGGTGAGTCCTTCATTTCAGGTTTTCTGCAAGTTCTTGTCCTTCCAAAGCCTCTAATTAGGTCAAATCTACTTTTTTCCTTTAAGATCAGATCATAATTATCCCTTTCGCACTTATTAGCATGCACCAGACCGAGTCTTGACAAGAATCAGAGACTCTTGCAAAGTTATCTCAGCGTTCAAAGGCAAATTGAAATAGTTAGATGTGTCTAGGCATCTGCTTTGTGTAAAACAGCTCGCTGGATGCTTTAGATGTTACTAAGTGAAAGCCTAAGGCAATCAGCTGTGGCCTGCTTCAAACTGCAAAGGCCTGAGAAAAAATCTTGCTGCACAGATTTACGCCGTTACCGGTTCTTCTTCGGAGTGAACGTGATGTGTTTAAATGACGAAGAGACCGGCTAGATGGAAGAACAGTTGTTATTGATTCTGACCACATGTATCACAAAGCCGTTCGGATAGCTGTGTCTGAGCATTGAGGAAAGTTGGACTGATGCCACATTTGTGCTGATATTATTTTACATATACAGTAGGCAAGGTCATTCAGACACAATGCATAGCATTCTTTAATGGATACTCATCAGGGTATATAGCATATTTACTGTATGTGACCCTCTCTGTGAAATCTAGATATGAGTAAAAGCATCAAAGTTTAATTTCACTCACTGATTTAAAGGTGCAGTGTGTACATTTTAGCGGCATCTAGTGGTGAAGTTGCAAATTGCAACCAGCGGCTCAGCCCACTGCCCAACCCTCGCTTTTAAAACGCATAAAGAAGCTACGATAGCCACCACCGGACAAACATGTCATCGTTGGAGACAACTTAGTAAAAAAGTTTGTCCGTTAAGGGCTTCTGTAGAAAAATGGTGGCACAAAATAGCGACCTCCTTGTAAGGGGACCCTCGGTGTATGTAGATAAAATCGTCTCATTCTAAGGTTATAAAAACATAACGGTTCATTATAAAAGGTCTTTATACACCCCTGATAATATAGTTTTGTATATTATTTTGCTTTTTTTTCTCAAAAATCCTTCTAAAAATTACACACTGCACCTTTAATATTGATTTTAACTGCATTCAGTCAATATTAAAGATATCAAGGAACCGATTTGAACAGAACATTCTTTACATGATGATTTTATGTAGAAAACAGTAAATCACCCCAAAAATATTTTAGCTGGATTTTCATAACATCCCATCTATTATTTTTTATTAAATAACTCATTATATTGCACTAAATGTGCATGTGCCAGAAAAAGCAGCAATTATTCAACCCACCTTCACACACTCCATTTCTCTTCTGGTAACCACTCGGACATGAGATCTGCCTCTCGCACATGAACGCTCCGATCGTGTTCACGCACCGTTCATCCACCTGGCAGGTGTGTGTGTTTGTCGCACACTCATTCACATCTGGAAAAAAAAAGCGCATCAATATTTAACTCCACACAGAGCCAAGAACATGGACAAGAAGTTACATTTAAAAAAAAACTGTTCCAATACAATTGTGATACAATGGTGATCAATATTTCTGAAGCATCATCATGTCAGCTTGTAGTGCATGTGGACAATATCAAGTACAGATACTGTAAACAAGGCATGTGTTTATTTTATGCTCTGTCACTTCAATGATCAAGATCTTCGGTTGGATTTATTAAAGGTGCAAACATCGGAAACAAACCCAGAAAGAGGATAATTCCTTCAGGCTTAGAAAATGGCTGATTTGTGGACCCAAAACCTTAATCTGTCATGTTTTTGCCAGAGTAAGACATTTCAAGGGACTGGGTGGAAATGTTTGTGCTTGTTCTGGCTACATTAAGACTCTAGAGAGAAAAGCACATGGTGACTGATCTGTTCCTCAACTGCTGGTAACACCAGAGAGAAAACAATGATTTTAAGTAAGTTTTTAGTCAAACACGAAACTTAATATATTGGGGTATATACAGGCTATGATGACATGTATCAGGATATGATTTTTAATTTAAATCACCAGAATGAATTACATTTATATTACACATTACACTACTCAGCAGTGGTAGCTCGTGACTGCTCTTCCGAGGGGCGCAGATTCAAAATTAGTGTTTGTAGTATTATGTGTGTTGCTCGTGTTTTCAAAATATGGGTTGCGTCATGTGAACCATGTGCATCACGTGTTTTGTCAAAATAAAAGCCTGCTGCACACACATCAAAACCGTTTATGATAAAAGAGACGCTCACGTTCACAAAATACACGCAAGACACTCCCTTAACAGTAAACTCTGATTACAAATGAGATTATGAGAGTATCTGGCAAACGCGAGCGTCTGTTTTTATCATAAACCCTTTAGACGCATCTGCAGCAGGCACCCACCTTGACAAGACACGTGACGCACACAAAAACACCCGATGCGCAGAACACATACTTTGAAACCACAAACCACACAACATGACGGCCTACACACATGTTGTGACGAACTTTGCATCAAGCACCCTCGAAAAAGAAGTCACTGGCCGCCACTGAATTTATGTAAACATTAATATAACCCCTACCCTAAACCGATTCATAAACGGTTTTGACGCATGTTTAGCAGGCACTTATTTTGACAAAACACATGATGCACATGGTTCACATATTTTGAAAACACAAGCAACACACATGATACTCCGAAACACATATTTTGAATTTGCGCCCCTCGGATGAGTAGTCACGAGCCGCCACAGCATAAGTGTTTCTTATTACACTGCATCTAATCTGACGCATAATGCTGCGTTTACACCAGCCATGGTAAAGGCATCAAGCGCGAGTGATTTCAATGTGAAGTCAATGTAAAGACGCATTCATGCGCGTCTGGATGTCTAGCGGCGCAAATGAGGCGTTTAGTGCGGCATGGTAGATGCGATTCTGCCTCAATGGCGCGAATTGAGCGTTGCCGCAGGAAACGCGCGAGTTGAAAAATCTGAACTTTGGTGGAAAAATGCGCCGCGTTAACCAATCAGGAGCTTGCTCTAGTAGTGACGTGATAACAGGAAGCGAGTCGCAGAAGCGCCTCCCATAACGAGAATTTCCGCATCTCGATTACTAGAATTTCACGTGCGGCTTTCTCAAAATGTGTGAAGCGAGTACACTCAAAATGAAGCGAGTACACTCAAAATGTTCAAGTGTTCAACTTCCAGCGCTAGACGTGAATTTGATGCATCAAACCTGTCTGGTGTGAACCCATAGTAAGGCAAACAACCTTGAAATGTAACCACAGGTGGTAATAAGCTGCTGGCCGCTAGAGGGCGCTTATCCCTGAAACTTAACTGTACGCCGTAATAAGCTGCTCGCACAAACAATATAGTATATGGTCGTTACTTTTAAAAGGCAAGCAAGTTAGTTTTATCCAAAAAAAACAATGAATTAATATAAAACAGTACATAAATCAATTCAACTACAGAAAGTCAATTAATGAGTCTTTCAAATGCTTGTTCATCTGAATTAAGAACATCTGTTCTCTGCATTGCAGCTTCTTGCAAGAGGACAAAACTTGTTTGAAGAGCCTCCGGTACTGAGTCCTAAAAAATACGTCTCCATCTATCTGCTCGGCTATATTTTTACTCCTTCAGACCGCAGGGGCAATAGTACAGAGCTGTGGAGCTTCTGGGCATTTACAATTGCCTTTACGGGCTCCATCACAAACTATCACACCCTGCCTCTTTTTAAAAGTTTTTGGCTTCAAAACATTATTTAGTTTCAGACATGCAGAAAGCATCTCTGACGTGCTTTTCATGCACTGTCACCGATATGGCACAAAAGCATCAACAAGCAGCCTCATCAGTAAAGTAGAGTGGAGGGATTTATTAAAAAAATACTTATCATAACAATATGGTAAATTGCCTTTAAAATGTGGTACTTTGAAATGCATTACAGAACATGTGTTTTATGAATAATGCATTTTTGCAGACTGGAGGCCAAGATAGGTAGGTGAGCTTTATCGTGAAGTGTTGTGTCTGTGGCTCAAGCGCTGAGGATTATGGTCTGTGGATGTTAAGTATTGCAGCTGCGTTCAGTGATGTTAAGATGAGCGAGCGATGATGAATGTTTAAGACTTCAAGCATTCGGTTTATATCATCATCTCATTTAGCGTTTAGATGCTTTTGCATCTGAGCCTCTCATATGTTAACAACACACATGTTTATTTTCATTTACTTTATTATTAAAATAAAACCTTCATATACACTCACCTAAAGAATTATTAGGAACACCATACTAATACTTTGTTTGACCCCCTTTCACCTTCAGAACTGCCTTAATTCTACATGGCATTGATTCAACAAGGTGCTGAAAGCATTCTTTAGAAATGTGGGCCCATATTGATAGGATAGCATCTTGCAGTTGATGGAGATTTGTGGGATGCACATCCAGGGCACGAAGCTCATGTTCCACCACATTCCAATGATGCTCTATTGGGTTGAGATCTGGTGACTGTGGGGGCCATTTTAATACAGTGAACTCATTGTCATGTTCAAGAAACCAATTTGAAATGATTTGAGCTTTGTGACATGGTGCATTATCCTGCTGGAAGTAGCTATCAGAGGATGGGTACATGGTGGTCATAAAGGGATGAACATGGTCAGAAACAATGCTCAGGTAGGCTGTGGCATTTAAACGATGCCCAATTGGCACTAAGGGGCCTAATGTGTGCCAAGAAAACATCCCCCACACCATTACACCACCAACACCAGCTTGCACAGTGGTAACAAGGCATAATGGATCCATATTCTCATTCTGTTTACGCCAAATTCAGACTCTACCATCTGAATGTCTCAACAGAAATCGAGACTCATCATACTAGGCAACATTTTTCCAGTCTTCAACTGTCCAATTTTGTTAAGCTTGTGCAAATTGTAGCCTCTTTTTCGTATTTGTAGTGGAGATGAGTGGTACCCGGTGGGGTCTTCTGCTGTTGTAGCCCATCGGCATCAAGGTTGTGCGTGTTGTGGCACCAACAACCATGCCGTCTGGCACCAACAACCATGCCACGCTCAAAATGGCTTAAATCACCTTTCTTTCCCATTCGGACATTCAGTTTGGAGTTCAGGAGATTGTCTTGACCAGGACCACAACCCTAAATGCATTGAAGCAACTTCCATGTGATTGGTTGATTAGATAATTGCATTAATGAGAAATTGAAGTGTACATTAAAACATCTGATAAATGCTAATAATATTTTCAAACACTACTCTCAACCTTTTTGAGCTGCTACACAACTTGACTGCTGTTTGGTTAGGGACTGGAGGTCTTCACGGGTCTGCTTAGATCCGAAAAGCCAAGGTCGGACCCGAGATCTGAGTGGGTTCAGGTCTAAAAGTTTCATGTGTGCCACGGGTCAGGTATAACATTAGCGCCTTGTGTCTTGAGTAATTTAAAATGAATGTGTTTTTGGCAAACAGACCCAAGAAGACCCAAACCATCTCGCGTATGTCCTTTTCCAGCAGACTGCACACTCACATGTCGGTGCTGTTTACATTTGGGTTAAAAACATTGCCACTTGGTCAGGTTGGACTCGGGTCTAATTTTGTCGGGTTTGTCTCGGGTCGGGTCTTTCTTAAAAAAAAAAGATTTATGCACGTCGGGCTCAGGTTAAAACTGATTCAGGTAATTTCGGGTCGAGTACATTTCTTTGGACCCGAGAAGACCTCTATAAGGACCTGCGAAGACCCCTATGAGCTAACTCAGGAATGATATGGTTTTGTAATAGATTGTGACATTTGTGTATGCTTACCACTAATGCTATGTTTTGGTTAAGCCAGGAGGAATGCAAAACAAAATCAGCCAGGCCCCACAGCTTCTGTTGAGAACTCCTTGAGCAAACCTGATACCCATAATGCAACCACACGCTTATGAGCTGGTTATAAGACTGAGCCAGTGGGCTTTGCATTTCCCACCTGTTAATATGTGCTAATCCATATTTTTTTGCCTGCCAATGTCAGGTGAATGGAGAAAATGTTGAAAAATTAGCTTTAACCATTTTTGACCAGCCACTTTTTTAAGTTGAGCCAACTTTTGTAAAAAGCCCTAATATGTATTTTTGTGGTACCTGTATGTACCTCTAAAGCACCAATGTGCAGCTTTGAGATACCATTATGCACCTTTTACTGTAGGTACACAAGTGTACTTTTTGAAAAGGCATCGCCCCAGAGACAACTTTTCTACCTTCTTGTACCTTTTATTTGAGACTATTCTGGATGTGAATAAAGCCCTTATCACACATTGCATTGAGATGCACACAGTGGTACAAGCCCTCCTGGTTTAAACACACCTCTTCAAGTAAGCATTTGAGTCTGCCGTGCACTCATTCGCATAAACAGCATACACAACAGACAGCTAAAAAGAAGAATATGTGCAGACACATACACACTTGTACCAGCATCAACATAAAGTCACAATGGCGTTTTACAGGGTGCGAGATCAGATAAGGGTTTTATTCCTAATTGTGAGGTTTGCTCTCAATCAATCATCCATTTTATTGTTGTTTTAGAGAAGATTTCTACGCATCGTCTGCTTTATGAATCTATAACACTTAATGTTTACCACGTGAATATGGCTTAGGAAGAGAAACAGATGCTGGAGAAACTCTGGAGACGATGGGCCATATAGAGTTTATGTATGCTACAAAAACCGACTCGTACTTTTAACATGCATTTGGAAGTGGAAATGTCTAGAGTACATTAAATGGGCAATCAAATATTTCATTAAAAAATTCCTTATTTCATTTTTTCAGTGACTTGAAAGCTTGGATTCACAAGCAAAGTCATGCAGGAAAAATATTTATTTTGTTACTGCCAAGATGAAATCAAGGATTTAGGCCACCCACATTTAGGCATATGGGAACACTTTATAGACAGAAAGACAAAGAATGAATAAAATAAACTATTTAAATGAGCATGCAGAGATTAAAACTGCCTGTCCAGCTAAATCCATTTTGATGATAGCCATACTTGTCCTCACTTTTGTGATGCATTTACTGTCTCTGCAGTCTTCTGCAGCAACTTTTAAAGATTGATGTGCAACCTGTTATTCATGTTTGCCTCGTGGACAATTCGTTATCGTTACCGAGTGTCGTAGTAATAAATTCTGCTTTTAAACAGAACAAAAACACAATGTGAACATCTACAGTAGGTTTCCTGTAAAAGTTTATGTCGACTTACAGTCAGGTGGTATAAATTACATAAAGAAATCCACACAGTTACGCTAGCACCAGCGAAATACTGCGTTTCTGGATCAGTTTATAGTCGATAGCAGATGTGCATGGCGGTTTTATTGGCAGCCTTCATGGTAAGTTCAGAATGTGAATGGAAAGACCTTGAATTATGTGCTGTAACTCGATCAGTACAGTAAATAAACACAGTAAAAATGTCAGATCAGACGGGAAAACAAATCGCAAGACAGAGGATGTTGTTAGGTCAGTGCTAGGGTCAGCGGTTATTATTGTAGTTAGGGCTGAAAGAGTCATTCGTCGTGGATCAGTGGAGCTGAAGGAAGCAGAATCTTTAGGTAGCACTGCAAAGTGAGTTTCAAGCCATGATGTGATGTTTTATCAGTTTTGTGACAGGTGCAATATATTGCAATAAGAAGGAAAAAAGCAGACAGGAAACTCAAACAGGTACAGGGTCAGTATGACATGCATATTTTGTGTCTGGGGGCATTATGTACCAAAAAAATAATTTGATACATTTACGACATTTGTCACTATAAAACCGATTTAGTTTAAATACTATTTTCAGTATGTTGTACTTTAATGTAATCGGTAAGCTGGTACACTTTCTGTGTCAGGTGGTACAACCAATGTAATACTAGAAAAAAGCTATTTTATCAAACACATTTTAATTGTATATAAAAAGTATATTTATGAATTTGATATCACAGGCCAAAAATTATACCAGCATCCAGTCTCACGGAGTTGCGTATAAATAGCACGAAGTGTAAAAATCGTGCAATACATACGCCAAATTCCACTTTGGCGTGCATGTGGTGCGCCGGTCCTTCCCGTTCGCTTGGACGGTGCGTCTTTTTTTGTTGTTTTGTTTATTGGTTGCTCAGTTTTTTTGCTGTTTTTTACCATTTTCGCTTGGGTTTAACTTTTTGTTATTTAAAAATGACATCCTAACCCAAACCCCAACTCTAACCCCAACTTCAAGCGGCCATGGCTTAAATATGGACAAAAACATTGAGAAACCTGCATATTAAATAACCTCATTAAGCAAATCTAAAATCTAACCCTAAACCCAAGCGAAAATGGTTTAAAAACAGAAAAAAAATTGAGAAACCAATAAATAAAAGGACAAAAATATGCACCGTTTAAGTGAATGGGAGGGACTGGCGTATCATGTGCACGCCGGAGTGGAATTTGGCATATGTATTGCACGATTTTTACACTTAGTGCTATTTATACGCATCTACGTAAGACTGGGTAGTCCAAGCAGAAGTCTGATAAATGTAAATTCATTGCAGAGGTCAGGTGGTGCAACCAGAAAGTCAAATGGTGCAACTGCTTTGAATGCACCTAAGAAATAAAAAAACGTAATGCTAAATAATTTTAATAAGCTAATAATTTAACTAATATTTTAAATAAATAGATGTTTTAATAAATGCAAGCTAATGTTGTCTATAATTTTTGTTATACATTTTTTTATTATTGTTCTTAAATGTATAATGGTCTTAAGTGTTAGTTTTTCAAATTATTTTCAGGACTATAATTTTAAATGCCACGATTAAATAAACAAACAATCAGCATGACACAGGAAGTGCGTTAAAACTTATCTGGCAAATAGACATTAGCTACATTTACATGCAACCAAATAATCCGTTTGTAATCATATTAATGGCTCAGTGATATCGAAAAGCCTTCATTTAAACACCTTAATTAATACGATTAAGGTCGACCGGATGCAAATTTGGATCGTATTGAAGGGGGTGGTGTACTCCGATTTGTGATTCGATCAGCAGGAGAAAAGTACGCATGTAAACACGTGAATTGTAGTATTTTGTCATTGGATGCAAAAATGTGGAGAACATTTGTAATAAAGATTGATGATGATGATTTGTGCTCAAGTTTATATTCACATCTTATATTTACCTCTTATTTACGTATCACATGATTCTCATCACAGAAACATGCAATAGCAAGGCAATGGCAACATGTATTATTAATTTAATGGGTTCACGCGCTGTACATTCTACAGCGTTCATGTGTACTTTCATAACATTAGGCTACATAAGGCAATAAAATAGCGTTGTGCCTTTTTTAAATTGTGCTTTCATTGCCTATATCTGAAAACTTCTTAAGAACAACTTTCTCCAACTCATTTATCCAGAGATAAAACGCAAACTCGATGAGAGATGCTGCGCTGGGTGGCGTTGCCAAGTCCTCTGCTTTTTTCGAGTTCAGATTTGGCTACCGTTTAAACTGTCTCCGCGGGTAGTTTTTTCCTGTGGGTTAAAGATGAAAGGATTTTGTTTATTAGTTATCGGCTGTGAATAGTCATTGGGATGCTTTTGGGCTAGTTTTGAATGTCCATTGGGATGGTTTTGATACGCGAATCTGGCAACCCTGGCTGTGCCCTTGCGCAGATGTTCAGTTCGGATTATATAGAATGTACATGAAAACGAACAATGTTTAGGGTACATGTATACTGTACTGTTAAATCAAATTAAATTCAGTCGGATTGACAAAATTTTGTGCATGTAAACATAGCCAGTGATGGGTTGCACCACCCGAAAATTTTGAATATGGATATAAAAATATTGTGAAAAAATTATTAAAATGTACTGAAATGCTGTTCTATTAACAAACATTTGTTCCTGACTCAGGAACATGCATTATATCTAATTTTTTTTAATTTAAAATACATTTTTAAAAACCTTTTTTGTCATTGACCCTACAATAGTTAAAAAAAGTTTGACTTTACCTTCACAGCTGTGTCCGTCAACCATCAGAAAGTAACCAGGGTAGCAAGAACACTGTGGTAGTCCTCTGATCACAGAACAGCGTTGAGAGCAGGGTCCATTACCTGCAGAAAGCAAAGCAGATTTACATTCATTCATCTGACTTTTTGAAGTGTCTTACAGTGAATTCAATCTGTAACACTGTTTTAGGTCTGCATGGAATCAACCCATTACCTCTGCATTGTTAAAGGTCCCGTTCTTTCTGTGTTTTTGAAGCTTAAATTATGTTTACATTGAGCAATATAACATGTGTTAATGTTTCATGTTTAGAAAAATTTGGTATTTTTCACACAATTTACTTATCTGTATACCGTTGATTTCACTGTCCTAAAAACAGGCTGTTGTCTTCCTTGTTCTATGAAGTCCCTCCTTCAGAAATACGTATCGAGTTCTGATTGTGTAGTTTGTTTAGTGTGTTGTGATTGGATAGCAGCTTAGCTTGTCGTTAGCTTAGCTGGCGACTGACATATTCCTGTGGGCGGAGTTTAGTACAAAAAACTGTTCTCGTGACACCATTAAAGCTGGAAGTAGAGGGCTGTAGTCCAAAACGGCTGTTCGCTGTAGGCTTTGAAAGGCGAATTCTGTTAAAAAAATATCGCCTGGCAGTGAACTTTGAGCTTAATCATTCTACAGGTATTATTTATGCTTTTATAGCAACATTCCACACTAAACAGGGTTTAAAAACTGGGATCAGAAAGAACGTGACCTTTAATGCACCAATCTATTACAGTATTTAATGATGTTTATTGAAAGACAATTTAAAGGATGTTACACAATATTACACAATTACACATACTTAATTACACGCCTCCACCCCACAAACACAGATGTGCAGTTGTGCAAAATAATAAAATAATAATAATACATGTTACTTGTCTGTTTCTCTAATAAAAATATTTCTGTAATAACAGCCTCGGAAAAAAAGCTCAGCCTAAACTGAAGTGACGTAGCCAAGCAGTTAAAAATTAAGCCATAACCACCAAGACTTAATGAATTACCCAGAAGCATTTCAACCATCTTCAGCACAGACTGAGGCTCCAGAGAGGTGACGGTGTCCCAGACAGGACATCGAGTTCCAGTACATTCTTAAAGACTTGAAACATAACAGTATACATCTTGAGACACAGTAAGGTCTCTTAAAGTTATCATAGTGTAAAGCACTGCATCTTAGATGACCCCTTGACTAAGAAGTTTCAAAGCAAATAATATGTTTTAACGACCTATTCTCCAACCCATACGAATGCTTTGGTCGTTTGTCCATTTCATCAGATACGACCAATAAATGCATTTACTAAATTAACGCTTCTACCAGCAGCTAGTGACACTTAATATATTAGGTATAAAATGATATTTTGGGCTATGATGACATGTACTGGGATAAGATTTTCAATTTAAACATTACACTATTCAGGCATTTATTATATGATATAAACACAGCATACAAAACAGTCATACATTTTTAAAAATGTACTTAAATATTCCAAGTGTACTGAGGTCAAACAATCGATTTATTTGAAGAAAAGATGCAAAAGTGATGACAATCCGCTGTAAAAATCAGATCCGGTGAACTGCCGCCAGAAGAATCGATGATACGTCATCTATGATTGTGAAAAGGCATTGGCTCTTGTGTGCCTCATGATTGATTGCATCATTACATTATCTAAGAATGTGAAGCGCTATTGGCTCTTGTGACCGACTACGTCATGCTGGTGGTTTATGTTTGAGTTCTTCATATAAAGTAATCGTATGGCTTCAGTTCGCAAGGTTTGCAAGGCGAATGGTTTGTAATACTTTTATACTGTTCTATGCAATAAATACCTGTGACTGTACTTTTACTTGCATGTTGTGTTTTATATGCTTGAGAAGTGGTTGGGTTTAGGGTAAGGGTGGGGTTAGATGCTCCAAAATATCCCATAAATGTTAAAACCATAAATGTTTATGAAACCGTTTCTACATTTACAAATTCATAAAATGAAATGTGTCTAATCTAATAAGGCAAAAACCTTAAAACATAACAACAGGCTGTATAAGCTACTGCCACTAAAGGACACTAATCCCTTAATAGGTCACTTTACGTCGTAATAAGGTGCTTTCACAAACGGCCTATGAGGTCGTTATTTTTGGAGGACAGTCTCATTTTAATTACGATAAAATGTGGTTACTCAGTTGCAAGACTACAAGATCTGGCTATTTAAATATTTTGTCAGAGTAATAATATTTGAAATCCTTAATAATATTATTATTAATAATAATAATGATGAAATCATTTAATTTTGCATCCTTTGTAGTGTGCATCCTATGAAGTATGCATCTTTTGTAGTGTGCATCCTTTGCAGTCTGCACACTATGTAGTGTGCATCCTATGAAGAATGCATCCTGTGTAGTGTGCATCCCATGAAGTATGCATATTTTATATTGTGCATCCTATGAATTATGCATACTTTGTTGTGTGCATCCTTTGTAGTGTGCATCCATTGTAGTGTGTTTTCTTTATAGTATGCATCCTTTTCCTTTTTATGTACCTGTTTGATGCCAATTGGGAGGACCCGTGGGGAACTAAATGAATGTAATAATAATATTTCAAATAAATAATCATATTTATCAAAAGCATTATGGGCACACAAAACAGCCCATCAAGACATGACTGCTGGCTGCTTATCAACAACCCTTCAAAACAAGAAGGATTTTAAATTCCTCCAAAACATGTGCATTTTATTTTGTCATGGATGTAAGCTAAGACGACAATATCCGGCCTGCCAGAATTTCACTCCAACTCCGAACAGGGAGGACCTGGACTGGAGACAGAATATCTGGACGCAAGAGGTGATACGGGATGTGGATTTCTGTTGCTTTGGCTGCAGTAAAGACTGCGGTTGGAGGGATGTGACCTGGCAGTTGTATTGGATATTTGAGAGAATTGCAGTGTGTCAGGAAATAGGGTATGACCTTTATTACCTGCTGAGAATGTAGGAAAGTAATTGTTGTGTAGGATTGCAAATTTAGATAAAATTTACAGTATAAAATATACTGTAAAGTAAAATATCAAAGTTACTGTATACTATTTTGTATGTTCAATTATTGCATTGAAATGTGCTTTTTGACAGGTAAAGAAAAGCCTTTCTTGAGTTTACATACCTGCACATGGATTATTTAATGCTGGGTTTTCAGTAGTGGTTTCCAGTCGTGCTGGAGATATTGTTACAGGTCGGTCTTCCTCAAGAACCCTATTGTCTTCCTCCGGGTTCTCTGTGGGAGATAAATGAATCAAATCTTATAAGGAGGAAGCAGCCATTTTTGCCATCCTTTATATCACTGTTATGATTGAAAGTGCATGAGATTTAGAGTATCTCCACAATATATAATCATGACGAGATGTGAAATTATGGTAAGGGATATTTGAGCTCTGTTTTTTGCCAACACATCTGTCAACAAAATTCCTATCATTCCGAAGGTCAGCTAAAGATTCTGCATGTGAAGATACTAGTGTCTGCATATTGCATAACTTAATCATTCCTGACACACAGTTGTTAGTTATGTCTCATACTGGGGCAAAAGCAATACTTTCAGTCTCAACACTTCAGTGTCACCAAGACAAAAACATTATTAACACAAGATGACAATACCATCATGCTGTCGTAATGTTTTGGTCATAAAACCAGGGAAACCATGGACAAGTAATAACAACTTGCGGTGAAACAGGCAAAACAATGACAGTCTGCATGTATCAACCAGTACGGCCATCATCGCTCTCCGCTGTTTTCTCCACAGTTACATAACAAAAGAGGAAAAGCAATAATAGTCACCCAAAAATGACAAAAAACTATTATTTATTTTTTAACAAGTTGGTGGAAACCATATGTGACCCTCAATTTACTTATAAGACTTGGAGTAATCTTTCACATGACCTCAGTCAATATGAAATATATCAAGGTTATATTTTCTTTTACATTATGTAGGATGATTTTAAAACAGGTAATCACAAAAAAATGACTTAAAGGGGCCATATCACAAGACTTTTTTAAGATGTCAAATAAATCTTTGGTGGCCCCAGAGCACATATATGAAGTTTTAGATCAAAATACCATATAGATAATTTATTATAGAATGTTAAAATTATCACTCTGTAGGTGTGAAAATGTGCCGTTTTGGGTGTGTCCTTCAAAATGCAAATGAGCGGATGAAGTGCAAACACTGATCACAATGATGGTGGTTCGTTGCAATTGAAACTCAATTGTGCTGTGAATTATTTTCTCTCTCTCTACACTAAATGGCAGTGCTGTGGTTGGATAGTGCAGATTAAGGGGTGGTATTATTATAATAAGAGCTCCTTATGACATCATAAGGAGAGCCAAATTTCAACGACCTATTTTTTCACATGCTTGTAGAGAATGGTTTACCAAAACTCAGTTACTGGGTTGATCTTTTTCACATTTTCTAGGTTGATAGAAGCACTGGGGACCCAATTATAGCACTTAAACAACTAAATGATTTCGTTGACGCACATATTTTTTATGACGCTAACGTGACGATGACTAGCTAAAAATGTCTCTAAGGTGACGAAAACATGACGAGACGCTTTTGAGTTTTCGTTGACGAAACGAGACGGAACGAAAATGATTATAAGTCTGACGTTCATAATGCATGTCATTTCTGCCTATTTTGCGTGAAATCAGTCTGTTTTTAGCTCAAAAGTATCAGCTATGCTGCCGCTTTCTATCCTTGTTTTGGGTCAACACAGTCTCACTCACGGTCACGCCCACCACGCGGCTGCCGCCATGCTGCGCACGCGCACAAGATTTCAAACAACAACAACAACACACCTGTGGCTGTGGCGAGTTCGAAGGACCGTAGCGGTGACGCCAATAAACGGAAACGATGGGATGATTTATGGACATACTTTCAGTATAATCCATCAGACAGAAAAACGGAATGCATATTGGGAGACGACGGTAAATGTGGCCACAAACTAGGTGGGAAGAATACCACCAATCTCAAGCGGCACCTGAATGCTCATCACGCTAATATTTTTTAAAGGTAACTAACAAGTCACGCTGTTAACATATCATATACATTCAATTTTACTCAACAATCGGCTTGTGACACATTTTATGGTAAGCTTAAGGTTTTACATGTATCTGCTTGTCAAACCTAAGCCCATTTCCAATACTTTTTGTGGTGTATTTAAATAAGGCAAGGCACGCGTTTCTCAACTTTATAAGCGAGGTCTCAGCGTAACACACAAACTCAACATGATGGTATATTAGGCTAAACTTTTTTCTTCATAACTTTTTGTTATGACATGCGCAGAAGGCACACCGACTAAAACAATGGCAAGCCCTCAGGGACAACCTTAATGCACATTTTAATTGTATTAAATACACCACACTTTTTAACCTAAATTCATTGGTTAAAAAATACTTTTTTTTGCGTTTTCGTCGACTAAAACTTGACTAAGACCCTTTTGCGTTTTCGTCGACTAAAACTTGACTAAAACTATAAATTTTACAAGTGACTAAAATGTGACTAAAACTAAAAGCATTTTCGTCCAAAAGACTAAGACTAAAACGAAAACTAAAAGGGCTGCCAAAAACAACACTGTTTTCATGCCATGGCCCCTAGGCTGTCACACATTACATTATTTTTATAATATGAACTATAATCATATGCAAAAAGAGCTGTGCGATGATTCTTCAAAAGTAATAACAGGGTGAATACATTTTATTAATGTATGAATAATGTTGAATAGCAGTTACGAATGTCTTTTAGCTCTGTGCACTAATGCAAAATCACTATTGTGCTTCCTTAGGTTTTGACAGATATTGGTATAATTTCGTGACTCATCATAATACTCTAGATTGTTTTATGTAAAAACACGCACCTAGATGCATCACAGACTCACAGTATAACAAATGAGGTGATTTTATATTCAGGTCATGCACGTAATGTAGATATGATGTTATGCAGTAGGAAGATTAATTCCATTGTTTAATGCAGGGCTGATAGTGTGTGTTTTGTGTGAGTAATGATAAGGCTTGCATATGCTGCGACGTTGGTGGAAGCAAGTGCATGAATAACAAACCTTCTCACGCATGGATTTTAATTAAAAAACAATCTTTGTACTAATCTTTACCTTTAAAATCTACACACATTTTTAAAGAAGTTCTTTATGGTTTGAAATTTTTTGACATGATCTAGTTAAACTAATCTATAATCGCCTAATCGCAAAAAACAAAAAAGTTTTTTTCCGTATAAAGAGATGTTACCTGGCCTACAGCTGCGTGCGTCCGGCTGGAGTGTGTATCCAGGGTGGCAGACACACAGGTAGGATTTGTGAGTATTGATGCAGGCGTGCTGGCAGATCTCTCCAAATCTCTGGCACCTGTCTTCATGCTCTAAATCCTCCAGTGAGTTTGCAGCAGGATCCACTTCTCCTGCAGACAGAGCTTGTTTTGGGAACTGACTGTCTGATACTGTGAAAGTAGAGAAATTGTAAAAATAAGATTGAGACAGTCTACAGTTTAAAGCAGATTTGGCTAAGAAATAAAGTCGCTTCCTGGTTACTCTAACCATTGTTTATTTAATTTGCCAGACTGGTGTTTTTCACACACAGCACTAATAAAATATTTCAACAAAACTTGAAAAAAATCAAGATTATGCCAAATGTTTAAAGAAGAGACTTTTCATCTCTTGGTTTTGAAACCAATTTCTGAACAATAGTATAAAATATTAGACTACTTAAGATTAGATAGATACATCTCAAGTGATTGTTTAAGTCAATTATTTTTCATTAAATGTCAGGAGGAGGAGCCTAAAAAATTAAGTTCCGTCAGTCATTATTTAGAGCATATCTAAGTCTCCACGCCAAGCGACACTCAACTGGCATCCCTCCTCCTCCCCAATCTGCTCCAAACCAAGTTTGTTTACAATAACTTATTAAGAGTGAATGGGCAGGCAAACTTGTGAAATACAATTATTAGTTTCATTTTTTATTTTAATTTTAGTTATTGTTTAATGTTGATTTCAATCTTTAACAATAATAAATATATAATTCTTTAATAATTAATATGTTCTTTACATTACGTAGGATGATTTTATGTTAAACAGTCACAAATAATTTTTTCCCTAAGTATTCATTTAAGTGAGAGTTACAGTGTTAACTCTTTCCCCACCATTAACTCGTCAATTAAGAGAAAATGCTTCCCTGCCAATGACAAGTTTCCGCCATTCCGTATTTCCGCTATTATCCACCAGCTGGCGCTCTTACCCAAATTATAATACCTGAAAGCAACCCCTTACCGTGGGTTCACACCAGATGGGTTTGAGGCGTAAAATTCGCGTGTATCGCACGTAGTTGTACACTTGAACTTTTTGAGTGTTCACGCTTCATTCGCGCGTGAAAGCTGCGCATAAAAATTCTAGTCATCGAGACATTCACGCAGAAACTCATGTCATGGGAGGGGCTTCTGGGACTCCGCTCACTTCCTGTAATCACATCACTACTAGAGCAAGCTCCTGATTGGTTAACGCAGCGTGTTTTTCCACAAAAGTTCAAATTTTTTTAACTAGTGCGTTTTCCGCAGCAACGCTCAATTTGTGCGAACTAGACCCGCGTGAATGAGCCGTGAAGCACCACGCGGTAGACACAACTCAGCCTCATTCGCGCCGCAAGACTTCTAGATGTGCGTCAACGCTTCTTTAGCTTAACATTGACATTACTCGCGCTTGACGCCTCTACCGCGGCTGGTGTGAACGCAGCATTAGGGCAAACAGTAGGAACTCTGTGTATGTTTTGATCATCGCTCTGAATCAGATCTTTATAAAAAGTCCTTCACAAAAATGGAATTATTTGAGTTTTTGGTAAAAATTTGGTATTTTTGAAGAAACCTACCTATATGTGAGAGGTGATAAAAGAGTAAAAATGAAGGTAGGATGTTTTTGTTTGTTTAAAAGCAAAGGGTCTGTTCTTTCATTTGCCATATTTTATGTTTATATATTTATAGATGAACATTCTGAAAGGCATTAAACTTTTGTAAAAATCATAAAAATGCATAAAAAACTTGTTTTTAAATGCTGGTGGGGAAAGACTTAATAACCAGCTGATTGTTAAAGTTATTTATTTACTATTAGTCTTATTTGCCCTTTTCAATTTCACTTGTATTAACATCAAAGTGACTTCTCAAGATAAACCAGATGTCAACCAGAACTATAACTGCTCGAATGTAAACTTAATACGCATTTAAGCAATGTTCCAGTCAACAACCGCCATTCCCCCTCCCAGCTGCTCCTGCCCCGCCCTCAGTATTCTTCATCTGCCAATCACATCCTATCAATCTCAAATCCATAGCTGCCTAAACCCAAAAAGCAACTCATAGAGTTAACGAGCAATCTTTCCAACATTGCGCACCAATTTGGCAAGGAGCTCCGCAGACTCGGCAATTAACGTCTGGCTAAACATAATAAACAGGCTCAGCAGCAGGCTAAGCTTCACCTTACACCGCACACTGGTGTAAAGTAAATATTTCTCACAGTCATTAACTGAATGTGAATACATTGGAGGGGTGAGAGAGATTAAACATTTCCGTTATAATTAATCATGTTTTGGGAGTGAGGTGGCAGGGGGCCTGAGAAAGCATCTCTTATGGAAATAATTATCTTTCAACCATTTTTCCATCGCTTGAACTTTTGATGCAGTTAAGGATTGTCTGCAGAAAGACAAAGAAAAAGATTTTTCCATGGGTGCCTCTATAGAGGCAATTTATTTGGACCTATTTTAGGCTGCCATCTTTTGTCTGTGCACCACATAATGGATATGAGACCAGTCCTAATATATTGACACAGCTCACCTTGCTGTAGGATATCAGGTGGGCTCTTTAGATGAAGCAAGGCATCGGGCCTGAGGAATGTGCTGTTTGAGGGATTGCAAGAGGTAAAGTCTGGGTTTTATGTCTTATTTAAAGGATGAAGGACCAGGGTCCATTGACTGGGGCTTTGCTAATAACAGCAGGAGTTGAACAATGAATGTCTGCCATTACACTGATATGGCACTCTGCCATCCAGCGTAAAAGAATAAAAGCCAGGACAGTGTTGAAAAACTTTATTTAGCAGCTATAATCCACATAACCTCTATTTTATTACGAAACGCACACTGGGGGCAATTGTAACATCATTTGTTTTACATTTTTCAAATCTGAATTTCAACTTTTGGTATAAAAACATATGCACCATACATAACTGTACCATTTATGGAATTAAAATCAATAACATGGAGTTAAATACAAGAAGAGTTTATAATTGGCAAGGTTGAAAAAATATATATACACACAATGTCTGTACAATGTAACTTATTACTCATCCGAATTCATGTGTACTATTGAACTTTGGCTGTCATAAATAATGTGAATTGAAAGGAGACATCTACTAAGATTACATTTGAAATACAGCAAAGGAAACTCTTCATCTAGATGCTTTGATAAAATAATGCCTATAATGTTCATTAAGGGACATTCCACTTTAAAAAAATATATATATACTCATTTTCCAGCTCCCCTAGAGTTAAACTTTTGATTCTTACCGTTTTGGAATCCATTCAGCTGATCTACGGGTCCGGCGCCACCACTTTTAGCATAGCTTAGCATAATCCATTGAATCTGATTAGACCATTAGCATCACACGAAAAAAAACCAAAGAGTTTCAATATTTTTCCTATTTAAAACTTATTAAGACCGACAGAAAATTAAAAGTTGCGATTTTCTAGGCAGATAGGACTAGGACTCTCATTCTGGCGTAATAATTAAGGACGTTGCAGCCGTAACATTGCTGCAAGAGGCGCAATGATATTACGCACTGCGCGAAAATAGTCCCCTGCCATTGAAAGTTACTAAGGGGACTATTTTCGACTGCTGCCTTATCTTATTGCGCCTCCTACAACCATTTTACAGCTGCAAATTCCTTAAAGGAATAGTCTACTCATTTTCAATATTAAAATATGTTATTACCTTAACTAAGAATTGTTGATACATCCCTCTATCATCTGTGTGCGTGCACGTAAGCGCTGGAGCTCGCTGCGACGCTTCGATAGCATTTAGCTTAGCCCCATTCATTCAATGCTACCATTTAGAGATAAAGTTAGAAGTGACCAAACACATCAACGTTTTTCCTATTTAAGACGAGTAGTTATACGAGCAAGTTTGGTGGTACAAAATAAAACGTAGCGCTTTTCTAAGCGGATTTAAAAGAGGAACAATATTTTATGGCGTAATAGCACTTTTGGGAGTACTTCGACTCGGCGCAGTAACACCCTCCCTCTCCCATTATGAGAGTGAGAAGGGGAGCGGACTTTTCAGGCGAGTCGAAGTACTCCCAAAAGTGCTATTACGCCATACAATATAGTTCCTCTTTTAAATCCGCTTAGAAAAGCGCTACGTTTTATTTTGTACCACCAAACTTGCTCGTATAACTACTCGTCTTAAATAGGAAAAACGTTGATGTGTTTGGTCACTTCTAACTTTATCTCTAAATGGTACCATTGAATGAATGGGGCTAAGCTAAATGCTATCGAAGTGTCGCAGCGCGCTCCAGCGCTTACGTGCACGCACACAGATGATAGAGGGATGTATCAACAATTCCTAGCCAAGGCAACAACAAAGTTCAACATTGAAAATGAGTAGACTATTCCTTTAATTATTACGCCAGAATGAGAGTATAGTCATAGTCACATCTGCCCAGAAAATCACAACTCCCAATTCTCTGTCAGTCCTAGTACACGATGTAACTACAAAAGAGTCAAGTTTTAACTAGGAAAAATATTGAAACTCGTTGGTTATGCTTTAGCGCGACGCCAATGGTCTAATCAGATTCAATGGATTGTGCTAAGCTATGCTAAAAGCGGTAGCGCCAGACCCAGAGATCGACTGAATGGACTCCAAATCGGCATAAATCAAATGTTAAACTCTAGGGGAGCTGGAAAATGTGTATTTTTTTAAAAAGTGGAATGTCCCTTTAAAGAGTCTTTTTTAAAAAGCCTATTCATTATTTTATATCCTTCTTTCTTTCTTTAACTATTGTTACAGTTGCCCCTGATCTCACAGCCATGATACAGTATTGTATGGCAACCACCACAGTCGAAGCCAGGATCTTTAAAAAAAAAAGAATATCAAATTAAATTCAAAAGCATCAAAACAGCATTAAGACAGCAGCAGCACAAAAATACTAGACAATTTTTTTTTACAATTTCTCCGATAGTCATCACTCCACAATCCACTTCTAAAGCTTATTCCAGTGTAAACACAATAAACAGACTCAACAGAAATCCAAAGTTTCCCTATAAATCCTTTCAAAATTAGCTAAATTAGTCGTCTGAAACCTCTGAGACGGAATGAAAGTTTGCTGGCACTGTCATAAAGGCAACAGCCTGCACTGCCATCTGCTTGTGATTCAGCCCAGCTTGCCAGCATCTTTGTGCATTATTTTGAACGGTAACGTGACACCTGACCAATCAGCTCCGGGCATCTTTCTTTCCTCTGATCCATCAATGTCAACCCATCAGCCAGCCGTGTGACGAACTCAAATTTGAAACTGAAAGCCAAAGACTTCAGATGATTCCAAATATGATCCAGGCTTCGAAAAAACAAACAAGCAAAATGACATGAGTTGTGACTTGTGCCTTGATGTTCATTGCAAGATGTAAACTCATGTCACTGTGATGAAGACATTACTCGAACATTGTATTAAACATTTCGCTTGAACTGAGATTTTAATAGTCATCTGATGGTGTGACTTTTTCTTGGCGTGGCGGCCAGTCTAGATCTGCTCGTCAAAATATGAACTCTTACTCACCCCAAACCTTAGCCAATGGAGATTTTCTGCATACTACAAGTTGTATATTAGAGGAATGGACAGGAAAGGAGAACAGGATTTAAATTTTTTATGTGTGATGCATGGAGATTAAACCAACAACCATTGCACTACTAATGCAAAGCTCTACCAGTTGATTTTTTTTTAGACAATTCTTGCCATACACTTACAGTGCCCTGTAGGTCAGCATCAAAAAGACCATAAAAGTATCATATTGATATAATACTCTGCATACAATTCCTATGGACTACTTTTCACTACTTGTTACTTTTGCACAGTTTAAGCACATAACAAGCCTTCTGAAAAACAACAACACTTGTTTGGAACATAAGGGTGAATGAATAACACCCCTGAAACATGTTGGTGAATAAACAATGACAGAATGTGAATGTTTGGATGAACTATTCCAATAAGCATGACTGCTTGGTGTGTGTGTGAGACGTTCACCTCTTTTTGGAGAAGCAGTCGGCTGAGGCCTCTGTTTCTTCTTGAGGGTGGGGGAAGCAAGTCCCTCGTCCCCATTCTCGCAGCACAAGAGGAACACGTGTCCACACGGGTAGCTGAGATACTGATGAGCATCACAACCTTTGCCTTCACTCCGAAGACGCAGACCCAACGCGCAGCAGCTGCAGCAAATCTACGTCAAATAGCGAGACAGAGCCAGATATGAAAAACCACACGGAGTGCGGAAGTTTGCAGCTGTGTTGTATTCAATTGTTCACATGACCAGATGCTGCAAAGTAAATCATTTCAGTTAATTAACCACATGCCTTACACTAGTCAGTACAAGGCCTGACGCAGTGATTCCCAGCTGGTTATGTTTTGATATAGAGATTTTACACAGTCAGGTGGTAACCCAACACAGTTGCAGATTTGTTTGTCTACAATCAAACATTGCAATTGTATTAATAGTACCAAAAAATATAAAGTTCAAGAAATAAAGTTCAGAAAAAGATAAGGAAAACTTTTTCACATCCTTTTTAGTTAAAGGGATAGTTCACCTAAAAATGAAAAGGAAAACTAATCCTTATGTTGTTCTAAACCTGTATGAATTTCTTTTTTCTGATGAACACAAAAGAAGATATTTTGAGAAATGATGGTAAACACAGCAGATAGTGACCATTGACTTCCATAGTAGAAAACAAATATTTTGGAAGTATTGTGATAAATGATGAAGAAAATATCTTAAATAAATAATTTAATAAATGATGGTAAGCACACAGTTGACGGTACCCCTTAAATTCCATCATATTGTTTTCCTACTATGGAAGTCAATGGTCACTATCTGCTGTGTGATTACCATAATTTATCAAAATATCTTATTTTGTGTTCATGAGAAAAAAAGAAATTTATACAATAACATGAGGATGAGTAAATGATGACAGAATTTTCATTTTAAGGTGAACTATCCCTTTAAAGCAGGGGTCTCAAACTCAAATTGGCTTGGGGCCATTTCTGAGATTGACATTTAATCGGAGGGCCGCAGAGCTATTTTAAGGTTAAGAAAGTAAAATATTTCTGTAAATTGACTGTTAAAATTCTATTATTTAATGTATAATAAAAATAATGTTTTTTATCTTTTAAATATACATTATTTTATATAAGTAAATCGTTTCTTAACCTTCCCTTTAATAACTAAGGCCTATTAAAACATTGCACTAAACTAACAAATAAAATTTCTGTATACATTTATAAACTATTATAAAAAAATACCATCAGTAAGTGTTTGTGTTTTGATTTATTTTGGATTGTTTACAGTCATAGTATTGATTTATTATGTTCCATCTTTGTTATTCCACAGTTTTAATGAATTAGCTAATACAGGTATATGTGGAAAAACATGAATAAGTGAAAGTGATCCTAAAACTTCTGAATGGGTAGTCAATGTTACATAAGCTAGTAAACTGAAAAAAATTATAATACTGCTAGGTGTAATTGCATAGCAAGCTAACGTTACATAATAATCTATTATACTTAATTATATATAGCAGTATACATACTTTTATCCTCTGTATGTTTCTCCTCATCTTTCCTCTTTTAATCTGGGCACTTTGATGGCAATTTTTCTTATCTGTAGTTTATGTGTTGCATTACATCTATGGCTCTGCCTCATACATGCGGTGTCTCCATTGGAAGCTGTGACTTGTTGATGTGAGCCCCACCGCAGCTCTTCTCTGAGTAACAGCTGATATTCACCCGGAAGTAAAAAATCTTCTCTGGACAAACACAACAAAGTCCCGACCAGATCAACTGATTGCATGGTGACAATGATATGATTGACGCGAGGTTCAGAAGAGGAATTAAAGTCCGATCACGCATTCCGTTATCCTCCCATCACGGAGCGCGCGCGGCTCATGGCTGCGCAACTTCCGCTCCCGAGCACTTTAGAAAGTAAGAAACGCCTTGACTCGTTTTAACACGCGTTGTCAGACGCGACATGCGAACGAACGTTTAATTTAAAAATGAAATGAATATGAAACGAAGTGAATAAAAATCTTTCTGCGGGCCAGATTATGTTATATTGTTGAAAGGTGCCGCGGGCCGCAGAGAGGGGGAGGGCGGGCCGCAAATGGCCCGCGGGCCGGGAGTTTGAGACCACTGCTTTCACGTTTATCCTGATCCCATTTTTCAAACTTTAGTTAGTGTGCAATGTTGCTGTTAGAGCAGCATAAGTAATACCTGCAAAATGATAAAACTCAAAGTTCAATGCCAAGCGATGCCAAGTAATGGAAATGCCAAGGAATGGAAATGCCAAATTTAGAAAAAAATCCCTTAATTCGCAAAATGTAATGATTTATGCGAAAAAGAGTAAATGCAAATAATAGGAAATGGAAATGCATTTGCTGAATATGTATTCTGATGTAGCAAACATTAAACAAACATGACTGATCGTCTAGCTGTATCGGCCTACGTTGTCTTTCCCATATATAGGGTTAGACGTCTTCGTAATGCCCTTGCTGCTAGTGCCTGCATCAAAAATGTTGCATTTCTTTTTCTGTGCACAGTACATTCATAAATTGCCAAATCATAACTAAATGCAGTCTTGTCTCCATTTTCTAAGCGTGCCTTGTTTTATTTAGTGTTGGTTACTAGCTTACCAATACCACTGCCTTTTTCGTACAACCTGATTGAAATGCACCTAATTCTCATTTTTTCTATTTTGGCTAATTTATTACAAATATTCGCGTCACGTTTCGGTGGAAACCCAGCTAGTAAAAACTTACCCCCCACCATTTAAAAACCACTAGCCAGATGCAACTTGTTGCTCTCTGTATAGTCTGTATCATTATTTTACATGTCACTTATATAATGAATGACTCAGTTTCTCTTGACTGAGAGTTGTACCTTATGAGAATCTTCTCCACAGGGTGAGCTGCTTTCTTCCTCACACACCTGTCCAGATTTCGCTGCATTCATGCCAGCCTGGCACCTGCTCTCCCTCAGAGCACCTGAACAGCACTGTTGCTGGATAGCACTTGAGGAAGAAAAAGCTCGTCTTAAACATGACAACCTAATATTGTTTTGACAGTTGACCCGTGGCGTCTCGTGATTGCTCTTCCGAGGGCCGCAAATTCAATATAAGTGTTCGGAGTGTCATGTGTGTTGCTCGTGTTTTCAAAATATGTGTTTGTTGCGTCATGTGAACCATGTGCATCACGTGTTTTGTCAAAGTGCCTGCTGCATCAAAACCGTTTATGATAAAAGAGACGCTTGCATTCACAAAATACACGCAAGACACTCCCTTAACAGTAAACTCTGATTATTACGCATGAGATTATGTGAGTATCTGGCAAACGCGAGGATCTCTTTTATCATAAACTCTTTAGACGCGTCTGCAGCAGGCACTTTTTTTGACAAGACACGTGATGCACGTAGGATCTCTCGACGCGCCAAACACATATTTTGAAATTACGAACCACACACGACTTGCTACATACATGTTGTAACGAACTTCGCATCGTGCGCCCTCGAAAAAAGAAGTCACCGGGCGCAACTGCTGACTTGTACATTACTGGATGCATTTGACCAATCAGCAGCATCTTTTATTATCTCATTTGCATTACACATAATAGCCAAAAGATCAGCATGGGCTTCACACACAACAAAGTCCTATTTGAGAATATGCTTTTTTGAAAGTTCACGAAGCAAATAATCACATAGCAACAATAGGATCCTGTGCTCTCTAAGGTCCTGTAAGGTACCACCCATTTTAAATAGTTTATGTTTACTTAAGTCGACCAATAGGTACTCTAGGGATTAAACTGGTAATATAAGCAAATCTTTACAAAATACAGTTATAAATAAATATTAAGACATTGAAATGATCTTACCTGCACACAGAGCTGTGGTCTTCTGTATTCATGAGATCGCAATGCTGATTCTCCTCTGCCCATTTTTGCCCAGCCATGCAACAGCTCTCATCCGAACCTGGGGTTGAATACACATTTATTATACTAAGAAGAAAAACATCTTTATTAAAAAAAAACAGACAGAAGAGGACAAAATTTAACAAGAAATGCAGGTATACTACTTGAAAGGGAAGCCTGCCATAAAATCTATCTCATATGCATAGAAAAGGCATTTAAAAGATCTTATCTACAGCATTTGTAACAAAAAAGGATCTGATATTGGAATGGTTTCAAAAAACATAGTCCTGGTATGTACAAGCGCCATTATGAACCAAGCCAACGTTTGAATCTGACTTCAAGAAGCACCAAATTTGGCACCGATTTCAATGAGACAGCTATTCAAAGTAAATTCGAGGAGCATATACGCCTGATCTATTTAACAAATTGTGAGAGTCACGGTACGGTACAAAACAAGAATTAAGCAATGACTCATTTGAAACTGTTGTAATTTTGAATAATTCATCCCTCAGTCAGAATGAAGCACTGAATCTAATTAAGCTTACAAAATCAGCGTGCTGGAACGAGGCATGAAAACCCTTATAAATACAGTCTGAAAAATTCAGCTTTGCTCAGGCATGCTGTGTATCAGCTAAATGAATTTGATATGATTATAACTAATTACTTATGAACACAGAGGAAACAGAAATGTAGAGAGGGCTTGATAACCCTTTCCCCTAAATTCCTCAAAAGCCACTTATTTCCTGGAAACCCATGAGGCTTAGATATGACCCTAAAATGAAGTAAATACAACCAGACACTCTTTTAACCTGTGAATGTGCTTTGAAGTAATGAATATCTCAAACGATCTGATTTAGCAGTGATACAAGAGGCTCTCGGGTGATCCAGGCTTTCTGGAACGTTTGACTTAGGTCACGTTTCGCTGAACTTTGCTAAACTTTGTGATAAATGCCCCTCTGTACTAAGCATTTCAAACAGGCCCTTAACATATTTATAGCTAATCAGTGAATGGACGTTCAAGTAAACAAAGACTGAGGACTGGAACGTAAGCTTAATTTTATATAAAACAGCTACAACATACCAAAACAGCCCTAGAAGGTCAAATGTTCAGTTGTTGAAATGCAGGTCCACATGAAAGTTGTCCCTGATGTACTGAGGAAAAAAACTCTTCAGATTTCCACAGGTCAAACACAGCAAATCTCCCATCCCTTGTGTGTTCAATTATTAAATATTTTGCCTGCATTAAATATTATGCCTGCAGCTGCCAATAAAACTGTAGTACTCTCCTAACGCTCTTTAACACATTTCAACATGTTTAAATCCACTTTCCACTAAAATCAGCACAGAAACCTCTTAACAAAACTCCACTTAACAAAAAGAATTATTTAGGCGCGGTTAAGAAAAATAACGAAAACTGTGCATGGCCCCGCCCCTAACACAATCGCGAGCATCCATTCAGGTTGTATTGGTATTTGGAATTTATAGGTGGAGTGTGTACATTTTAGAGGCATCTAGTGGTGAGATTACGAATTGCAACCAACAGCTCACCCCTCAATCTCAAAACGCATATGGTAGCCACCACAGGAAAAACTTGTCATTGTCTAATGGCGCTTTTCCATTGCATAGTACCCCACGGTTTGGTTTGGTTTAGTTTGGGTCGGGTCAGCTTACTTTTGGAAGCTTTTCCACTGGGTGCAGTACGTAGTACCCAATACTTTTTTCGTACCACCTTGGTTGGGGTTCCAAGCGACCCGAGCTGATACCAAACGTGACGCGAAAATACAGTAGATCACTGATTGGTCTGAGAGAATTGTCACTACCAGCATGATCGCTATAATGTAAAAGATTAGCTTTAGCTTACTGCTAGCTTGCGCTGTCTCAAGCAAACATGTTGTCATCTGTGCGCTGCTAAGAGTTCCCAAACACCCTTTTAGCAATGAAAAACATCCGCAGGTTGAGAATCCGGGACACCATAACAGTTTTTTCCAGACTTAAAGTTTGTGGCAGGACACATTCGCGACGTGCAAATCCGCATTTTATAAGCTTAAATGCAACTTCAATGCTTCAATGAGGCTCAGCGGCAGAGCGCCATCGACTGACGCCATGGGTGTTTGAACAGAAACTGTCATGTGAGACAGAGGTAGTTATAAACGCGATGTGCAAACATTTATTTTTGGTGTTCAATTTTGATTTTGTGACAGACTGAGAAATAAATGAATGTATGGGAATGTACAACAACGCTCTCACTTGTATGATGTCACAGCAGTAGGCAGCACAAATATAATGACACGCCTATAATCCCTCCCACTGCGAAGTGTTACTAAACTCGATGAAAAAGCTAACCACGCCAAAGTGAGGTGAGCTGACCCGACCCAAACTAAACTAAACCGTGGGGTACTATGCAATGAAAAAGCGCCATAAGACAACATAGGGACGAAATGCACTCTGTAGAAAAGTTTGTTTGTTTAGGGCTACAGTAAAAACATGACACTGACTTTCTTTGTATGGGGACCAGTGTTGTATGTAGATAAAAATGGCTCATTCTAACTGTGCGTTCACACCAGACGCAGAAGAGGCGGCAAAAACGCGCTATTCGCACAGTTAGAAGTTTAAACATTTTGAGTTCAGTCGCTTCATTCGCATGTGAAATTCTAGTCATTTGAGACATTCACGCGTAACTTTGCATCATGGGAGGGGCTTATATATCTCAAATTGAGTAATCTTACCAAATTGTTCGACCTCCTCACTCACTTTCCACCAAACAAGATTCTTTTAATTCCTGTGCTCCTGATTGGTTAACGCGATGCGAAAATCCACCAAAGTTCCGATTTTTTAATGCTGAATTGGGCATTCCTCGCGTTCTGCACTATCCGGGCCGTGCCATTAGCGCTTACTGCACCCAGGATGCCTATTCGCGTCTTTGCATTGATTTAACATGTAAATCACTTGAGCTTGCCGTCTCTTCCGCGTCTGATGTGAATGCACCATAAGGTAATAAAAACAATACAGTTCATTATGAAAGTTCTTTATACACCACTGATAATACCGTTATGTATACTATTTTGCATTTCTGTCAAAAAACTCTTCTAAAAGTTACACATTGCACCTTTAACTCTTTCACCGCCATTGACGAGATATCTCGACAATTAAGAGAAAACGCTTCCCCGCCAATGACGAGATTTTCCGTCTTTCCGCAATACCGCTATTATCCGCAAAACCCGGAAGTATTGCCCTATGGCAAGCGGCTGCATGTCCGTGTTTGTTTTAAAGATCGCTCTGAATGGGATCTCTATGAAAAGTCCGTTACAAAAATTGAATTCTCTCTGCTTTTTGCTCAAAATGTGGTGTTTTTGCAGAAACCTACCCATATTCAAAAGCTGGTTACAAAAGAACCACTTAAGGTAGGATGAAACGTTTTTTTTTTTTTGTTTGAAAGCAGAGGGTCTGTTCTTTCATTTGGTAGATTGTATGTTTATATATTTAAAGAAGAACATTTTCTGGAAGGCATTAAACTTTGGTGAAAATCATGAAAAACGCTGGCACTGGCTGGCAACTTTTTTTTAAAACGCTGGCGGTGAATGAGTTAAAGAGACAGCAGCTTTTCCATAAGTGGGTGTGGTTTCAGCCATAGACTGTAAAAAAAGATGTACGATGCGACGTTGCCTCCTTTCACTGTAATAAATTGAAGCCAAAAATGTCCGACCATGGGTGCTGTTACATAAAAACGTTAGTTTGGAGCCAAGCATGTGAAAAAGGAATCGTCCGTGAAGCCAGAGACGGAGCCGCGGTATCAAACTTCCGTCCAAACGCTTGCACGCCCAATTCAACCACGCCAGTCATAACGACACGCCCCGTTTCTATAACATCAAATTATAACTAAAATGAAACTAGGTTAGGTTATATTATCGGTATATTGCTTGGACTGAGATTACGTCTATAATAATCAAGCCTTTTAGTTGTACAACACCTAAGTTGGACTGGAATCTGTTTAGAGGCAGTCTGTAATTCTTACAAAACTTATCACAAAAATGAACAATTGAACATATATCAGAGTGATAACAACTATCTTAAAGGTCACGTTCTATCTGATCCCATTTTTTAAAGCCTAGTTAGTGTGTAATGTTGCTATAATAGCATAAATAATACCTGTAAAATGATAAAGCGCAAAGTTCAATGCCAGGCGATATATTTTCTGTAAGAGAATTCGCCTTTCAAAGCCTACAGCGAACAGCTGGTTTGGACTACAGCCCTCTAATTCCTGCTTTAATGACGTCAATAGAACAGTTTTTTGACTAACCTCCGCCCACAGAAATACGTCAGTCGCCAGCTAAGCTAACAGCAAGCTAAGCTGTTGTCGAATCACAACACACTAAGCAAGCTACACAATCAGAACTCGATACGTATTTCTGAAGCACATAGAACAAGGAAGACATCAGCCTGTTTTGAGGACAGTGAAAACAGCACTATACAGATAAGTAATTTGTGTGAAAAATACAGCGTTTTGAACACATGAACACATGTTATATTGCGCACTGTAAACGCAATCAAAGCTTCAAAAACACAGAATGGGACCTTTAAAGTACCAAAACTATACCATAACTATTTTTTATTGGAAGTGTAAATAATTTTTTTTATTTATAGCCTAGTCTCGTTTGTTTGCATGGAGAGGGCGGGGTTTATGACTTGTCCTGCAGCCAGCCACCAGGGGGCGATCAAAGAGCCAGCGGCTTGACTTTTCAAGATGTATGAGGCACCCTCGATTTCAGTGCAGATGGCAGACACACCCCCACCATTTAAGAGCAGAGAATCCTGCCTGTTTTTCCAAGATTTTAATAACTTATTTTATTTACTTGCCATTTTTCCTCATTCAAATTTGGCGGGGTAGTTAATAACACATATTTCTGTGGTATGACAAACTGAGAACACATTTAATATCTGACATTACACAGACTTTTATATTCAATGTTCTGTGAGACAAGACATCAACAACAGTCACCATTTACATTTGCATTTGGCAGACACTTTTATCCAAATCAACATACAGTGCATTACAACAAGGTAGGCGTTTTTCTTATCAGTACGTGTCGTCCCTGGGTTCAAACCCATGATTTATCGTCCTGCTATTGAAATGCTCTTCCACTGAGCTGTATAGAGCACCAAAACGCTTGTAATGTAAATGGTCTGAAATCACGACCCTGTCTAGCATTAAAGAAAACAAAACAACCTCAAGACAAAAGTAAATCCCAGCAATCAGCTGGGAAAACTTCTTTGCTTTCCTGTTTAACTTTCACAGCCATTAAATGTGATTGATGCCCTTTTTATACGAACCTTGAATCATATATTTGGGTATGTTTATTTGTACGTGGCAAGCGCGCATATAAGTTGTGCTCTATAATGGATGTAATTTTTATGATACTATAAAAACAGCGGGGCTTGAGTGATGATTCAGAGCAGCTGAATGGGTTTGGGTTTCTTGTATGATTTTCTCATATATGGCAATTATTTAAATTTTTATTACTAAGCTCCAACTGAAACATGAATTCTACAAGGACACATTTCAACACAGTTCAAAATATGTAAGTAAGACTTGTCTCTTTCTTTTTAACCCAATCTTTGCATAAAGTTAAACGAAAGAAATGTTAGTCTTTGCTTTAATTAAAACATCCTTCTCAAGGACTTTGTGCCAGTTTGCTTCCAACAACCTGAATCTTAAGTACTTTTTTCAAAGACCAGTTCATTCTCTGTATTGATCTTGTTCTGTAAAACTCAAGGTTTTCCTGTAATGCATCACACTGATAACACATGCTGATAAATGCTTTCATGAATGGGTGGTGCTAAAACGAAAACCACTGCCATTGTTTTGTTAGATCACCATTAGGTCATCTGTAAAGCAGATGGTAAAACAAAGCGCTGTTTAAAACTAGTCTTTCGCCTTTTTTCAAAGACAATCAAAAAACATCTGCAGGATCAGAACTAGGTAAACAAACAGTGGATTAACTTGGTAAGCACAAACAATTAAAAGAACATGCCCACACTAAAATCGCTACACTATTCATTCAGTATTGGGCAATACAGAAAGCATCCAGACAGCAATCTACTGTACCACTAACAATAAGCTTTTGTCCTCAAAATATACATTCAAAATACTTGCATACTGTTTGTAGGCACATCAACAATGTTTTGCAAATAGTGAATATACGTACTGCACTCACTGATCTATATAAATGACTGGATTGCACATGACGTCACAATTGTGAAGCCACTGTGCCACCATATTGGTATGCCAAAACATTCTATTAAATCAATGGACGTTATCAGATTTTAATGATAAAACATCACTTTACTAGTCTCCGTTTTTATATCTGAAGTCTCCCTGTACATTAACAAACACGCAAAACTCTGCTGCTACCCCGGATAAACAAACTATAATCATTGTTTCCATAAGGCTGGCTTTCTTCTCCTCCTTACATCCAAAAACACACTTCTTCATTCATGCCATCGTTGAGAAGTGATACATATAGAAACCCCTGAAACATCAGCTGGACCCGTAATCGAAAAAAACTCTCTGAAACTTGTACGAACCCTGGCAAAGTGCATTCGGAACAGAAACACTCTGTATCACGCCCAACTGCTTTTTTGGCACTTTGCCTATGTTAAGCATAAGGAAACAACTCTTAAACAGTGTTAATAAGTCATAATGCATGAAATACAATTGAACCACCCCTTTAAAAGTGTTCAGGTCCACTGGACTTCAATGACATATCTATGAAAATAAAGCCGTATTCCATTTAGCCATATGACCTTCATAAAGTCACATTTTAAAGCAACACTATGTAGTTTCCATGTAAAAATGACTTACAGCTCCCCCATGTGGTTGAAAAGCACAACAGTGCCTGGTATCAGACACTCTTCTGCAGGCAGGGGGAGGGGCGGGGCTGTGTGCTCTACCCTCCACCGCCACTTTCAGAGTGTGCTTGTAGCACCTAGGAGGCTGCTCAGGTTGCAGCAACAGTACAATTTGTCCAGTTAAAAGTTGTTCTATCACTGAAATAATTTTAGAGACGGTGAAAAAACCACATAGTGTTGCTTTAACCTCAAAGCAACAAATCTCTGCACTTTCTGGTCAGCCATGTTGAAGAGCTTTTGACATAAAACCTTGAAATCGTCCAAAGGTTGCTCATTCCCACAACAAGCATGAAAGATCCATTGTTCATTCCCACAGAAACAGCAGATGTTAAATAACCAAAATATTTATTCTGCTTTGTTTTAAACCATTATCAAATGGTACAAATTAGATATTCCCTTTCCAATTAAAGTGAGGAGGTTATAATTTCTGGGTAAAAATGACAAAATATGGAAGAAAATGGACTTCATACATGCATCATTACATACAAACAAAGGCTATGCATCCTGTTTATATGCAAAACAGAAAATTCACATTTTGTTACTCGGATTTTAAACAAGGTACTGTGGAATTAAACACAACTAACAAGGCCCAGATGGATTATGCACTTTTTGAATTTTCTGCACTGATTTTAGAGAAAATCTGTGGAATGGTTCAACCCAAGGTTAAAACACAGCTCTTCTGCACTGTTAGAGGCTAAAGCATTAGCAAACCAGCCAAAATATTGGATTAACCAAAATGGGCAACCATACTGTACAGAAGTATATGACAAGTTTCAGTATTGCCAAAATCTGTCTTTCACTTGGGCTCGCTTCTAACACCATGGCAGCTATTTGAATTGTTTAAAAATCTCAGTTGCATACACTGAGACAAATTATAAATATCACGTTACAGGGGACACAATTTAAAATCTGAGCACTCTGCTGCATTGCAACCTATCAGACGCAGCTTTTGTGACAAATACATACCCAAACACCAACATTATAGGCCATTAACTTGGACTAAGGGCTTTAAACATAGTTTCATTTCTGGCTGGATCTAAAAGCTGGGCACCAAATGTACCTTTTGACAATGTACTTCTAAATCGGCAACATACTTGAACCCTACACACTTTTTAATAAACAATATCTACCAACTCAGCGCTTGTGCCTGAAGCTTTTCAATTTTAAGGGAGCATGCAGAGATGCTCTCAGCTCATGAATAAAAATCTATTTTTTCCAAATTAGCAGACTTATTCTCACATTACCCCACGTTGAGTGGTCTCATTTTTTGTTTTTAAAGTCAACTAATGGAAAAGTACTATGCAAACAGGTTTGGAAAAAGTAACAATGACAGGGAATAGCTTGCAGAGAGAATTGGACACGAGCTTAATTTAAAAACCAAAATATTTTGGAAATCCAATATTCTCTTATTTCTATAGTAATGGCCAAAGACACATTTATGCTTTGGCTTATATTTTTGAGTCTTTCCCCTAACTGGACTTAACTGTGTGAATTCTTGTTCAGCGGTTACCATCTTGTTATATTGCCATTATAGCTAAATGAAATTTCACTCTGACCGAAAATCCTTCTGTGGTCATTAAAATGCTTCTACCAAAAGAATTCAATTTTATTTATAATTTACTATAAATGCATCAAATCAAAGCAATTTTGGCAACAGAGCTATTCATGTGTAGTCCATGAAAGCAGAGATGAATTTTTATGCCTTGAAAATTGATTTGAAGATATTTTTACGTTTTGTTGAGCTACTGTACAAAAAACCATGACCTACAAGAAACCTATTACACACCTCTTGAAATGGCAAATTTCTGATTTGATTTAAATGTTCATTTTGTATGCAAGAGCTTTGTTTAACAGCTCTGAAAAAGTTCAAATTTAGTATGAACTCCTCCTGTCTTTCTTCTATAGATGAAATAAGATTCAATGCCACTTTTTCTAATTGCACTAAAATGCTTTTCCTGAGACAATGAACTCCCAAGCTTCATGGTTTAACTCCACAAAAAGCCTCTTTGTTTAAGTCTAATCTTTTGCAGTGACCTGCATCCTCATCCGGTTTTTCGCACTCCATTAAGTTGTTCCCGTCTGGTAATCTATCACTTTCAGATGCATGTCAACAAGGCTCTTGCATACAAAAGAAACATCCAGGAAAAGGCTCAGCCAAAGCCGGCATGTGTCAGAGACTCTTGCGTTTGTGCTAATATGAAGTAGCACAAAGAGGAATTAATTTGGACTATTGCATTCCAGCACTTGCATTCCGGGTCAAGTAATTTCCTATCCTGCTAAATGATATCGCTACTAGCATACCGATAACATTTTGTGAACTGCCTTGTAATAAACAAAACTGTTCAAAGAATGAACAAAATGCAGAATATAAATCCTAATGTATAACTGGCTTAATGCTACAGTGTTGCCAGTGCATTGTGTTCTTATCGAGCATTGTGTATGCCAAATAAAGGTCATGGGTTTGATTGGCAAAGTGTATGCCAAATGCTGTATTGTAGGTAAATAATGCTAAGGTGTTTTCATACAGTGCTATATATTTGTTAAGGTGATTGCTAGTTGGTTATTTACTTGCCAAGTCCACCTATTTCTCAATGATATGCTACTTTTTATACATGTCCCTCCTTCAATGTAACTAAATAGGATTTTGATGAAATTCCACTTGCTTAAAGATTGAGGTCAAGGCCTTAGAAAAGTAATAGCCACGACCAGACAGAATCTGCAGACTTTTTGCATTTGTCTTGTACACGGATTTGAAATGATCATGTGCTGACTGTCGCGCGTCAGATAGACGAGAGAGACAAGTGAGATCTGCTTAAGTCAGCGTAAGTTTTAATCTCAAATTTCAAATGGTTTGTGCTTGCTATCATTAAAAACGGTCAAAGCAAACAGCACGCGCAGGGTTAATGTACTTTTCAATGACGGCTCACAACCGCACAGGATAGGCTATGTATGTGTGCTTGTTGTCAATGATGGTTACTGGTCACAAATACGCTCAAGCGTGGGGTGTGTGTGCTTGTTAATGACAGGCATTACATCCGCGGAAATCTGTAGGCACTGATTCCGTTTGGGCCTGGTAATCAGTCCTTCCAGAAAAATGCTGAGTTTTTTGTGATTGTTGAAATATTTTCTTAAAAAATGCGATGGAATATGCGGGATATTTATGCAATGAAGTTGCGGACACTTGCAAAAATTGCGGGAACTTGCAAAAATTGCGGAAACTTGCAAAAACTGCGGGATATTGCCAAAACTGCGGTTGGGGTTTGCTGCTTTTCAATGATGTTCACATCGCGTAATTACGTCACTTCACAACGTTTCCGCATAGCAACAGGGGACATGGCTGCGCTTCTGTAAAGTAAATGCAAAAATTGTTAACTTTCTGCTGAGATATATGTGACTTATTGATACAAAAATGCGGGGATTATGAAATCATGCAAGCCCCGCATATTTTGCGTGCTGAAATCTGCAATTCATGTGGCGAAAGTGCAGCGTATTTGAAAAAATAAATATGCCCACATAAATATGCGGACTTTGGCTGATTATGCATTGAATCATGCAATCGCATAATCACGTTTTTCTGGAGGGACTTTAACAGACTGCAGATGTTTTATGTCACTTCATAACGTTCCCGAATAGCAACAGGGGACATGGCTGCGCTTGTGTGAAGTTAATGCAACATTTTTCAACTTTCTGCTGAGATATATGTGACTTTTTGATACAAAAATGGGGACAAACCCATTGTCATTTGTGTAAGTTCCCAAACTCCCTTTTAGCGGTAAAATCACCCACAGGCTGAGATTCAGGAACACCAGTGTTTTCCAGACTTGCAGTTTGTGGCGGCACGTCCGCATGTATGCATGCCATTTTGCAACTTAAATGAGGCTCAGCGGGGTGCGTCGACTGATGCCACGGGTGTTTGTACAGAAACTTTTGAGACAGGGGTATATGCGATGTGCCGACATCTATTTGTGGTGGTCAATTTAGATTTTTGTGGCAGACAAATAAATGAATGTATGGGAAATACTGCATTCCAACAATGCTCGCTCCCACTTTTTATATGATGATGTCACAGCAGTAGGCAGCGCAAATATAACGACACGCCTATATTCCCTCCCACTCTGAAATGGTACTAAACTCAATGGAAAAGCTAACCAAGCCAAATTAAGGTGAGCTGACACGACCTGACCCATGGGAAACTCTCAGTGTGAGCTATTCCAGCACTTCTGATTCTTGATCATTATTTTGAGATGTCGAGGTTATAAGGTCATCCACTATGATTAAACTGTTTATATGATAAACAATTAAACAAAACACATTGTTAGTGGATCGTGGAAGATAAAGGCTTGCTAAGAGCGGCATTGTTTCACATCGTAGGGAAAGATTAAAATCTTAATTGCTCACGAAAACAACAGTGTTTGACACACTTGACTGATTTCCAAGTATGATTTCCAAAACAGACCTTTCACTCACTGATACGAAAATCACAATAGATGCTAATGGCTACCCTGGTTTTTAAGAATAGTGTGCACAAAAGGCATATGGGGAAATGACTAAAAAAGGAACATACCCACTTTTCCTGCTGTAAATGTAGATAAACTGAAAGACTTTAAGAAACCAAAGGCAAACTCAGACAGAAGGAGCCCAATTTTGGTATGAAATTGGCATTAAAAAATCACCATAGCAAAAGTCAATCCTTGACTGTGGCATTATTCACCTCAGAAATCTCATATGGCGTTTGTATTTTAAATTCACTGCTTCAGAGAAACTCTTAAATAGTATTTTCTTTCAGAACGACTCATGGCTGCTTCTCAACTTGTCTCAGAATAGAGCATTACTGCGCCGTCTCACAATATTTCACAGAGTGTAAGGGTGAACAAAAAGAGGTGCAGACAGAATAAAGAGTGATTTCTCAAGGACAGTAAAACAGTGACAGGAGCCCAAACACATACTCATATTTCCTACAATATTGCCTCAAATGCTGGAAGGCTGTTTTCTGAGCCGCAGCGCATGATTGGGCTGTTTTCATATGTTGGTGCATGGTTGTCCACCTGAAACTACTTTGATGGAGACCTTCATTCGGGAAAAATGGATTGCAATACGGATTGTCCTTGATATTCTCATGGTTTTGAAGGCATTGTGGGCTCCGGGGGATTGAGAAATCACTGCTGCTGAGAAAGCAGTACCCAGTCACCTAGCTCAAAAGGCAATAACTAACACTTCTCACCCATTTTGCGAAATGAGGTCTTTTTACCGTGACTTCAAATCATTCAGTCACACTATAAGGCAGCAGTTTTATAGGGGATCTTATATTTTACTTAACCATAAGGCCTTGATTCATTTTCTTAACTTCATATATTCCTTTTGTGATAGATATCAAAACATGCCAATTACAAACTATATGCTGCTTCGTTTTTGGTACGATAGCATATAAGTGCTATAATGCCAAAGAGAATTCTTAATGCACAGATATTTTGCTGGCATTGAAGAAGAATACATTTCAAAAACAGCTAAATGTACTTGCCACATGTTTATATCTAAAGCGACTTACAAGGTATACATTTTATTGGTACGTGTGTGTTCCCTATAGGACTCATGTCCATGACCTTGCTGTTGCAATCCGGATGCTCTTTCAAGGTTTTACAAGACACTTTTGACCAAACCGCATTTCCCAACTCAGACAAAAGCATGACATCTTGGTCCGAGCCCTGTCCAATGTGAACAGACAACAGCAAGAATCGATTTTTTTTTTATTTTAATATTTTTCAAACACCTAGAGAAAAACCCTAGAGAGCGTGTTTTTCCACATCGCGCCTGTAATATTTATCACAACGAATGTGATCGCACTGAACTAAAGTCTGACATCTACTGACTCTGACTTCTGGTCCACAGTGATGTTTATTGTGTGATATTGTGATGTGCTGATATGTTTCAGATGGCGCTGGAGTCTTTGTTGGACTCGGTGTAAGTTCTGAGACCTCAGGAAAGACAACAAGCATGCTGCCTTGTTGAGACTCTTTGATTGATGACTCATGTCTTAGGGCATACTGATGTGTTTACCTCTATACCATTCAGCTATTGGCAGGTGCTTCTCTACGAGAAGGCATGGAAAATCTGATTTATACAGAGGCAATTGAGAGATGTCCGTTGGTGACGCCCCTTTGGAAATGATTTGTCTATGAAGCTTTACCAGACAATAACTCAGTTACTACTGAGAATGCTCTGGTTTTACCCAGGCTAATTATTGTGAGTATGTTGAAATAAAAGGTTCATTCGGAATACTTTAGTTGTTGTCCTTCTATTGTGTTACACATCCCTCCTGGCTCCTAGACATTTATATTAGGGACCGTAACATAATTGGGGGCTCGTCCTGAGCCACATTTAAATTGAAGTTAAATTGTCCATTGGATTATGATTTAAGTCAATTTGCATGTGATTTATTTGCGAGAAACACTATGCATTCTTTTATTGCATATGGTTTTATTTTGTTAACCCTTTCCCCGCCATTGACGAGTTATCTCATCAGTTAAAAGACAACTCCTTCCTGTCAATGACGCTTCCCTGATGAGTTTTTACGGTAATCTAGAGTTACGCTACTATCCACTAGGTGGCTTCCTAACTTATAAAACACCAAAGCATTCATTAATCCTAAAACATAGAAAACTCTGTGTACATTATGTTTTGATCATTATTCTGGATCTGATCTCCAACAAAAGTCCTTTAAAATGTGGTATTTTTAAAGAAACCTACCTTTGAGAGTCGATAAAAAGAGAACAAATGAAGATATTATGAAACTTTTTTCTGTTTTGTTTGTTTGAAGGCAGAGGGTCTGTTCTTTTATTTGATATATTATTTAATGTTTTTATGTTTATATATAATAGAAAGAATCTTCTGAAATCTTGGTATGTTTTACGCATTTTTCCACAAATATGTTGTCCTTCTATTGTGTTACGCATCTCTCCTGACTCCTAGACATTTATATTAGGGACTGTAACAGCAATTCAATATTAAATTCTGTGTTTTTGCATATGTTATGGACAGAAAGAAGAAAGCAAGATATCTGATTCACAGATGACTGTAAAAGCCAATCATCAGCAATATACACTGGGCTTTGAGGTTGAAGGGCAAGATGCAAATGAATGTGCATTTTAACACGCAACATTACACTATGCATGAGGATTGCTGTCATTTGTCGTATGGCAGGCTCGTATTTTTTTAAAGTTGCAGAGAACAAACATTAGCCACAATGATCTGTTTGTTCGATTCCATATGTTTTGGACTTAAACACAGAGGCCATTCAATTCAGAAATCTATTGACGTCTCAGACATACTCTGTTTCTCCACATGGAATAAAATTATTCTGGCATGGGCTCTCGGAGAAAGCAGCCAACAGGATTAAAAGAACTATCTATCTTTCTAATGCAAACATGTGTACGTGTTTAAAAGCCAAAAACAAGCGTTTTATTACTACAGCAATACATTACTAATATTATTAGCTGTGATGAGTTATGTTAAGTTATCATATGGGCGTTTAAAGCATTATAAAGGGCAGGTGGTTAAAGCTGCAATGTGTTATTAACCACCCAATCAAATTTGAATGATGGAAAAACGCCAAGTAAATAAAATAAGTTATTAAAATCTTGGAACATAAGCATCATTTTCTTAGCCTGGTCCAACCAGACTCTCGTACATTCATTTCATTTGTACAGAGTCTGGCCACGCACCATTGCAAAGCGTTACTTCCGTTAAGGAGGGTCCTATGTTGAAGTTTAAAACTATTGGATCTGCCCAGAGTCACTCAGGATCGCCAACATGTGGTCGTGACTTATATAATGCGCCAAAACCGGCTGGAAAAAACAAGTCCGAATGATCAGACCAACAAAACTTAGCAAACATTGTTCTTGCTCTGGCTTTAACTTCTGTATATTCGGCAGTTTTGCAACAACGGAACAAATAGCTTTTCTCACGTCTTTCTCCGCTGCCATTACTGAACTACAACTCAAACTGACGCACGACCTCAACGTCATCGTTCTTAGCCACCACACTCTGTTCGCTGATTGGACCTGCAGATTTTTGCCGGAGAAAACGAAACTCTACACAGCAGTCCCAGACGTTGTACTGAAGCTAAATTAAAATTAAGCGGAAGCAGGTAGGAGGGCGGAGCCAGGCTATCATTTTCTGCTCTCAAGCAGCAGAAACCACACCCACTTGCAGGAAAGCTGCCATCTCGATCGCCCCCCAGTGACTGGTCCTAGTATAGGTCATAAACTCCACCTCCACATTTTATTCAATGGGACTTGAGACCAACTAAACAATTTGATTACACTTCAGTTGTCTTTTTTCTAAAGCTGGTTTCTGTCATTTACTGTAGTTTTTATCACGCTGATGTGTGTTTTTTTTTTAAATAAGTTGGTTATTTAATGCTATAAAAACGGTGGTGTCACATAATGATTGACAATAGGGCTGTCACTTTTGAGAAAAATCTAATTCGAACGGATATCGAATATCATGCAATGTATCCGAATATATTTGAATATCTAGGTGCCCCTCGCGTGCATAAAAAAACCCACACTGTAATGGAGATTCAATCACAAATTTATTAACAGTGACATTCATAAACAGGACTGTCTGGATTACTTTTTTTATTTAATGTTTGAAACAGCAGGTTATCAACTTATGCATAACAACTTACATGAAAAAAATATAGCCATGCCCAAACGGAATCGGCGCCTGCAGATTTCGGCGGAAAACTCAGCGGAATTCCGCGGATTTAATGCCCGTCATTGACAAGCACACATATCCCGCACTTGAGCGTGTTTGTGAGAAGTAACCTCATTGACAACAAGCACACATACATAGCCTATCCCGCGCGTTTGTGAGCCGTCATTCACAAGTACATTATCTCTGCGCGTGCTGTTTGCTTGACCATTTATAATGATATTTATATTTGATATTTGAGATGAAAAATTTAACTTACCGCTAAGTTAAGCAGATCTCACTTGTCTCTGTCGTCTATGTGACGCACGACAGTCAGCACATGATCATTTCAAATCCATTTACAAGACAAATGCTGTTGTTGTTTAATATAAAGTTTACATTCCGTTGTAAAAATGATGAAATTATCTTCATACATGCTAATTTTATAATGCGAACGTATTAACACAACCTTTTTATTCTGCTATAATATTTAACACTATAAACAATAATATGTCATTTTATATACAAACTATAATTCTATCTTGACATGCACATGAGATTCATTTTGGTCCAATTTGATTCCCTCTCTTGCGCACAGTTGCCGTCATCGGTCTCATTCTCAGCCTCCTTCCTATTATGAGCTGTTACTGTAAAAAATGCGCTACTCATGGCATTTTAAAAACCGGATGGTTTATTTATAGTTGGAATACGGATATTTCACGTCATGTTCAAATGCATATTCGAATATCGAATTAAAAGTGACAGCCCTAATTGACAACTGTGATATGCGTATTCTGTGAGAACGAGGGCAGGGCCTTAATATCGTGGCTTTACTTCCTGCTCACTATTGCGCAGGACTGGTCCCTAAATCGCTATTGTGCAGACTCAAGACCCAAGATGTCAGCGCCGTATTAGGACACTGGCGGCTTTACTTTTCATCAATGAAAGTGAGCGAATGGGGGTCGTCTATGCCAGTGGTTCTCAAACTGGGGTCCGGGGCCCCCAGGGGGGCCACGAGATGGTGCCAGGGGGTCCCCAGTTTTATGACATTTTTATAAAATACATTAATTTATCATGAATTCTGTGAAATTAAACCTAAAAAAAATAAGGCAGCACTACTTAGTATAATTTAATGTTTTGTTTAATTAAAATGTGACGTTTTAGAACTGTTTTTTTGTTGTACATTTTCTTTGGGGGGGCCGCGATGGAATGCACCGTACACAAAGGGGGCCGCACGCTGAAAAAGTTTGAGAACCACTGGTCTATGCTACACACCTGAATATTGCGATTGTGTTAGGGGTGGGGCCATGCGTGGTGGTTCAAGTGCATCATCGAGCCACTGTTTTAGGCTCGCGTAAAAATCCTAAACTTAGAATTGGGTTATAAATTGTTTAACGATCTAACTCTGCAATGCAGCACTACATAGTTTACAGTCTTTGTGGCGTGTTTTAGCAATATATTTAATTGAAATGTATAATGTGTTTAGAAACAATTCTCAAAATTGACTTTACAGAGACTTTTAATTTTTTAAACAAAAAAATAATAATCAGTATAAGCTTAAAATTTAATTTGATATGTCAAGGAACGATTTTACAGAAAATTACTTAATTTGCCTGCAACCCACGTAAAGATACTCTGCAAGTGACTTGCAATTTTATGTTTCAAACAGAGATGGCGATAAAGAGGCAAAAGTTACAGATTGCAAATTCAAGTGCGTGTCAAAGAAACACCTGTCAAAGAATTTTAAATTTTTTTAATTTAATCATTTTATATGATTAAATTGACGACTTGGAATGGTTTTTTTTTGTGCATGAGGCTAGAAACTAAAAAAACAAATCTAAGTACACACTTCAATGCAGACTGTTTCCTGCAGTAGGTGTTAGGCTTGAGGGGGGAAATAAATCTCCGGAGTCCTGCCCTTATCATTATCTCAGTATTGCTTTGATTCTGTTTAGTGTTAAATGTGGAGCTGATGCATTTGAATGAGACGTCTGAATCCCAAATCATTGCATTCTGCTGACAGTAAACATTTTAAAAGAAAAGGAGGATAACAAAAACAGCATTTAAATGTAGATTTTGCTTAAGCATTATGAGACCTTAACACCTAAAGCAGCTCTTTGAATCAGCGTTTCCCAAACGTTTGTGTATTCAGACGATCCAATCAGATGTAAAGTACCACTTTATATTCAGATATGTTTAAAAGAAATTTGAAGTCTTTGTATGGCGTCATAAAATTAACATTAAATCTCAACATTGATGAGTAGACGACTTTAATCTATGTTTTTGTATGTTTTGGCTATGCATTTAAAAAAAGGTACCGCTCCAGTGACATCTTTTGTATCTTCTTGTACCTTTTTTTCTGAGAATACACAAACAAACAAACAAACAAACAAACAAACTGTGTGATCTCTAATTCAAAATGTCAAAAAGAAAATCGAAAGTGCTTGAATATTTGCATACCCATGGTTAGGAATGACCGATTTAAATCTTTCCATCACTTTTGTCTATCACAAAATCTGCATTTTCATTTGGTTCCAGATTATAAGTCTCCCATAGATCTTATCTCTCATCACCATGGCAGACATTCATAATCATGATGCATCATGCAAAAGAAAGATTTTCGGCTGCACTCTCTGACTTTAAATTCAACGCACATGTTGAAAATGCCGGTATGTGCACAACGATAAACTTGTTTCCTGCCAAACATATTATCAGTACTGTATCCCCCTAACTTTCCCTGATTATCGTACTCATGCAATGCGGAGAGGCAAAATGTCGAGAGCTCCAAGTGACTTTTTTCTGCTGAGGGCTATTTATTTTGAGCAATCGCCAACTGGCATCCTGCAAGATAACTAATTCCTTTGCTTATCTAACTAATTGTGCAATGTTGCTATTTATTTGGAGTAGTCTTGTCTCAGTAATCTGAATGGACCTCTCCAGACTTAACTCTTTCTGTTATCAGTGACCCACTTAAGTGACCTGTCGACCTAAGGTAAGGAGTGAGGGCAGGGCTGTTTTCTGTGTCTTGTTTACAACAATAATCTTTTAAAGGTTTGTTGTATGCTGACAAACTGATGTGACCACCAAACAATGGGAAGCGATAACAGAATGAGTTATTAAATCCTATGTAAAAGGTTACATCTATCATTATTATGCAAACAACAGTTCTTGAGAAAATGTTTTACTTTTGGCAAAAGAATGATCTTTCATTTCATAATATCTTTGTTATTAAAGACAGAAATGTTTGAGTTTGGGACACACATAGAGTAAAAACTAATTTTGTGGAAAATTAAGATTAATATTTGAATGGTGACATTATTTTTCATAAAAGTTAAGCACATTTTTCCCCAGTTTCACATTACTATTATGGTTCTATGGCCTTAACCTTTAGGATTTCAATCATTCTCATGGGTTGCTTATACAGAAAATTGGGGGGGGGGCTTGATTGTTATGAAAATAATAACACAATTAGGGCTGTCACAATGATTAAATAATCGTCTCATCGCAATTGTTTGACCTCATCGCAATGATTTCAGATCACCGCAATGATTGCACATCTCTCTAATAAACACAAGGGGAGCTGTAGCGCCTGTATAAACGAGACAGTATCAAATTAATTTTAAAAATTTGTTGTGTGTATATTTACTACAATTTGTAAAAATTATTTCATAAACAAAAAATTTTATGTGAATTAAATGTCAAAACAATAAACAGGCAATTAATCATCATAATCATCACAATTTAGTAGCCTCTTATGGAACGGCTGAAATTCCACAAGGGGGCGTATTTGTTCCTCAGACGTTGCACAATAAACGTGACATCCGAATATATTCATTATAAATCGTGAATGAAAAGTGAGATTCGAACGAATGTCCATTAGTGAACTAATTGTACACTATTTATATCATAATTCGGTCAGAAACGTCAAGATTGTGAGATGAACAAATCGTTTTGGATTAAAAGGCTTGGATATTCCATTTCCTTGGACTTTTGGGGATTTATGAACAATTTGTTTTGGACAATTTCACCGAAGCAGATAAAGGGAAGATTTTGAAGGTAAGTAAATATCCTAAATCGGCGCAGCCCGGTTCAGGTAACTAACAACTAGATTACAGTTTTATGACTGCTAAAAATCATATTATGCTTTGTGTGTGCGCTTAATGGAATCCCTAAAGTCTAAGCTTTCCAACGATGTGCCGCATGACCATATATTTTAAATATTTAATGCTTCAAAGTTACAATGACATAATGCAGCCTCACGTGCAAGGGAGGGGGTGTACCGTGTACGGCACAGTGTTCCTTATCAGGTTAAACAATTAACCGTCAGCCAAATTTCATAATCATTACAGTCCTAATTACACAATAAAAATTATAATAGCTCTCTAAACAAAATATTAAGTCTTTTTCATGATGTTTGTGTAAATGCGGGGTTTCACAGGGTGCGAAATCATGGAATAGTGAAGACGTTTTGTAAAGTCAAGGCGGTGCTAGTGTCGCAATGGTGGAGCGGTCAGCAAGGCCACATTTGTATTTACTTAAAACTACATAAAACACAATGAAAATTCTTTAATTGTGTCAATTTGTACGGACCACCCCTGCTCCACCTGTGAAACTGCCAGCTTTTCCCGCTTTCAAAATGAGCAAGACACTCATGACTGCCACGTCCCATCTAAAAGGCCCTTAACCCAGTAGTGAGATTCACCCATACAATCCAGGGATTTATTCTTAAAGCATTACATTCTTCCATTTAGGCCTCCATCTAAATTTATAAAGCATCTGAATGCACATTTCATCCAGTAATATTAACCAGGTGCTGTGAATGTATCAAGTTACCTTTGTACCCCATTAAATATTTCACAGTTCCAGTACCAGTCAAGATGAATTACCGTACGCAAACCAAACCCACATAAACACCTTTTGGTTCAAAGCCACAAGCCATTTTCCACTCAGTAGTGTGTTTATAGCTAGCAATGTTTTCCGCTAATTGAAGCTTTGAACGTGTTAAGCGACACAAGGGTGTTAGGTGGTGTTTGAATGAATATGATGACTGAACATGGAGGACGAACCCAGCGGGAGCGGGGCTCGGCTTTGCGACCCAGACGGCCCCCCTGAGTTGAGTATTTATGCTCCAGCTCACAATTCCTGAGACTAGCGAGAGTCCCTATATTTACATGCTGAAATCAAACATGACAGCAAACGGTTTCCTAAGCCCTGTGTGACACCACAAATACTCTAATTGGTACCCTGCCATGGTAGCTGGGAAACAAGTTACGGTAAACATTTCGAAAGGCCTGTTTGTTTTGTCTTGTCATAAGGTGGGGGTCTAGACTATTCCTCAACAACGTATGACACTCATCTTTACACAGCTTTGCTCAATTGCTAAGTTCTCAGAATCAGGGTCTATGGCATCTGCTGAATGTTGATCATAAATCACATTCACCATAACAGTTCAGCACTCACAAACATTTATTAAATGTCAACCAATACAACTCACCCTCTTCCATCGTTGAAAGGGATCTGTGGGTGTTGTCTGTCTCTTTCTGCTCTTCTCTGAAGTTGAATACCATGTGGGACTGTGTGGTAGGAGATGGGCTGGTCGGACTAAACTCCTCTGGAGAAAACAACTGCCACTTTGGTTTCCTCTCATGCTTGCTCTCGTGGTCTCCTAAGGTCCCCACAAGCTCCTCTGTGGTTTTTTCATGGTTTTCAATGGGTTTGCTGTGCTCTAGAGGATGTTGTTTGTGGTCTACAGAAGGTTCTTTGTGGTCTGCTGAAAGTGTTTCTCTGTGGTCCTCTGACAGGTTTTCATGTTCTGATGGTAATTGTCCATGTTGTGGTAAAGTTGGGTTAGAGTCGATGTCTGACACACTCACAGGTTTTGAACTGTACAGGTCATTAACAGTGGTTGGTTGAGCGTCATCATGACCAGTAGCAGCTGTGATGTTTTCTTCATGTTCAAAGCTGTCTGTTTTCACCGTACTGGGAAGAACCGAATGCATTTGACTCTCTGATACGCTATTCCAAGTGCTCTGCCATGAAGTTGTGGTTTCCCAAAACTGAGATGTAGTTTGCTCAACAGTCGTGGGGGACTCTGTAATTGGTTCACTGTATGTGGTCTCTTCCTCAGTTTCGGCTGTGGGAAATGCAAGCTCTTCATTGTCTGTACTGCTGTTCCCATCAGTAAGGGCCTCTTGACTGGAGTTATCTTTAAAAAGACTGAAGCTCTGGGTGTCTGTGTTGTCTTCGTGAGAGGAGATTCCCACTCTTTCCAATGGAAAGCCGAATTGTGCCTGGTCTGTTTTATAGTTCAGAGAGCTGAACAGCTCTTTATTTGGTTTGTCTTTGTGAATGCTGCTTTTCATCCTATCCGTACTGTCCTTATGGAAGGAAAACTGTGGCCTGTCTGTTGTGGACTTATGAATGCCTAACATCTTTCTGAGTTCTTGTTTGGTCCCTCTGTGGAAGGCCTGATGGGGGAAAAAACTCTGTGGATTAGATGCTGAGATGATGGATGATTCAGTGGGAGAGGCAAAACCACGCAGGGCTGGATCTAAAGAATCCGTTGGCAGAAAATCATAGTCTTCCTCCTCCTCTTCCTCATCCTCATCAACAGTGTGGCTTGGATGCAGATTTAAAGGACTATTGCCATCACTGTGCCCAACTGGTAGGTGTTTGGAAATAGGACCCCTAGAACCGTGATGATTAAAAATGTTAAGTATATGGTCTCCGTAGCGACTCCTTGATGTGCTGTCCTCAGTCACCGCCACGTGCCTGGTTTCTGGAACGTGGCTCGGATTGCAGTTTGGAATCGGATAGCACATAAGATTGCCGCCATCGTTTGGACAATGGCAGACCTGACACGGGTCGATTTGGAAGGAGTGACCTGCTTCATATTTTTGCTCGCCGTGAACGCACCCAACACGCTCGCACTGAATACACCCATCTGACGGTTCCGACAATTCAATGCAGTTAGCGGGAATCTCAGGGCATGGAATAAAATGGCAACTGATCCTTCCACCTCCCTGTGGGCAGGAGCACTCTGTACTTCCAAAATCCACAAAGTACGACTCACCTTCTGGAACTTTTCCATTTTTGAATCCAGCGCTGATGCAGTCGTAAAGCTGGTAGCCCTCACACATGCAGCCCGTTTGTGTGCAGGTGGCACAACATGCTCCAGTATTCAACACCTCTTCAATGCAGTTGTCCAGTATGGGGCAGTCCACACCAGTACAATCCTTTTGACAAAGACATCTACTTATACTCAACAAAAGCACCAAGGTTAGGAAACCACTGGCCATTTTTACTTGGTATCACAGACGACAAATCCAGAACACTCTTTGCTCACCAGACCCCAACTTTTCTTTCATGCACTGCAAGCAGTCAATGAAACCTTGAAGGAAGAGAGAGAGGGAAAAAGAGAGAGAGAGGTGAATTAGAGAGAGCTCAGAAAATTTCCTGTGGAGATATTTCAGCCAGCCCAAAGTCACTGTGTAAAAGCCAACATCTGGCTTCATAGTTGAGCTCACCCACTTAAGACCGTCCCACATTTTAAAATCACAGGGTTGTCCAAGCGTGATCTCATGAGCAAGAGTCTCCATAATCATGAAGCTTCATTCATCCCCATTACAGTTATGCTACACAGACAGATGCACGAGTGGTGTAGTTAGTATTCAACTGCAGTTGTCATAAAATATCCAATCTGATGGGATCTTAAAAGCCGTTTCACACCATCTGACTTCTCTATTATTTTTGATCGCTTTTTCTCATTTGCTTGACATTTATGGGACCTCTGTACTGTAGTATGCTATGCTCAGCATTTTAGTTGCAGTACAGGACTATAATGAAGAACACTAAACCCTCATTTTGCTGATGGCAAAGCCAGCTAAAGAAAAACTCATTCTGAGCCATTCAGTGCCATTTTTCTAGTTGATGAGGTGTTTGTGGGTGTAACATTAGATGATTTAAAATAAATCAACAAAGCTGTATTTTCTACTTAGAAGCAATGACAACAACAAAGACATTTTTTTTGTTTTGTACTGAATTGCTTTATATTTAGCAGCTGAGAAACATGTTCTGTTTGCTTTGGAAAAATGCTCTGAGATTTCATGGCAGATGAAAGGAATTGCTTTAATTGTATCCAAAAACACAATTAGCCTTAACATCTTAAAGACTTGGAAAAAGGTTTGTCTCCACCACACATACAAACTTGGCATTTGCAAAGTTTAACATTATAACTCAATTGCAATACACTGAATAATCATGTTAATATAGAATATAGAAATACAGCATAATCACACTGTAAAAAATTAGCTGTAATTATGTAGCTGGTTGCCAGTAACTTACTGTAGAAGAAAAAGACTGAAAATGTTTCATGGTCATTTAACGTTGAACAAACTGTTGCCAGTAAATAACATAAATGTAAAATCTACAGTAAGTTACTGACAGCTAGTTGCCAGTAATACCCAGTAATACTGTAAATTCTACAGGAATTATTTACGACGCACATAAAAAGTTATAAAAAATATAAGTTGCCTAAAATTATTGTTACAACTATACAGAACATAGCAGGTGTTTCACAAAGAAAGCTGTCTTTCTTTTAAACATTACCATGGAAACAACATTTACGAGGTAACTTACTGAGGTAACTCTGTATCAGCCCCAAAAGTCAATAGGTCAAAATAAACCTGTTTTATGATCCTTTCCTTTGTTTATTTAAGGTTTTACAACAGTGAAAATAACTCGACTTGAGTAACATAACTCTGGTTACTATGATAAACTATCTAGGAGCTGTCACAGAGCGAATAACAGAAAAACTCACAAGAAATCTCAAGCGCGCTCACGCACCAGACGCACCGCGAGATCTGTTTAAATTATTCCCTTGCACATACTACAAAATAAAGTTACAACAATATGCAGCCGATGCTGATCGTCGTCTGATTTTTACAATCGTCCATTGCATCACAAAACAGCATGCTATTGGTCATTTTCCAGAAATGCACGAGCGTTATTTTCTGACGTAACACAATGAAACATAAGGTTTACCTCGCGGTTGTCATAATCCTGCGTCCGTCCATAAGTTTATGGGTCCAGCCGACTAACTAGAACTAACTTGATTTATGAAGCCTACAGAGCGCCTGGACTGCGGTAAGAAATGTAAAGGGGAGGGACAAAGGGGTTTGAGACCTCTATACATACTTTCCAGCAGTTTATCATACAACCTGTAACTGGAATGCATAACCATCTGTTTAAAGCATCTTCTATAGCAAATCAGTTTTAGTATGAGATTACATCTTAATACATCGATTTATTAATATGTGAATAATAATTATAACGTGACTTAAATCATTATTCGCAAATGATAAACACTACTTTAGTGAACTGTAAAGTGTATATAAGTAACTACACATTGTATAACCTACTATATACTATTACTAGTAGCTTATAAAATGAGTATTCTGTAGTAACTATAAGTCCTAAGTTATAACTGTTGTAAATAGTATACTTTAATACTTACTATGGTACTGTAAGGTTAAAAAATACAACAGTATATTAGCTAGGAATTTTACTAAAATTAACTGTAGTAAATAGCCTAGCAGTGGTTTTCATGTGTAGATAATGATATAGTATAAAGTAGGTTATATACAACAGTATTAATTTGGGTCTAAATACTTCATAGTGTCAGTTCAGATTTTTTTTTTTTAAAAGAAAACCTTTTAATTCAACCTATAGAGAGAGGGGCGAAATACTTGCAATCTTGGCATTAAGCGTAAACACAAGCTGCTGCTTCCTCACTGTGCATTAAAGACATGCGTTTAATACATTTAAAGGCACAGCTGGGTTTTCCAATCTCTTGTGTGAAATTCCTTACAGTACAAACAGAGCTAAATCTACAGAGCTCTTAACAACATCTTTGGAGTTGTCTTTGTTTATCTTGTTCAATAGTTACTCAGGTATTCCCCTTTAGAAAGCTTTAAGTCAATTTGGACGTTGACACCATGACAAATTTGTCTTCTGTCCACCACTGTGTTTTAAAAGACCTTACATGTACCTCATAGAAACAGAGGTCAAGCCTGTTTAAACAACCTTGTGCTTACATCGCTACTTGCTGTCTGTCACCTGCTTGTTATACACTGACGCAGAATTTAAAAAAAGACAGAATTTAAGTCATTTGCATTTAAAATGTTATATCTGTTGTCTGTTCAGGGTCTTTGATCAGGAATAACGCAACCACATGTTCGACATTATAGTCTTACGCATCGTAAATACCCGCAAGACTTGTTCAAATATTAAGTCTGTACATAAAATAAAAGTTTCTAAAATGTTTTTGTCAGGCTGTATGGTTCCACAGAGGAACTTTTAACTTTACAGACACTTTCTTTGGCACAAAAGTGTCTTTATAGTGATAAAGAAACAGTTGCTTTAAAGGGATAGTTCACTCACAAATGAAAATTCTTTCATTATTACTCACTTTCATGTTGTTACAAACCTGTATAAATTTCTTTGTTCTGGAAGATATTTTGAGGAATGTTTGTAAGCAAACCATTCATAAGCCCCATTCACTCCCATAGTATTCTTTATTCCTACCATAGAAGTGAATGAGGCTTACAAATGGTTTGGTTACAAACATCAGAACAAAAAAAATTATACAGGTTTGCAAGAACATGAGAGTGAGTAAATGATGACAGAAAATTGTATTATTGGGTGAACTACCCCTTTAAGAACCTTTGACTAAAATGTGTTTTGGGCAACTAAACATGGTTGTTCTATAGCATTGCTGCAAAGGCGGCTTTCTAGTGCCGTTATTTATAAATGTTTATGATTACCATGTGTTGAGATCAAAGGTAAAATTAAACTGTTTTTACTGATCAAGAATTGCAGAGTTCAGATGCAAAGGCTGCTAAATGCCACATCCGTCAAAAATGAAATAATAATATTAACCAAATGCTCCCGGCAAGTATTCATCAAATACTTTAACTTCAAATACGTTTATTCCCAGCCTCAGACCATTCAGGAAAAAAACGGTTTGTTGGCAGAATCCATTAAAGGGCAAACCTAGGCGTTTTCATCAATACAAAAATAGTCTCTGGTATCCCCAGAATGTGTCTGTAAAGTTTCCGACACAAAAAATACACCACAGATATTTCATTTTATGATGTAAACATGGCCATTTGTGGCTGCGATGAAAAACGCGCTGTTTTTGTGTGTCTCTTTAAATGCAAAAATGCTTCTGTTCCCCTCTCCGTATGCAAAGTAGGAGGTGGATAGCTTTGGATGTGCTTTGGACTACATCAAAACATGTGTCTCTGGAAGAAAGTTGAACTACGCACTCATAAGGTGGAGTCTGTTAGTGGTTATGGTTGGGCCGTAATCAATAGCTGCGTTTACATGGACATTTGTAATCCGTTTAAATGATCAATCTGAATAAAAATGCTCCATGTAAACACCTCAATCGGACTAAAAAGTGCCAATCTGATTAAAAATCTAATCCGCTTGTTAGGGGTGGTTTATACCGTTTGTAATCCGCTCAAAATGACATGTATACACTTGATCGGATGGATAACTGAAACTGGGATGCTCTGCGCATGTGCCATCTTTTCTTTTTTTAATGGCGGTTGGCAAACCCACTGAAAGGTGCATTTCCGCCACCTACAGGACGGGAGTGTGGAGCATATGCACACGTGCAATGACGTAGAATTGCCGTAATGACATGTGACGCAAATAAATCGAGTTTGTTTTGTTGAAGGAAGTCACAAGAAGTGATTGTCTTGTTAATCTTGTTCCTATTATCCTTCAAATTCCCCATAAAGTGATACAAGACAGCGTTGTCCGGTCAGTCCATGATTTATTCTCTGATCCACAAACGCGTGTGTTTGGACTCGCTCTCGTGAACGGTCTCTGCAGCACCGCGTGAAGTAAAATACGCTTTTTGGGCACACGTGAATGGGTGTTTTTGCTGCTGCTTTATAATCAGTGAGGCACAAAGCAAATCTTGAAACAGCGTGAAACTTTATTTGTGCAATGTGCGCATGTCAAATGATCCTATCTGATGTAAATCTTGTGTCATATAAACACGCACATCAACCGATCACATTATTAAATGTTCATGTAAACGCTATGATAGGATTTATTAACCGGAAGGATTTTAATCCGATGGAGGCAAAATGTGTCCATGTAAACGTAGCTAATGTGACATCACATTGATAGGGGATCCCCAACAGCCTGTTTTGTGTGAGTGTTGCAGTTTAAAGGAGATTACAAAAAAGAATAGATGGATTTGTAAAATAACAGGATGTTTCTGCACACACACTGGCAACTCAGTTTTTGATAGAAACACATTTAAAAGTGCATTTTCTAGGTTGGGGGACTTTAAGAGTCAAAAAATTCAATTCAATTCCAAGAAAACATGTCAGACGCACTTATAGGGTTTTGCATCTGAGCTCTTTAATTTCTCAAGGAACTTAGTGTTGTAAGATGTGCGAGGGTGTGGGTTTCCCCAGACAAACCCCACTTGGTAATCCATAACAGTTCATATTTAAGTCTCAGTTTTGCCATGACCTAAGTCCAAAAAATTTAGCACAGGATAAAGAAAGAAAGCGCTCCAAGCACGCATAGCACACAAAGCTCCACCAAACATCTCCAAACTCATGTTTGGACCAGCACATGCAGTACAATAAATACATCTGACATCCTAGAAACTGTTTACTTTGACCAAGGTAGACATCTAGAAAGCATTACTCACAACGGCATGTCTTATTTTCCAAAAGTAACCGAGAAAAGATTGGTAAGCAAGCATTAACTTAATTTTCCAAAGAAAACAGTATGGTTTTAATGCTGAATAGTTTACATAAAACATACTTTGAAAAGAAATGTGATAGTTTAAAGGACAAGTTCGGTGTTTTGCACTTGGAGCCCTGTTTTCGGATTGTTTGTGGTGGGGTGGAGCGGTTTTGACTGGGATTTCGGCATTTGCGGCTGCCCCGAGGGTTTTTGGGTGTTTGTGTTTCGGCTCCTGCCTTTGCAGTGGGTTTGGTGGTGCACTGGAGCAGTCCTTTCTAAAATGCATTAAACTTTCGTTTACAAAGACGTGAAACTTATCGAGTGGTCAGGGGTGTTCAATGATATGCTCACACAAAAATCGCATTAAAAGATGCTTTCCAACAGCTGTTTTAGCATTTGTTGTTAACTTGTGGACCTATTTTTCCAAACGCCCCACACCCGTACATTCTTCCGCTTAGAGCTTGAATAATAGACACTGCAGCCCAGTTGGTGGCGCTAATCCGCCATTGACAATTGCGAGAATACAAACGGGTTCCCGGCGCGGAGTAATACCGTACCTCACAGCACATCTAATACAAGTCAATGGAGTTGGCAAAAACTACGATAAAACCTGTTGGAATGCGTATTTTGCAGCGATTTCTGCGCGAGCATACCAGTGAACACCCCCGACCACTCGCCGAGCCCCACATCCCTGCAAACGAAAGTTCAATGCATTCCAGGAAGGATTGCTCCAGTGCACCATCAAACCCACTGCAAAGGTAGGAGCTGAAACACAAACACCCAAAAATTCTCTGGGCAGCCGCATATGTCGAAATTTCAGTCAAAACCGTTCTATTTCATCATAAACAATCTGAAAACAGGGCTTTAAGTGTAAAATACCGAACTTGTCCTTTAAACAATTCTCTTTCACTAGTTGACTCCAGCCATACTCTTTCCATTCAAGCTTAACTCAAACAGCCATGTCTGTTATCTGTATAGGGTATCATAAATTTGTCACTTGGTAGGAATTTCAATGCTGGAATTTTATCTGCATCGCTCAAGCCATAACCTGAACAGCATTTTGACCCTGGGCTTCAATAAAAACTCTTAATGTCCAGACATTAGGAGCAGGACAGGCAGTCTTCTGCAAAGTTGAGTTAGCTTTATTTCTATTATTGTAATAGATACTCCTCTTTCCAGGTCTACACCTGGATCTATCTCTAGCAATGCACCGAGCGGGCAGATGATATGATAAAATTAGTATGCTTTCAAATGCATTTAAATGTTCTGTTTTGATTTGCTCAACTGGAGCAAGAAAGGTCTGCTGGATTAATTTCTGAAGCAAATGTGCCAAAATGCAAAGCTGTTCGTAATGAGCTGGTGTGTTTGGGTTTAAATTGTCAGTTCATTCAAGCATTCAGTGCAATGATATTTACAGCTGCAGATTTTTTCTCGTTGTTGCTTAATGCTGAACCGAAAGTAGTTTTATAATCTCTTCGATGGAGCTAAGATGTTCTCCATCTAAAACCAATGTAAAATGTACACATGAAGAAACAGTTACACAGACTTGAACACCTTGAAAGTGTGTTGTTGCTCACTGTGTGATACACTGATAGATGTGCTTATGGGAGACTTGTGAATTCCTTGTTTGTCCCAAGAGGAAAATTATTACAACACTGACAACTCTGTCAGCGAGCAAAAGGAATTACCATGACCCAAAGGGGATTGTAAGGGATTTATAAGAACGCAATGTGTACCTACCTTTATCTTCTGGCACATGGAGGGTGAGCTGGAAAATCTGTAAAGAGGGGGCAAATCTGAGTCACGTGACACTTTCATTACACTGTCAGGAAAATCTTCAAAAAATGGTCCTATTCTAAAAGTATACAGTGTACATACAGTACATTTGGTACCAATATGTTCCTCTCACACTTTAAAATGTCTGGGTTGTTTTTAACCCATGCTGGGTAAATATTGGACAGAACACATGCTGGGTTAAAAATGGCCCAGTGTTGGGTTGTTGCTATGCAACCATGGGTTATAATAACCCCACAGTTGGGTTAAAACAAATTTAGACCCAGAGGTGTGACCAACTCTTTAGGTGCAAAGAAAAAGTTTTTTGAAAGGGTACTGCCCCAGTGACAGTTAGGAACCATTTTATTACCATTTTTTCTGGCAGTTAGCCTATCAGGGAAAACTGATTGGATAAACTGCACCATGTGCTTTCTATCTTAAAGAAAAACACCAACATTTTTCAATATTTTACTATGTTCTTACCTCTTACTTAGACTAATTAATACGTACCTTTTCTATCAATGCGTACACTTAAAGGCGGAATCCACGATGTATGAAAAACGCATTGGCAAAGTAGACGGGCCGACTACCAAAACACACTTATAGCCAATCAAATCAAATCATATGCCGGTTTGCGTATGTGTGGGGCGGGTCTATCAACAGAAGGTACAGATTCTATTGGGGTAGGGGCGTGTTTGTTTAGGTGATTTCAAATATCAACATTGGCTTTCAAACATCATGGACTCCGCCTTTAATCTTTGTACAGCTCGTCGTGAATGTGTTAGCATTTAGCCTAGCCCCATTCATTCCTTAGGATCCAAACACAGAGGGATTTAGAAGCCACCAAACACTTCCATGTTTTCCTGATTTAAAGACTGTTACATGAGTAGAGACACGAGTAAGTATGGAGGCACGAAATAAAACGTGGCAATTTTTTAGCGGATAAAAAATGAGAACTATATTGTATGGCAGAAGAGCACTTAGTTTGCAGCCCTTCGACCTCAGGCGAGTAGTCAGGAGTAAAGATGTTACTGCGCAAGAGGTCAAAGTGCTAAGTGCTCTTCCGCCATACAATATAGTTCTCATATTTTAATCAGCTTAGAAAATCACCACGTTTTATTTTGTGCCACCATACTTACACGTGTAACTCCTCATGTAACAGTCTTTAAATAGGGAAAACATGGAAGTGTTTGGTGGCTTCTAAATTCTTCTCTGTTTGGATCTTAAGGAATGAATGGGGCTAGGCTAAATGCTAACACATTCACGACACGCTGTACAAAGATTAAGTGCATGCATTGAAAAAAGATATTAATTTGTCTAAGCTGAGGTAAGAACATAGTAAAATATTGAAAAACTGTGGTGTTTTCCTTTAAATACCTTTTAGCACTTTTTATATGTCCAGAAATATTGACTATGTAGTAGTTCCTTGTACATGTAAAGCCAACACCTCAGTATAGAGGAAAGCATGAGCTGCATTGTCTAAAACCTGTCAATGCTAAAGTAATGAAGGCCTTTTGTAAAAAAAAACATGTTAAGGTCAAAGTCTGTGCTATGGCATTTCTGATCTCAGTAAATTCATGTTTTGTTAAAAATGTCAAAGTCACCCTCCGTTGAATGATTTTGAAATCCACTCTATAAGATTAGGTCCTACAATATAACACAGGTCCACTTTAATACAAATCACAGACAGCATACATATTCTGCAAGTACAGTACATCTTATATACAGTATGTATGTACCTTATGAGTGTTTCGAATTCCATTATAAGGGAGACAGCCAATGAACAAAAGTGACCTTGATCGATCCTTCAATCTCTTTCTCAATGCAAGATGAAATGTTATACATATTTGGAAAGCTAGTTTTATGTTGCCTCCATGAAAAGCATGATCTCCAGATGACCTCATTTTTTCCATGAAAAGTGTCATGCAAAGGTCCCATTATAAAGGGGGGACCACCCTGCACACTGATGAACGTTTTGGCGTGGCTTACAAATCAGTGAGTTATCTGTGTGATACAGTACTGTTAGAGGACGTGTAAATTGTGGGGAAAAATGTATAACGCCCAGAGAGAAACAGAATGTGCGAGGGAAAGGAAAGAGAGGAAGTGGGTGTTATAGGAGATTCTGGAATCTTCATCAGCGTCACTCTTCATGTGTGTTTTGGAGGGAAATGTTTCTCTTAGCACCGTGACAGGTAACAGTGGCCCTGACAAAAACAAGGTAATGCACCACAGTGGGAGAAAGGGTAAAAAAAAACATAAAAACAGATCCTTTGTTTGAAGTGCACACAGAGATGTTCAGACAACCCATAACATTTTGTTCCACTCCATTAATGCACATGCCTCCCTGATTATAACCGGCTCTGGCGACATCCTGCGAAAATGCACACATTAGTAGCAGGTGTGAAATGTTCTGATAGTTGTCTCAATTATACAATGTTTCAAAACATAGATGAAAAAATTATTTATGGAACCGTACAAGCCAAAAATGTTCGCATTGTTTATTGTTTTTGCCTTACTGTGCATTACCTTGTAGCAACTATTTAAAATCTAGCGTGTTTGGTGTTTTGTGTCACAAATCCAATGGTAGTGACGCTTCTCTCTGACCAATCAGTGATCTATAGTGTTTTCGCACACGTTTTGATATCAGCTCGAGTCGCTTAGAAATTCCGACCGAGGTGGTACTAAAAATAAGTATTGTGTACTACGTACTGAACCCTGCGGAAAAGCTGCCAAAGGTAAGCTGGCCCAAACCAAACCGTGGTGTACTATGCAATGGAAAAGCACAATAATGGCACTTTTCTTTTGCATAGTACCCCACAGTTTGGTTTGGGTCAGATCATGTCAGCTCACCTCACTTTGGCTTGGTTAGCTTTTCTATCGAGTTTAGTAACACTTCGCAGTGGGATGGATTATAGGCGTGTCATTATATTTGTGCTGCCTACTGCTGTGACATCATACAAGTGAGAGCGTTGTTGGAATGTATTCATTTATTTCTCAGTCCACCACAAAATCAAAATTGGCCACCACAAAGAGATGTTTGCACATCACATTTATCACTACCTCTGTCTCACGAGACAGTTTCTGTACAAACACCCATGGCGTCAGTCGACGTGCTCCGCTGAGCCTGATTTAGGTTGCATTTAAGCATATAATGCGGATGTGCGCGTCGCGAATGTTCCGCCACAAACTGCAAGTTTGGATAAAAACTGGTATGGTATTCCTTATTCTCAACCTGTGGATGTTTTCTTCGCTAAAAGGGAGTTTGGGAATTACAGCAAAGCACAGATGACAACATGTTTGCTCGAGACAGCGCAAGCTAGCACTAATGTAAAGCTAATTTTTTACATTATAGTGATGACGCTGGTAGTGACGATTCTCTCAGACCAATCAGTCATCTACAGTGTTTTTGCGTCACGTTTTGGTATCAGCTCGGGTCGCTTGGAACCCCAGCCGAGGTGGTACTAAATAAAATATAGGGTACTACGTACTGCACCCAGTGGAAAAGCCCCCAAAAGTAAGCTGACTCCGCCCAAACCAAACCGTGGGGTAATATGCCATGGAAAAGTGCCATAAGTGTACTTAGTAGTGTAATGTGGTTTTTAGTGGCGAATTGCAACCAACCTCAATTTCGAATGCAATGAGAAGCTACAGTAGCCGCCACAGGACAAACATGTTGTCATCTGAGATCTGAGGCAACGTAGGGACAAACGCTCTCTGTTTGTCCATTTAGGGCTACTGTAGAAACATGCCGGCGACTTCCATCTTAAGGAGACCGGCGGTGTATATAGATATAAACGGCTCATTTTAAGGTAATAAAAACAATACAGTTCATTATGTAAGGTCTTTATACATCACTGATAACCAGTGTTGGGAGTAACGCATTACAAGTAACATGCATTACGAAATAATATTACTTTTCTGAAGTAACGGGTAAAGTAACGCATTACTTTTTGCAAGGCCTGAAAGAGATCGCAAAATGCAAAAGTAACTAAAAAGTTATGTAAGTATTACTTTCCATGAAAAGTAACGCAATTAGTTACTTTTTTGGGAGTAACTAAATGCATTACTTTTAAAAGTAACTTTACCCAACACTGCTGATAACACACATACTGATATAAATGTATACCTTGTAATGCACTCTTAGTCGCTTTGTATGAAAGCATCTGCCAAACATGTAAATTTAAGTGCACTTATTTCACCTGCAGACCACTCATAAAACAGTTCAACCAGGTGCCAAACAAAGTAAATACTTATTTTTGGCCACTGTCATTTAATTAAAAGCAAACATGTAGTACTGTAGTTATATACATTGTTCAAAAACTCAGCTTGTTGGTGTTATGTTGGCCTAATGAAAAGATACATTTGTGTGCATTGTTATTGATTCTGGCAATAAAATAGTAAACAGCTTACTGACTGTACTGTACCTCCCAGCAAGCTCAGGAATCCAGTGAAGTGCTCTAATTAGGTATGTTGAGTGATATGAGCATAACAGCACTGAATTGAATAGCCTCGCACAAAAGCAGCACATGCCTAATAAGCAGGACGTTATTAACCTACTTCTGAAGATGTTTGAAGCCAGTTTTTTTTGTTCCAGCCAGGCATCTGTCAACACAGCAGTGGGGGGAACCAGGGTAGGCCGCACAGCTTGACAAAAAGTGATGAAAGAGAGAAACAGAACTAAAGAGAGAAGGAAATATCTTGGAGGACCTGCAAAGCCTTCAAAGTTGAGCATACTTTCATGGGGTTGTCCAGACTCCAGCCAGACATCTGATCTGTTTGCCAATTAAGATGATTTGAACAAATCAGCTAATATGTCCGCATGTCTGCCAGGCTTGCAAAATGCACGTGACACAAATTGCTTGACTGGTTATATTTTCACAGAATGTTCTTTATAGGATAATTGTATGTAGAAAACAGTGAACGGGTTCAGTATTTCTGCTTAGCAGGACCAGAAAAGTTCATTTCGATTTCATGTTGTTAAGGAGCTCACCTGGGTAAAATTACTTGTGATAACATTAGTTAGCTACAGTAGTAGGCCCAAGTTACCACTAGAACTTCATTAAACTACAAGTTCAGCTCTACTTAGCAAATGGCATTACAAGCTGGGACTCAGGAGACATGTTTAAATAGCTCAGATTACCATAACAGCAGTGTCTACACTTGAATGCACAAAATGTCTTCCAGTGTCCCGATGTACCCGTAAGAATGTTCACGCTAACATAGACCTTGAATGACAGGAATGTGCTCAAATATAAAAAATGCAAACGCTGTTGCCTCCAGCAAGTTACAGGCGAGAGTCTTCAACAAGCCAACTTTCTTATCTTATCTGACAAGGACTCTGCGTTACCTTTGTTAACTAAAATGTAAAAGAATTCAAGATTACCAAATGTGTGTTTTCTTAGATCATTCGATGAAGACAAATGATGTCATAGAAATAAGAAGCAAACAACGACAATTCTCTTTGATAAAAAACAGCAAAGTTTATCTAAGCTATTGATACCAAATGCGTACAAATAGCACGCAGTGTGATCATAGATACACCAAATTCAGATTTTGCTTGCATATGATACTTCCAGTCCTTCCCGTTCACTTATATGGCGTATCTCTTCATGTCGTTTTAGGTATTGGTTTCTCATTTGTTTTCTGTTTTTTAAGTCATTTTCGCTTGGGTTTAGGGTTAGATTTGGGTTTTGCTTTAGGATGTCATTTAATATATAGGTTTTAGCCCATCTGATATATTGCATTTAAAGCAACACTAAAGAGGTTTTTTTTACCTTAAAATAACGTTTCCAAAAAAGTTTCAGTCGTTCATCCACTCGAAACAGGGTGAACGGCACTTTCACATTCGCTTTGCAGCCCTTTATCGGCCAAAACCGCACTAAAGAAGTTTCCAACCATTGGGTCGCGGTCCTGTAGTTCGAGTGAAAACTACAAAAACTTGCTTTACGGCAGACCTACAATCCAATCAGAGCCAGCTTTGCTGCAGTAGGCTAAGGGGCTGTCCACACGGAGACGCGTATCACCGTATATGTATAAATTTGTTATCGTATTGGCGTTTCATCCACACGGATCCGGCATTTTGGGAGACTGAATCCGCTATTTTTTGAAACCGGGTCCTAAAGTGGATAAATCTGAAACCGACACCTTGCGGTTTCGTCTATACAGCCAATCCGTATATTTTGTGAAGCGAAAACGTCATCACGTCACGTGTCGGAAGCGTCACACGTAACAGCAACAACAATAACGGTGGACTACGTGATTGTGTTCGTGCTACAGAAGCTACTAAGGCCTACTAGCTTTATTACAGGAAAATCTATTGCTTCTATGCAATTGTGGTGACCAACAAGCGATAATGGACAACACCATACGCTCAAAGTCTTCTTCTCCGTGTATAGTGTATATCTGGGGCACAATTACAGCGCCCCATTCTGGTCCGGCATATATACAACACCGCTTTCAGTCGTTTTCAGTGTTTTCGTGTTTCCGGATTATTTTTTAGAGCAATGAAAAAAAATGATCGGATAGGGAATGCACCCGCTTCGTGTGGACATAGCCTAAATTATTTACGACAGTGGTAATGGACAATTCCGCTTCCAACATGTAGGGGGAGCAAAGAGCAAAAACTCTTTAGTGTTGCTTTAAGATGACAGCTCATCCTAATTTTCTCCAAGTTAAAATTCCTTATTGTTCCATTCAGTGATTGTGATATCAATAAGTACGCCCCTGCATTAAAAGTTGTGTTAGTAATAATTTTCTTCAAAATGATGGCGACCAACTGCACTTGGATGTTTCCAATAATGTGTAGCTACGAATCAGGCTGTGAATCAAGTCGCAGTGGCGATCAGATTAAAAATAGGAGAACCGGAGACTGCTGCTTGATTATTTTCTCTTGCTTCCTCATAATTGCACTAGGTGAAGTTATAAAGACTAGAAAGTTGTGAAAGTACCATCAGTCTTTGGCCTGAAGTAAATGTCACGTCCTCCCTCTGTGTTATGCCTGTGGATAGATTCCATCTGTGCGTGTTAGGAATGATTCCTTGAGTAGGAAAGTTGTGGTCCCTACTTAATCAACTCCTGATTTCATGAAATATTCATGTCGTACCTGTGGGCTCTCAGCATGCTTTTTGTTTTGTTTGGACATGCGCGTGTTGGTGTGTGTGAGATGCAGACGACATGTACGAATCACAACGTGTACAAATCGGTCTCGGCTTCCGGTGCGTGAGCAGAATTGAGAAATGGCATTGGCTTAATAAACCAAATTTGTGCTTAGTGCATTGCGACTCTAATTTGCCAAGAAAAATAAATTCTCCCAATACTTTAAAATGATAAATGTCAGTAACACTTTTAAAAGTAAAGGTGCTACAAAAGGTTCTTCACAGCAATGTCATAAGAGAACCATTTTTGGTTGACCAAATAATTATTCAGTCAAAGGTTCTTCCAAGAAACATTTCTTACCATTTTATTGACTAACAAACCTTTCCCACTATAAAGAAACAGAAAAGCCAATCTTAAAGGTTCTTTATGGAACCAAACAACAAAAAGTGGTTCCTCTTTGGCTGGCCACACACATGACGATTCTAAGCATGATTTGCACCCACTGCGATCCAAAGGGGGCTTGACACGATTAGTGTTTTACCACAGCCATTTTTTTTTTTTTTTGCTAAAAACCTCTGGTGTGTGGTGTCATGTAGGGCTGTCAGTCACGGTTATGAAATTTGTCTGATGGTTAATTGTCTGATAAATTGTGACGATTATGATGAATAATTGCCTGTTTTAGGGCTTTGAAGATTATGATGATTAATTGTCTATTTTATTGCTTTGACATTTAATTTTCATAATTTGTTTTCTTTGTTCATAAAATCATTTTCACACATTGTTGTGAATATTTAAATTAAATATTTTGCAAGGTTTACCTGGCAGTAAATATTAATAAACATAGCATATATTTAAAAGTAATCTGATACTGTCTCATTTATACAGGCACTGCAGCTCCCCCTTTTGATTTTTAGAGAGATGTGCAATCATTGCGGTGATCTGAAATCATTGTGACGAGGTCAAACAATCGCAATGAGATGATAATTAAATCATTGTGACAGCCCAAGTGTCATGCTTTTATTCTGTTTCTTTCTACCGATCGCGTTGGAGTCTCCTTGATCCCAAATTGTAAATATTAAGTGTAATATTTCATGCAAGAACTACTGTACCCCCACGTTTGTTTTTCTCAAGTCACGCTTGATCTCGCGTGTCTGTGAGATCTCACGTCACTTTGAAATCGTTACTACAGTCATCATGTGTGTGGTCTCGCGGTCTGGTCAAATCATCCAGTGTGTGTGTTTTAAAGATTATGTTGTTACAATCATTTGACACTGTCCCTATATCTGTGGTCTCCCATGGATTTAAAATTGATGCAATAATTGTTTAGTGTGTCCCAGACCAATGGCAGGGTTTCCCAAACTGCTGGGGATTTTGCAGAGGGTTTGTGAGTTGATAAAAAAACAATTAATCAATTAAATCTAATTAAAAATGTAAATAAATAATTTTAAAATTAAAAATAAAAAATAAAATCTATGCGGTTTCCGGGACAGGGATTCGCCTAAACCAGAACTAGGCCTTAGTTTAATTAGGAAATATAACTAGTTTTAACAAACATGCCTTAATAAAAACATTACTGGCGTGCATTTTGAGGCAAAACAAAGGGCACTGATATATTTTAAACTATGGCAGTGCAAGTTGTTTTCAGTTTGGACAGCTCTTCCCTGTCCGGGAAACCGCCCCTATATTAATTTGTTTAGTCCACATGTCATGTATAAAATGATAAATTGATAAAATGTGCTACATTACTAACATATTTGCTTAAAATCTCAGAGGGAACTTTAAGTAAATAATTTTGGTCAAGGGGGTTCAGCTGACAAAAAGTTAAAAAACCCTTCTCTATGGTATAGTGTAGCGCCTTTACTTTAAAAGTGAATGTGCAGTTTTCCAAACAGTGGATTTCTGGTGTGAGATACCACAAAGGAAAGGATTGGTACTGACAGTGTAATACAAAGCTCTAATCCTAGGCAATTTTTTGTACGCTATGATTTCATGGGAAAACACTGACATTGTGGCTTGCCACGAAATCATCCACCCCGATTGCTACACGAGATCTAGACATTTATTTTCAGGATAACCAGCCATCACTAGCCAGTGACAGTCAAATCCCTACCACATTTTGACAGTGCTGACAAAGAACAAACTGTGCCTTGCTGACTTTATGTTGTACCTAAAAGAATCATCCATTGTTCCTATCAGTGGATTTAAGAGTTTCATCATGGTCTTTATTGATCCCATAGATACATCAAAAACTTAGTCTGAGATTCTGTGTGGAGCCTTGATTTTACAGTGGAATCATTAAAACCCGATTAAGCGTAATTTTTCCTAACATCTCTCATGAATTCCTTACATACATACATCTGGTCTCATCTCTTAAACCGGTCATCACTGAGGAAACATACAATCCAGCTGCCGCTATATCATTATTACACACACCAACTCTTCCAGTCTAAACTGTGAGTGAAAAGATCGCCATAAAAACCCCCAAATGAAAAAATGAAAGGGTGAAAGGTATAGGGTTCAGAAGGACCTTTAAATGTCATGATTATTTTTAGCCATAAAGTTCACACAATGGTCTTCAAAAGCTTTGCATTTAGTGAACAATCATTTACTGTAGATGTAAAGAGATCTCTGCTAAATGACCAGGAACATAAACAGCAGAGAACATCCCAAATAGTTTCAAAATGTCAAATCCAGCTGTCTCCTCCCTTATGAGTTATGTAATAATTAGAGACATCACAACAGACCCAACCAAAAAAGTCATACACATTGTATAGTCAAAAGGCTCCCCTTAAACTACTGAATGATATTTTAAGGTAATAATTTAAAAGCCACCTATTTTCTATGGTCTGCTACATCAGCATTTGTCTTAAACAAAGATGGGAAGATACAGAGGACCGGCAGAACTCTGGCCATATGGGCAGCAGAAGCAGCAATCACAGCTTGAGGCTGTTGCTCTGCCTCTTACTTTCAACCCCCGTCACTACCCCGGTGGCGGCGCTCTACTGGGAATTTGTGCTAGGGCAGTTTTCGGACAGTTGTTGATGTGGAAAACAACAAATTAAGACTCTATGTTTATTTCGATTTATTTCTCTTTAGAGAAAAGAGTGCAAATGAAATCAAGGAGTTGGATGAGCTTCAGAAAAGCTCCACTCTGAGGTTTTGATGTAAATTATTTCATTGTGTGCCAAGACAAGTTCTCAAATCTGTTTGATTTATATTTGGAGTCCAGGACAATAGCAATAGGTCCATACTTTCTTGACACTGTCAAAACAATGGTCGCAAAATGGTGTGTCACTGGGGCAGCAGTACCCTTTTAAAAGGTCCTAATATGTACCAATTAGGTACAGATACATTCCAGATGTAACATCAGGTTAAGGGCATAGAAACAATGTTGGCCTGAAGTCAAGCTTTTACATCAGGTTGACACCACAAACTAATGTCGGACTGACATCAAGCTGTTACGGGTTGACGTCACAAATTAATGTCGGACTAATGTCAAGCTGTTACGGGTTGACGTCACAAATTAACGTCGGACTGACATCAATCTGTTACGGGTTGACGTCACAATTAACGTCGGACTGACATCAAGATGTTACGGGTTGACGTCACAAATTAACATCAGACTGACATCAATCTGTTATGGGTTGACGTCACAATTAACGTCGGACTGACATCAAGATGTTACGGGTTGACGTCACAAATTAACGTCGGACTGACATCAAGCTGTTACGGGCTGACTTCACAAATTAACGTCGGACTGACATTAAGCTGTTATGGGTTGACAGCACAAATTAACGTCGGACTGACATCAAGCTGTTACGGGTTGACGTCACAAATTAACGTCGGACTGACATCAAGATGTTACTGGTTGACGTCACAAATTAACGTCGGACAGACATCAAGATGTTACGGGTTGAGTTACAAATTAACGTCGGACTGACATCAAGCTGTTACAGGTTGACAGCACAAATAAACATCGGACTGACATCAAGATGTTACTTGTTGACGTCACAAATTAACGTCGGACTGACATCAAGATGTTACGGGTTGACAGCACAAATTAACGTCGGACTGACATCAAGATGTTACGGGTTGACGTCACAAATTAACGTCGGACTGACATCAAGATGTTATGGGTTGACAGCACAAATTAACGCCGGACTGACATCAATCTGTTACGGGTTGACGTCACAATTAACGTCGGACTGACATCAAGATGTTACGGGTTGACGTCACAAATTAACGTCGGACTGACATCAATCTGTTACGAGTTGACGTCACAAATTAACGTCGGACTGACATCAAGATGTTATGGGTTGACGTCACAAATTAACGTCGGACTGACATCAAGCTGTTACGGGTTGACGTCACAAATTAACGTCGGACTGACATGAAGCTGTTACGGGTTGACGTCACAAATTAACGTCGGACTGACATGAAGCTGTTACGGGTTGACGTCACAAATTAACGTCGGACTGACATGAAGCTGTTACGGGTTGACGTCACAAATTAACGTCGGACTGACATCAAGCTGTTACGGGTTGACGTCACAAATTAACGTCGGACTGACATCAAGCTGTTACGGGTTGACGTCACAAATTAACGTCGGACTGACATCAAGCTGTTACGGGTTGACGTCACAAATAAACGTCGGACTGACATCAAGCTGTTACGGGTTGACGTCAAAAACCAGTGTCAATCTTATGTCAAGCTGTAATGTCAGTTTGAGGTCAAACCCCAACGACGAATTGACTTCAAAAACCAACTTCAAGTTGATGTCAGAAACCACCATGTGTCTGACAATTGATAGAGTAATTTTATCTTGCCCTCCACCAGATAGACTCTTTTACCGGACACTTCGTCCATATTTTTAAATAAATAAATGTCGGACTGACATCAAGCTGTTACATGTTGATGTCACAAATTAATGTCGGACTGATGTCAAGCTGTTACGTCGTGTTGACATTGTAATTTGTCTATGGTTTTTGCGTCAACCTGATTTTACAGCTTGATGTCAAAACCATAGATTGTAAAAAACTATGGACGTAGTGTCCGTGATGTCACATATTGGTTTTAAAGCTTTAAAGCTTAATATAATTTAAACAGATGAGTTACAAAAAAATTCACCCCCAGATGTCATAAAGGGCAAAATTAGCGACCAAAAACACTTTTTGATCCAGGCTGTAAACATATTATTTTCTACTGTAAAGTTGGGAATTTTAACATGGAGGTCTATGGGAATTGACTCCCTTTTGGAGCCAACTTCAAGCGGCCAGTCGATGAATTGAAGTTTAAGTCACTTCCGTATTGGCTTCACCAGAGAGATTGGAAGGTTGCCCCTCAAAACCTAACATCGGCCTGATGTCCAGATGTAACGTCAGGTTGACGTCAAAACCCAACGTCGGCCTGACCTCAAGCTCTAACGTTGAGCATATATGTTGCGTTTTGATTAGAAATGAAAATCGGGTTAACGTCATGCTCTACCTCTAACATAAGTTTTACTAATGATGTACATTTTTTATCAGCTTGCTGTTTTAGACGCAAAGCGTTTTTAATGATTAATGGGCCATCGCACGATTCTCTTGAATTACAGTGTTATAACAAATTTTCTAAGTGTCTTAAATATGTTGATGAAAGACTTCTTAAGATTATCTGTAATTGATGGCATTCTAACACGGTGAAAGAGTCTGTCTAGTGGAGGGCAAGCTAAAATTACTCTATCAATCATTAGCGTTGCTCCAAGACTGAATATTAATTCAGAGCGCAGAACAAAAGTCTACTCGGTCATTATTCAATCAAATCTCTGGAAAACCTCTACTTGATCTCATTTCACCGCATCCACGAAATGGATTTTACGCTTTACTCAAGCACTTCACAAGTGTTCGAGTTCACAAAAAATTACTTTAAACAACCCATGACCTGAAATAATCTTTCACCCGAAGGCACTTTAAAAAGTGAGGAGCATTTCATCTCATTAAACTTCCAGAAACATTCAGCATCTGCGTGAGGTAATCAAGCTGTGTTTAACTATTAGGTGAATGAAAGTCTTGATGAAAATGATGTTGGCCTCTCATCTGGACATTAATATGCCTGTTTTTCTCTAGCTTTTTTATCAGATAGGAAGTTCACTATGTCTCCTTTTGCCGAATATGTGGATTGTTAGCTAATATACATTTTTATTATTAGGTAATATAAAAATGCTTTATATGCTCTTACAAGTTTTAATCTAAAGTCCTTCTAAAGTCAAAGATTCATCTAAAGTCATTGAATGACCATATACTGAAGATTGACTTCAGACGCCCTGCACCAATATTTATATTTATAGGCAAAGAGGATATTAGACAATGTTACAGACCTATGCACACAAGCCCTGTACAATCCATCTATAATTCCTGACATACCTTCAATTCATTCAGCTGCAGGTTTCGATTTCTGTCTTGTCTTGCCAAGAATTTGTAGAGACTGGAGAAATGACAGAAACAAAGGACTACTTGAGCGGATCCACGGTGAAACCTTGATTCCTCCCGACTCAGATGATGCAGTGATCAACATCTGGATGTATTCGGTTTGCTTTCATATCCTGCCATAGCCAAAGGAAAGAAATTTAGGATATTGTTGAATGTTATACTTACATTTCTTTGATGTCTGTTCCTCCTTCCATGAGTGCTACAAAATTAAGCAGGATGTTACAGTATATGGCGTGCATGTAACATATTTATTGAGATTTATAATTTCTGGAGTGCAGAAACACCTGTACTGCAGTCAAAATCATGCCAATAATGCTACAAGGCCAAACACACGTAATGGGGACAATTTGTGACCCCTGAAATGTGATTGTTTTAACACAATCTCATTTCATACTTATTTACGAGGTGGCTAATTCATATTAGTTCGTTTGACCACATTTGTACGTTTTTGTACGATTTGCTTTCACCCGTTAGGGGTGGGGTTTTATTATTGTTTTTTTCTATTAGTCGTACGTTTTGGGATGTACAAATATTCATATGAATTTGTCAACTCGTAAAATGCATACTATATGAATTCTTGTAAGATCAGGCTGAATTTTTTGTGATCTTTCCTAAAGATTCCTAATGATTTTTGCAGTATCTCAGAAATGCATATTCTCAACAAAATGATTTGTAAAAAAATTTTTACATTACTGATTTACCTGAATTAATTTTTCATGCATGGTCGATTTAGTAAAGAAGGCTTAGTGTGCATGTTAACTACACTTACCTAAAGAATTATCAGGAACACCTAATACTGTGTTTGACCCACTTTCGCCTTCAGAACTGCCTTAATTCTACGTGGCATTGATTCAACAAGGTGCTAAAAGCATTCTTTAGATATGTTGGCCCATATTGATAGGATAGCATCTTGCAGTTGATGGAGATTTGTGGGATGCACATGCAGAACATGAAGGTCCCGTTCCACCACATCCCAAAGATGCTCTATTGGGTTGAGATCTGGTGACTGTGGGGGGCATTTTAGTTCAGTGAACTCATTGTCATGTTCAAGAAACCAATTTGAAATGATTCAAGCTTTGTGACATGGTGCATTATCTTGCTGGAAGTAGCCATCAGAGGATGGGTACATGGTGGTCATAAAGGGATGGACATGGTCAGAAACAATGCTCAGGTAGGCCATGACATTTAAACGATGCCCAATTGGCACTAGCGGGCCTAAAGTGTGCCAAAAAAACATCCACCACACCATTACACCACCATCACCAGCCTGCACAGTGGTAACAAGGCATGATGGATTCATGTTCTCATTCTGTTTACGCCAAATTCTGACTCTACCATCTGAATGTCTCAACAGAAATCGAGACTCATCAGACCAGGCAACATTTTTCCGGTCTTCAACTGTCCAATTTTGCTAAGCTTGTGCAAATTGTAGCCTCTTTTTCCTATTTGTAGTGGTGATGAGACCTGGTGGGGTCTTCTGCTGTTGTAGCCCATCTGTCTCAAGGTTGTGCGTGCTGTGGCTTCACAAATGCTTTGCTGCATACCTCGGTTTTAACAAGTGGTTATTTCAGTCAAATTTTCTCTTCTATCAGCTTGAATCAGTCGGCCCATTCTCCTCTGACCTCTAGCATCAACAAGGCATTTTCGCCCACAGGACTGCCGCATACTGGATGTTTTTCCCTTTTTACACCATTCTTTGTAAACCCTAAAAATGGTTGTGCGTGAAAATCCTAGTAACTGAGCAGATTGTGAAATACTCAGACCGGCCCATTTGGCACCAACTACCGTGCCACGCTAAAAATTGCTTTAATCACCTTTCTTTCCCATTCTGGCATTCAGTTTGGAGTTCAGGAGATTGTCTTGACCAGGAACACTCCCCTAAATGCATTGAAGCAACTGCAATGTGATTGGTGGATTAGATAACTGCATTAATGAGAAATTGAACAGGTGTTCTTAATAATCCTTTAGGTGAGTGTATACTTACTAAATACTATCAGTATTTACTATATACAGCCTATTTATTATTATAAAAGGGGCAGTTCAGGTCCTTCATTCTGATTGATTGAAACAAGCTGTGATTCAGACCTCATTACATAGCGTAAGTATCACTGAGCCACTGTTGTTACCTAGTGATTTATGAAAATAATCACCACTGTTTTTAATCATATTTTTATTTTTTCTACAGTTGCACAATTAATGGCAATATCCAGATATGTCAATAAACATTGTTGAGTTATCTTGTCACTTAAGAAAAAACGCTTCCCTGAGGAGTTTTTAAGCTGATCCATAGTTCCGTTATTATCCACTAAGTGGTGATCTTACACAACTTAAACGCTGAAAACTACTTTGTTTGGCGGAAAATTAATATTTGTGCTATATAATTACAACCTATTTGCTGTGTTTTATTTTATGAAATCCTGCTTTGCATATGAAGTAACCATTTTATAAAAGCAATACGCCCTGCGAATCAGTGGTGTTACAGTGCATTTTATTTTAGGCATGACGCGAAAACGCCCCATAGATGTTTTAAAATACACTGGTAACCCACTACCACTTGGGGCTTATTGATTTATTTTGGCATATGTAGTTTACCTTATTCTAGCAGACCAATCTTTTAACTTTCATTTATCAAATACCTTAACAATGGATTGGCAAAATGACCTCTTTTGCTTTGGCACAGACTTCAATCCTCCCTCTCGCCCATCTCACAGCTTAATATCATCTATCTGGCCACACACAGGCTCATAATCTCTCGCACTTTTATTTACTCTCCATTAAAGGGTTACTGTGCACATTAAATCCTGTGAAAAGGGATGGAATCACTAGCAAGCGACGTAAAAGCCAGACAGAGTAAATATAATTAAAATTCCTTACTGTCAAATAGCTGGGCCAGACAACAATGTCTTAAACATCCTTGGCACTTTTTGTTCAGTGAAAACCAACAAAGCACGAGTGACTTTGTGTTTGTGTGTCTTGGCCGGTGAGTTGTGTGATTGATTATTATTTGGGTTTCATCCAGAGGTAAGGGTTACTCTCGGGCTCTGATGAGTCTTTAATGATGAAGCTGTCTCTGTGCGTCTGAGATGCTGCTGTCTCCTGTTGCTTTTTCCACCAAAGTCACACCTTGATCCTATTTTTCAGCCCCAGAAGGAGGCAGCGGGAACAGCCTCCACCCACTGGGGCAGACTGCAACAAAAACATGATGTATGTGAACCTCTGGTGTCAGCTCGCAGTCCAAACAGTCTGGACGTCTTCCTTACGAATGGTATCGTTCATTAACAGTTACAATATATAGTGACGGGGCAGTGAATTTTTAGGATCTGGCGCAGGCCTGTAAAGGCGTCTCTGAGCTAACCATCACAATAGGAGATCATAAAATGTTTGGATATTTCTCCATGGACCTCTCCCAAGAGATCACGCACTTATATCCCAAGGCCAACACCCTTTTTTGCAGCTGCAGAGGAGAACGTAGTGGTCCAAGTCACACGATGACAAACTCAAGTATGTAAGCTGTGATAGGCAATATACCATAGGGGAAACAGTGGGATATAATCATTTTACACAATGCCTTTGTTTACACTTCACACTGATTCAGATTACAAATCTGACAGAATATCTGGTGTAAAGTATAGACATTGGTTGCTATAATATAGAATTTTTATACAACACCTAAGAAAGCTGTCAATGTGAAAAAATTTACTAGTGCTGGGAAAAGATTAATCACCATTAATCGCATACAAAATAAAAGTGATTTTTTTTTGCATAATATATTAGTGTGCACTGTGTGTAATTATTATGTATATATAAATACACACACATTCATGTATGTTTTAAAAAACATTTACATGTGTGTATATATATATATATGTATTTATTTATATTTATATATATTATATATTAACAATAAAAATGGATACATAAATAAAAATGTTCTAAAATGTACATATGTGGGTGATTCTCACGAAAACTTGGTTTTAAAAATGTCAAGCATGAAAATGTAAAAATTGCTTAAATTAACTTTTTTTCCCACCAGACATTGAAAAACAAAGTCTGTAGTAAATGGGAACATTAATTTAAAAACTTTTACTTATCATTTAACACTTTTTGTAACATAATTTAAAAAATTAGTCCTAAACAATCTCATTACCGCAACAGTCAGAAAACATCAACACTGACATATTTTCAAAATGACATGACAAACCTGAAAGAACATAATTTGGAGATTCTGCACATGCATTTAAAATCAAAGTATTATGCTTCTATTAATTAAATTAACATTTAATAAGCATCTGTTGCGGTAATGATAATCAAAATGTCGTGTAAGCATTCTGACAAGACAATATTTCAAATTAACTGTACAAAAATGATCTTACCTGGTAGCCATCTTGAAGTAACTGGTCCATGTGCTTGGTCACTCAAAATCAAACTTTATTAAAATTCTGTATGTGTGCTTAAACTGTTCTCAAAAAGTGTTGCGGAGGATGAGAACATCAGGCATGGACACATCATTTTCCTAATTTTTCTTCATTATTATTATACATGAATATTCAGTAAATATTTTTTCTGTCATCTAAAGTAGCCTAGCAAAACATCCATTTTTTTCATAATATTTTTGTGTTAATTTGATTAAATTACAACATAACGCATGTTCAAACACAGCCGGACACATTGCGGTAATGAGAATTTCAGCAGAAAATGAGATAAAATTTACAATGATAAATTCTTATGTTGAAATCACACATTGTGCAAAACAGTTTTGTGTTAATTCTGATGCTTTTTAATGTTACTATATTACACATTTTAAAGCTTAAATCATTAGTGCCATGGTGTTTCAATGGTTTCGTGAGAATCACCCGTATATCTTAAAAAAGTGTAATTAAAAATATATGTCTACATATTTAAACTACCATTTAATATATTTGTCCACATATGTCCATATATCAGACTTCTCCACTGGCTTCGCCGCCTGCCTGAACAAATATTTCTTAGAATGAGTTGAGATAACAACAGAACGGCTCTACGCTGTGATTTGACAGCTAAACTGACCCCTTCTGATGCAACCAAAAATTGGCTGCAAAAATACATGAGGAATTGTAAGAACTGCTGTCATAACTTGGATTGCAGTCCAGGACACACAGAGCCTTAGTTGTTGTTTTCCACCAGCGAGTTCATCATTCAAACATCAAAATATGTGTCAGTTTGAAAGAAACCACAGAGGTGGCATCTTTGTGCATAAAATAAGCAGGATCACTTTGAAACTGACAACCAATTCTGTCAACACAGCCACATCACTATCAAGACAACATATAAACAGGCTGCACCGAGGCCGCTAGAGATAGCTGTTCCCAGAAAAGTCCCCTAGTTCTGCTTTTCACCATGAGTGGCTTGGCTTGCAGAGATAAACTGATCTTAAATCTACCCATATGGAGAAACTTCTGCTCCCAGCAGCATGTGCTGCGTGGGACCGCAGTCCGCAAAGACACCCGACTCCTGCAGCCACCTGCTGGTCCTCTGTTTATATTGCAGCCCTGATGAATAATTCATATCCATCTGGAAGTAACAAACAACAATATAGAAACAGGCAAAACAAGTAAACTGATACTGTGTACTGTCATTCACAGCTACAATCACACTGATGTAATCTCTCTAATAGGCCTACTACTGCCTGCTGCATCACTGACAGCTTCGGATTTTTTTTTTTTTTTAAATAATATTTTGAAGATTTTACATAAAGACATCCAAGATCTGTTTTAATTGTGTAGGTGTGTGGTGCTGAGGTGCACCTAATGTTGATACAACTTCTCTATGCCTAATGATGCTTTAAATGTGCAGTGTGTAATTCTTATCTGAGGATCTATTGACAGAAATGCAATATAATATAGATAACTATGTTTTGAGTGGTATATAAAGACTCTACATAATGAACCGTTAAGTTTTATACCTTAAAATCAGATATTTTATGCATACACCACGGGCCCTCTTACATGGAAGTTGGCATGTTTACAGTAGCCCTAAACGGAAACAAACTGCTCTACAGAGTGCGTTTTTGTCACTATGCTAGACGATGTCACTACGTCTTAGACGATGACGTGTTTGTCTTCTGGCGGCTACCGTAGCTTCTCTATGTGTTTTGACAGGGAGGGTGAGCAGTGGACTAAAGCCGAAGGTATACTACACTCTAAAATGGCTGGGTTAACTTTGACCCACAATGGTAAATACTGGACAAAACACACTGCTGGGTTAAAATTGACTCAATGCTTGATTGTTTTAACCCTACTTTTGGGTTATTATACCCCATGGTTGCATAACAACAACCCAACACTGGGTCATTTTTAACCCAACATTGGGTTATTTTTAACCCAGGATGTGTTCCGTCCAACATTCACCCACCACGGGTAAAAAATAACCCAGCCACTCTTTAAGTGTAGGGACATCCGCGTATGCACGCCGTCCGCATGAAGTCATTTTTGTCATCCTTTGAGCACCTTCCGCGTGCTCCCCAAAATTTGAAACTGTGCATAACGCATGTGCGTAAAAATGTTAAGACAGGACACAACACTACAACAACAATTACACAAAGGCAATAGACAGCATTTGCACATACACTTCTTTTAAGAACAGAAAGCTGGGGAGCATTTTTGTCACCATAATGTTTGATTCCTGTTCTTTGTTTTCTTGTTGTTTGTTCTAAACTTTGTTTGCAATGGTCTTATTTTTTTAATGTACTGTAAATGTTGCAAATTAGTGCTGCCCTGATGGCCTGGTAGAGTAATAATTTGAATAAGAAATCATTTGGATTGCGTACGTGTCGAACGCGGCCATCCGCGCGTAGCCACGGCGAGTATACTTGGAAAGCTGCGCGGACGCGTGCACGCAAGCCGGACGTGGATAAAAGGTATACCCGGCTTTTAAGCAATTCCCAACCTCACTTCCCAGACAGAGCTAAGACTAGGCCTTAGCTATATTACATTTACGTTTTTACAAACATACCTTACAAGAAAACATTACTGGTGTTCATCTTGGGACAAAAAATTGTCGGTGAAAGCTGCTTTCAGTTAAGACAGCTTAAACAAGCATTTAAGTCTTGGACTAAGCTTAAGCCCTGTCCGGGTAACTGGAAAAAGAGAAAAGTTAGTTGGTAACACCAAATTTTTTTTCAACTTAAATGTTTAAGTTAGGTGTAACTTACATTTTTAGCTGTTACCAATTGAAAAAAATTTGTTATGTTGATCCAACTTTTTACAGTGTATATATATTCCATTATATATACTATATATTTCTAACCTTGGTTTCCCCATGCTGCCTTGCACGCAAATGTATTCAGGCTGCAAGTCTAGCATGGAAACTATGGACCAATTTTGCCCCTGAAATAGGAAACCAATCACAGAACGGGGAGGAGGCAGCAAGACGATGACGACGTACATGACACACTAAAGCAATTTGGTTTATCCAACATGGCAGCAGACGCAAAGTTACTTTTCGATGCATCTTTAGTGTTCTAACACAAGATAATTTTTAAAAAGAGCAACTTTTGGCGTTAAACAAGGATGTTTGGATATGGCAAGACGTGATAGCCACAGAGTTTTATAGGACCAACCTGCTAGGCATCGTCGTTGACGAAGTCCATTTAAATTTAAGTGGTATTAATTTATATCATAGTGTCATTATGCCTTTAGCCTACCTACCTACTGTGGTTGTCACAGTGCCACTAAGTTGTGTTGCTTTTCAATATCAATATACAGCTACCTGTTAATTTGCGTAGCTTTCAGCTGTGTGCACACGTACCCGATAACAGTTGTTGATGTTTGAATTGATGACGCTCTACATACGTCATCTGGTATAATTGAAACGTTTGGTTATAAGCTACATTCAGACGCATTTGATAGACATTCGTAGCGCCCAATAAACAGCTCTGGGCATTCGTTAACCACACCTCAAATACAAGAAAATTAGCATATGGTTCCCAGACCACGTCTCATTCTCTATGAGACTGGTCAGGTGTTAGCCAGACTAATATATTTTTTATCATTTCCCAGTTTTTTCTTTTTCTTTCTTGTAAACCTGCTTTAAAGCAATGCAACATTTAAAAAAAAGGTGCTTTAAAAATAAATGTAACTTGACTATTTACGAATCCCAACACAACAGCGCTTAAGCAAGACTACAGTATAGAATCAATGAATGCGACACATACTTACGTCATCAATTGCGTTCTGACGCATTTTAGACGCCTGGCATTGAGCTTGTATAGCGAGAGTTTCCATTCACGTACTTGCATCGACTATAATTCCGGCCTGCAGTTATTTCAGAATCAGACTTCACTTGTGCTGTATAATGGGTACGGTATTTAAAATAAACAGAGCAGATTGAGGACGCTTGCATCAGAAAACCCTGAAATAACATCACATATCTAGCCTGCTGGAAATCTGCAGCATTCAACACACTCCACTTGCCTTTCAATAAGACATTGTGAGGAGAGGGGCAGACTGTCAACTAAAAGGCATTTGATTACACGGTCTAAAATGAGCAGCTGTTGAGAGACTCTCAAGACTACACAGCGCATCAGAGACTTTGATGTAACGTTGCACATCTTAGTTTTGTCCTTGAGATGTGCTGCACAAGATGCAGAACGACTTTGCTGGACAACACAGATTATGTTTGCAGATTCTCAATCTTCTTACACTGTACAAGGGAGAATGGGATATTTCAATCGAATTCAAAAAATAACAACGATTACAACTGGATTACAACTGCGTGACAATACACCTAGTAGTCATGTAAAGGCGTGGAAGATCCTTGATTACTGTGTCTTGCTACGCCTTTATTTAAACATGTCAAAATGATGTACTACTGTATCACAGAACCAGAATGATGTCAGCAACATTAGCATAGCCTACTACAGTACATATCCAACAAATAGCAAGGGGAACTTAAGCAAAAACATACTCGCAAGGTGTTGTTGTTGGCTGAACCTTCTGAAGGGAAATTCCCTCTGACAGCATTTTAATAACAGCTAACAGACTGCATTTCTGCACTCTGGGTCTCATCCAGGTATCATTTATTAAAGGATGGACTGAGAGCTGACGTGTGAGGGCTGGCATTAGACCCGAGGTAGAGATGTCCCAGCTGTTCCAATCATTTTGACATCAATCGGCAATGACCGACCTTGATCACACCCTAGCTATACAGATGCCAGTTCATAGTAGAGTAGGAGGGGAGCGACACAAACACTCGGAGACATGTTCAGATAGGTCACTAAAATAATGATTAGGTCATTGTAAGTCCCTTTAGGAAAATTGTGGCATTCGGCAGCCACATTTGCAATGCCTCCAGGCAGCCACTTCAGTTAGACAAGACTAAAGTCCTTTCAACTTGAATGGAGGAAGACAGATATCTAAAAACATATAGAAACCAGCAATTAAACCTAACATCAACTGTACTATAAATTTTATTTGCTTAAGCTCAAATTGTGCTAAAAATACCTTTTCAGGTTGTTTCAGCATTACGCAAGAGCTGTCAAGTACCCCACAACCCTCTGTACAGAGCCTCTCCCAATTGATGGCTGATGATTGGCCGGACTTCCTTTGCTATAACCACCATATTAAGCATTGCATTTCTCCACATTTTTAGTAATTGCAGTGCTTATCTTGTTAATATCTATTATCCTTGACATGGTCACTTGGTAACAACCACTTTTAAAGTCGCCATGAAGGCTGGATTTGGATTTGTCCATCAAGATCTGATTGGACCGTTTGAAGTTGGGTTGTGTTGGTAATTGCAGCGATCTTCTCCTTGACTCCGCCCACCTGCCATATCATAAGACCGGAAGTAAAGAGAGATTGTTTTGAGGTTTGCATTTTTGATTAAAGATTATGAGGGCACATTAATTTTTTTTAAATAATGAAGCTCACAGATAAGTCATTTGTGAAAAAAATACCAATATTCCAAAACAAATGGCAATTTTTCATTTTATTTTCATGGCGACTTTAAGGCTAAAAATGGCATTAAATCTGGATTGCCCACTTAGGGCCGATTCACACCGGCTGCATGGCGTATCTGTTGCATGTCAGTTGCGTGACGGCTGCGTCGCGTTTTCTGTGTCTGTACATACCAGAAGCTAACGCGCTGCTGTTGCTATAGGTGACATATATTTTGCCTGGAAACGCTTCCAAGACGCTTGCGTGTGTCGTGAAAAATAGGTGTCGGTCCTATTCCTAGCATGCACGCGTTTTCGGCGTGCGTGTCATGCAGGCGGTGTGAACTGTCAAACCTGCTAACATGGGAGCCTAAATAAAAACGGACACGCCACGCAGCCGGTGTGAATCGGCCCTAAGGCTACGTTCACACTGCAGGCGAAAGTGGCCCAAATCTGACTTTTGTGCCCAAATGTGACCCTATGTGATCTAATTTTCTCATGACAGTCTAAACAGCACAAATCAGTTTTTTTTTAATCAGACCCAGGCCACTTTCATATATTGTCACATATCTGATGTATTGCAATGCTACTTCAGTCTGAACAGCCATGTCACATTTCATCCGACTTTTACATAATTGAAATGCGACAGATGTCATAATTCTGCGCTGGAGGAGGTGGGAAGATGACGTCATGTCTTCTGGGCATGCCGGACATTTCAGGACGGTACACAAACATAAATCTGACACCAATTTGCTTTGGGGTAAATCTCCTTGAGGTATCAGGTTTCCATGTGTGAAAAATACTAAAAATGTCTCTTAAAATAGCTGACAGTGCTTTAATGAATAGGCATTTCATAAAGCTATTGAAAATTTATTCCATCTCAAAATATTGCCCCGGGAAAGTGTTTATACAAAACAATGCACACAATAACTTATGTAATAACTTACGCACCTGCTCCCCTCACACAAATCTGCAGAATAGCCTCGAATAGCAAAGGGGCAGAAGCTGCCTTAGCTGAAAATATGTGGTCTAATAACATAGTCTAATCTCATTTACATCTATATTGAATTGCTTTTACGATATGCACAGCTCAATGGATGTCAGCCATTATACTATTGGATGAGCCGATCCAGCGTGTCAAGAGCAACATTGGAAAATTGTGGCCTTCCCTAAGTGTGCCATCCGGTGCTATGTAGAAAATGGATGGCGGTCAGGTGTTAAATTGGGTAAGAGTTGAGATCTTCCACCTCGGTTCGTTCGGAGAGTGGTAAGGGCACCTTATGCCGAGTTAACATCTTACTGGAATTTTGTCCTCTTCACATTTGAATCAAGGAATAAAACTGTGGATTTATAATGTTAAATGAATAGGTTTGTCAAAATAGAAAATTGCTTTTTTTTTAAAGGTGCAGTGTGTAATTTCTAGAATGATCTCTTGAAAAAATGCAAAATAATATACAAAACTATATAATCAGTGGTGTATAAAGACCTTTTAAAAGAACCGTTATGTTTTTATAACCTTAGAATGAGACGTTTTTATCTACAAACACCGAGGGTCCCCTTACATGGAAGTCACCATTTTGTGCCGCCATGTTTCTACAGAAGCCCTTAACGGACAAACTTTTTTACTAAGTTGTCTCCGATGATGAAATGTTTTTCGGTGGTGGCTATCGTAGCTTCTCTATGCATTTCAAAAGCGAGGGTTGGGCAGTGGACTGAGCCGTTGGTTGCAATTCGCAACCTGACCACTAGATGCCGCTAAAATGTACACACTGCACCTTTAATTATCTTCATATCAAAAAAGATAAAAGAAAACAAACAAGGGTTGCTTTGTGTGAGTAAAAGGAATTTAAGTTGTTCACACATAATCTACACAGATCTACAAAATAAAGGTGCTACAAAATGTTTTTTCACAGCAGTGCTATAGAAGAAAAATGTTTGTACACTGAAAAAAATGATTCATTGAATTTAATAATTTTTTTTAAGGCAAGTGGTTGCAATCAATTTATTTAAGCTACATTTAAACAAAAGTTTTATATTTTATTTTACTAATCTTTTTTGTTTAAATGTAGCTTAAATAAATTGATGGCAACCACTTACCTTAAAAAAATTTATTAAATTCAATGAATCTTTTTTTTCAGTGTCATTTGTAGGAAAAAAAATCGCTGTTTTGGATGTGTTCTTTTTCATTTAAATGAGCCGATTTCTGCACTAAATGGTGCTGTGGTTGGATAGTGCAGATTAAGGGGCAGTATTATTATAAAAAGATCCCCTTCTGACATCACAAGGGGAGCCAAATTTCAATGACCTTTTTTACATACCTACAGAGAATGGTTTATCAAAACTAAGTTACTGGGATGATCTTTTTCACAAACACTGGGGACCCAATTATTACATTTAAACATGGAAAAATCCATATGTTCCCTTTAAAAGAACCAATTCTTTCTTACATTGAAGAACGGGTGGCATTTGGGAGCAATGACATCAAATCTTCATCTACATTTTTAAATAAATATAAGCACATAAAAGAATATAATTAAAAAACCAACTTGAATCTCTTAAGTCTCTTACTCATACATAACTCAAAAGTCTATTTTTATGATATTATGTTGGTATAAATCATCATCCACTTTAGGTTATAAATTCTGTCTAACATCTCGGAAGAAGGAAAATAATATGGGGCAGGAAGCACTTGAGGATGAGTAAGTGATGACAATTTTTTGGGTGACCTATTTCTTTAAAGATTTATTTACTAAATCTTGGAATATAATATTGGCCTCCATAGAGCTCAAGCATGGCTTCTTTCTTACTGTAAATATGTCTCGTGAGAGCACACTTACAAGTTTACAGCCATTCACACTGAGACAGACTTAAACTTTCAGTGTTTTCCTAAGGCCGAATCTATTTCAGCAACTGTATCAAATAAATACAATCCACGATGACTGAATGGCAACCCTTTAAACCTTTCCCATAAAAAACTGCATTAAAACAATCAATAAAATAAATGAGTACAAGCTCACACACAGCTGCAAGAACAGTCCCATTCATCACTTAATATGAAATGTTAACAATAAGATTGTTTTTCTCAAAGAGGCACATCTTCCCCATACTGTAGCTATAAAGGACTAACACTCCAGCATCTTTCTTTCAATGAACTTCCAAAAATGTCCTTAATTAGGCTGAAGTGTAAGGAACCAGGGACCCGATGTCATTACCTCAGACTGTGTAAACAGGGCACAGCACTGTTAATGAAACCCTACTGGTGATGGGGTGTCAGCATAAAGAGGTCTTTTGAGAGGCTTTTATAGCTCTTGGACAGATCACATGACATCAGTGAGCTACAGGACATTTAAACGCATTAAAATAAACTATTAGATCAGTGCAGTGTGATGTTAGGAGGTTAAAGCGATACTCCAACGAAAATGAATTATGTTGGTTGTATTTGGGGTAATGGGTTGGAAATAAACAATCATATAAGTTGGAGGATAGATTCATAGATACAAGACTATATTTGCATTGCTATGAACGGGCATTTTGGGCTCACATGATCTAGATGCAGCAAAGATTAACATGCTAACAAGCTAAATCATGAAAGTTTCATTTCACCAAAAATATCTCATTGTCAGCATCTCAGTTCAACACCACTTACATTTTGGCATCTCACTGTTTAATGCCCTATACAGTTCTCACTGTACACAAACAAATGAGGACGTCTAGTAAGATCTGCTGATACTTCAAGACTGCAGCAGTATATCATGTCTCTCGTTAATTAATTTTCAAATGCACAAATAGATGATATCTGCTTCAGCACTTCAATACAAACAAGAAACTGAAAGCTGAGCTGATAAATAATAAAGCACATTTTTCTCACCACTCAGCAGAACACTTTTCTTCAACATTAGTCTTCTGATAGAAAGGCTTTCAAACAATAAACCAGCAGGTGTCTGAAAGTGCTTTGCTGTTGGGGAAAAGCCATTTGAGGGGCTCAGATGCAAAAGCCGCTAAACACCATCTACGTCAATAATGAGATAATAATATTAAAGGTGCCAAAGAATGCATTGAAATAATGTTAAATTGTTCTCTAATATCTACATAGAAGGTATGTAACTATATTAAGTGCAAAAATTATCCAGAAACCTTTTAACATGTCCATTTACAACCCTAGGATTTTTCAGTTGAATGAAATGGTCTATTACTGCCCTATTTGGAAGGGTCATGAATAATAATGTTGAGCTCTGCTCTGATTGCTCTGCTCTGGGGCTCATGTCAGTAGCTCACATTAGAAACAGACCTTTTATGTTTGAGCCTTTATCAGATGAAAAACAGATTTTGGGAACAAACAAATTGTTTGGAGATTGTTAATGGACTTTTCTGGGTGGTAAGTTATTGTGTGCTTTTTTAATATGTGAAACGTAACTGTAAAGTCAATAATACAGTAGAACTTCAGCCTAAATGTAGCATATACTGTAGCACTAACTAGCATGTTTGTGCTAACTCAAGAGTCACAACTTTGTTTTTAACTTTTTAACAACTTTGTAATTAATTTAAGGTATAATTTAATGTTTAATGTTGTTACGTCACAGTCGGTGTTATGTTGAGATTTGCCTGTTTCCAGCGGTCTTTTGCATGCACAAGGTTTACGTAAGGAGAAAACAACTATATTTAAGGGTCATGATATGTCATTACCAGGTACAGAACTCTTTTTATTCAACTATGCCTATGAAAATACCATTTTAGATCTACGGCACCTTTACCCTAAGGCTCTCGGCATGTATTGTACGTTCATCAAATACTTTCGGCAGCTTTACCCTAAGGCTCTCGGCATGTATTGTACGTTCATCAAATACTTTCGCATCAAATCCGCTTAAAGGATTAGTCAATTTTCTTAAAAAAATCCAGATAATTTACTCACCACCATGTCATCCAAAATGTTGATGTCTTTCTTTGTTCAGTCGAGAAGAAATTATGTTTTTTGAGGAAAACATTCCAAGATCCTTCTCATTTTAATGGACCCCAACACTTAACAGTTTTAATGCAGTTTAAAATTGCAGTTTCAAAGGACCCCAAACAATCCCAAACGAGGCACAAGGGTCCCACCCAGCCAAACGATTGTCATTTTTGACAAGAAAAATAAAAAAATGCACCCCCAAACCACAATTCTCGTCCATCTCCGGTCCTGCGACGCGCCAGCAAGACCCCACGTAATTGCTTAATGACGTAGAAAGGTCACGTGTTACACAATAAAACCCACATTTACGGACCATTTTAACCAATAATCCGACACAAAGACATTAATTAGTATCATTCTACAATACAACAATGTCAGACGGGCCTCTTTCTCCACACTTGTAAACACTGGGGCGTAGTTTCGCATACGTCATCCGTGACCTCTTGACATGGCGACGTATTACGTGAGGTCTCGCTGGCGCATCACAGGACCGGAGATTGACACAAAGTTGTGGTTTAAAAGTGCATATTTTAAATTTTTCATTTTTACATTTTCTTCGTTTCGCTAGATAAGACCCTTATGCCTCAATTAAGATCGTTTGAAACTCCATTGAAACTACAATTTAAGTGTTGGTGTCCATTAAAATGAGAAAAATCCTGGAATGTTTTCCTCAAAAAATATAATTTCTTCTCGACTGAACAAAGAAAGACATCAACATTTTGGATGACATGGCGGTGAGTAAATTATCTGGATTTTTTAAAGAAAATGTACTAATCCTTTAATCCCGGCCTCAGCCTATTCAGAAAAACAGGTTTATATTGTATATATTGTATGTATATATTAAGACTTTATTACATACACTGCAATTGTATAACACACACAACATAAACAAAAACAAGCATTATAAATAATTCTTATTTATTTACTTCACATAATAAATATTGTGAAGTGTTAACATGTTGTATATAATAAACATGAAATCTTGTACAAGCACTTTTTTAGATTTGATTTATTTGATTTAGCGTCGGGTACAAAAGAACATAATAAACCCAAAAAAAGAAAACATCACATTTGGCACTTTTGTTAGATGTTACAAGTTCCATCACTCAGTAGTTTTATAAATGTAATATTTTAATATACATAAAAAATGTGGTTAAACAATATTATATACTTATAGTTAAATATACTAAATTCACTTTTATTACTATCAAAATAATTTAAAGTTGAAATAAGTTAAATGATTAAACATTTGTTTCAGAAAGTAGCAGATATCACATTAAGTGCATAAGACGTTTAGTCAGCGAGAGCGAGAGAAACATTATTATTCAATAATGTTAATGTAATTCGTATCAAACTGGCAAACCAAATGTCAGAAAAGAGTTTAAAATCCCTTTTAGCTTTATGCACATTAAATACTCCAGTTTTGTTAAACAAGAAATAATGTGAACCTTTTCATGTACAAATCCATTAAACTGCTGGCTAGAGCTAAAGAGTGTACGTCTTTCAAAGGACCTTCATATCCATCCTTTTGAAGGTTTCATTAAAAAAGTAACACATGGGAGGAAAGCAGGCCTACTACTCTCATTAGTGTCCATTACCAAGATCCCTCCAGGAAAAGTGCAATATAATTGACAACAAACTCAACAAATAACCTAAACCCAAGACATAAAAACCATTAAATTGTACCATTCTCAAACAAGTAAACATTTCTCTATCCAAGTTTATATCTTATACCTGGACATATTTACATTTTTAGGGAATTATCAAGACACCTCATCACATCTGTTAAAATTAACTAACACCATCATCTCAAAGCTAAAACAGATTCAGTGCAAAGGTTGCAAATCAAAGACTATTTGCTGTAAAACAGAAGACCATGACCTCAAGAATGTGCCCTCATACAGTAATTTATATTTCACTTTTGTTCAAGATATCAAATAAGACACTACACAAAGAGGTAGGGAAAGATTTAAAGCTAAAAGAGGCGGCTTTAGCTTGATCCATCTGCACTCGGCCTTTGTGCACATTTGTTCTTGATTTAGGAGGGGTACTTTTAAACAAAAACCTAAATACTTCAGTTTCGAAGGCACATTCAAGCATCTGCCATTTATCAAAGCAATGTCTTGCAGAATGTTCTGGAAGCCCATTAGACTTGCTCTTCTTAGTCTACCGTTTTTTTCATTTGTCAATTCACAAATCAGCTTAAACAACTTTCAAATTCCACTAATGCAACCTGGTAAAAAATCATTACCCCTAATGCCCTAATAGCAACACCTATATTAAACTCAGCTATGACAATATACTGTATACTGCATACAGTATGTGTATATACTGCATATCCAATCCTATTTGTATGCTAACCAGTCAGAATACAAACATTATCCCCCGTTTACTCTCTAGATAAAAAGCATTTTGTTGAATTGAGGCAGACAAATTCACAACTTGAAAACTGCCATTGCCAACCAACTGCACTGTCTCTCATGCTCTCCAATGAAGACTTATATTTCTAATAGAGAAAGCACCATCCTCTGACGTTTCAAAAGCCTTCCAGCCATAATATGAGTTGTCGGTCTGAAAGCGGTCCACCTGCTGATGCACACAAATGAGAAATCCAGCACGCTGCTAAAACCGGCCGGTCACAAAAGCACATCTTAAGAGCAGCTTAAATTTAATGTCACAGAATTATTGATGGCATGATAGCGGAGCAGGTCGAAGCAATAAAACCCTGTGATGAATCCGAAATTGATTCATAATTTCATTTATTGAATAAATCTAATTTAGTATTGGAGAGAGCTGCCTTTATATCACTCAATAAAATCAACTCCTGGCATAGGATGTATTTTGTCTTTGGTTACCTCAAGCTGGGGAGCTGCAGGGAAATGTATGACTGTACAACAGACCTTGAATTTGTACATAAATTGAGGAGAAATCAATTCCCTTTTGACAGCCAACCAGTGGGCACTAATTAGAGTTTTGGATACGCAGTGTGCAAAACAAGTATTGTATAAAAAAAAGAAATGAATGGATAAAAGGTACCCTTAAACAACCTCCAAACTTCACTCCAACGGTATCACAATAAAAATGCTCAATATATTGATCGGAGTTAACATTAGTCCAACCAAACCATTTGATTCTTCAACTTCATATGTAACCCTGGATCACAAACAGTGTTGGGGAAAGTTACTTTTAAAAGTAATGCATTACAATATTAAGTTACTCCCCAAAAAAGTAACTAATTGCGTTACTTAGTTACTTTTCATGGAAAGTTACGTTACTATTAAGTTACTTTTGCATTACTTTTTCTTACTTGGCTGAGGCTTGATCTCTTTCAGGCCTTGCAGGTGTTTTTTATGATCGCACAATGTTAAGCTCTGGCCTGCCATCTCCGTTTAATTTTCTGTACAAAATCATACGTGTCCTTAACATAACTCAGATGTTTTTGTGATAAGGGGTTAATAAAATGATCTATATACTCTGCCACTCTACTGGATTCAGAAGAACAGTCGCTGACGATGGGACGTCCGCAGGGGACTTCGGAGGGAACAGTCCACTGTTCGGGAGGTTTATGGATTTTGGGGAGCAGGTAAAACGGTCTGGGCCTAGGAGGATCCGGACCAAGAAGGTAAGATTTCTTCTTTTTATTAATATATTTATTTACGTATAACTGTTCAATTGTGTCGTGAATCATTTGACGAGTTTCCTTTTGGATGGAGCGTGACAGCGGTTTATAATGTTGCCCGTTGCTCAGCTGTCTATTTGCTTCAAATAAGTATTGGGATTTATTATTTTTTAACCCCCCACCCACTCTTTTGCCTAAACCTAAAAACCCAAAACAAGAGGGATTGAAATTATATTTTTTTAACCCCTTACCCACTCTTTTGTCTAAACCCAAAACCACAAAACAAGAGTGACTGAAATTATAAATTTTAACCCCTTATCCACCCTGTGCCTAAACCCAAAATCTCATAACCACAATGTGTTTATTGTGATGTTTGTGTATATAAAAGTGTATATACATTTTAGGAATAAGAATTATACGCCTTTTAGCTGTTATAGCTATTATTCTGTTTTTTTTGTCTGCCTTTTAAATCCTTTTAATAAATTTATTTGAATATAAAAGGAAAACCACTAAGTATAATACTCAAACTGTTCCCTGTGTGTAATTCTATGATAATATGTTCGGTTTAACTCAGTACATTATTTTATTTTTAAATTGAATTAATTACACTGAAAAGTAACTCGCATTACTTTTTTAAAAAGTAACTCAAATTTAAATGTGTACATTTATAAAGTAATGCATTACTTTACTCGTTACTTAATATTATGCATGTTACTTAAAATGCGTTACCCCAACACTGATCACAAAACCACTCATTAGGGTCAATTTTTTAAACATCTAAATAAATACGCTTTACATTGATGTATGGTTTGTTAGAATAGGACAATATTTGGCTGAGATCCAACTATTTGAAAATCTGGAATCTGAATGTGAAAATCAAAATGTTCAGAAAATCGCCTCTAAAGTTGTCCAAATGAAGTCCTTAGCAACACATATTATTAATAATAAATACATTTACGACAGAAAATGTACAAAAAATTTTCATGGAATATGATCCTTATTTAACATTTTAATGATTTTTGGCATAAAAATCTATCGTTTTGACCCATACACTGTATTGTTGGCTATATACTCGTGCTCCAGGGTCACATATTACTCCTATCTGTCATTATTAGGTAACAAAAAGTCAAAATCAATTTAATTGCCACTAAATGTGGCCCCTGATGACACCATTATTGGTGCATGTGAAGGTCCCGCCCCATCTAAAGCCTCTCCACCAATTAAACCCTGCCTGTGGAGATTTAGGATGGAGTCAGCGATAATCCGCGCGGTTTTCTTCTGGTAGCCCCCTGATGTCACCATAAGGATGGGTATACCTCTCTGCCGAGCAGCCCTGAAGATGATCTCATCTCTCTTTATTATACCCTTACAAGAGAAGCAAGAGTATTTTACCACATTTAATATGGTTTCACATAAATCCAACTTGTAATTATTAAGAGTTTTACTGTTATTTTATAAGTTGCCCACTGAATTGGTCACATCACATCAGTTATGTCATCATCACATACCGTTTTTCCTCTTCTTTACATTATATAGGATGATTGTTAAATAAATAAATAAATTACTTTTTATTTAAATAAATAAAATAATTTGGTTTTCAAATACTACTATATGTCACAAATAAAAAGCATAATTTAAATGATACAGGCCAAATTTTCTGAGACATAATTGGGCAGAGTGGTAACCCTCATGTGTAGGCATATTAACATGCAAGGCTTACCTCTTATACAATGCTATACTGTATATGATATTATCTTTAAAAAAAATCTCCTATCTCCCTTTAAATCTACAACAAGATTAGGATGTTCTTCTGCATTCCTTCCATGCTGCAAAGCTAGCCTGAATAATTGATATGGGAGATTATTGATCATTTTAAAAAACCTTACCAAGCTGAACAAGCATTTCACACCTGATATGAAAAGTTGAATGTAAGAATGATAGACAACCGTACCTGTGGGGATATAGCCAGACCTCCGAGAGAATCTCCGTCAAGGATGTCCGTGCCTGCGTTGTAGATGATGATGTCCGGCCGTACCTCATTCAGAGCGCCTTCCGAGTGCAGTTCCACCTTTTGGAGGTACTCCATATCTTCTGTGCCCCAGTCCAACTCCACTTTGCGTTTAATCGCCCCTGAAATCAGAAATTAAAACCAAATTGTGCTTTTACCTCATTAACCACAGATAAAAAAACAAAGGGGAGGGACATGTACAATATAAGCAAACAGAACAGATAACGGCATCTCAAAGCAGTTAATCTCCGGAGTAACCCATTGAAATGACATGTAGACAATTAACTTAACCTGAACTATATCACAGATGTAGGTGGGTGTCCTGAAAGTCTCTGTAAGCCAACACCTAATCAGACCAACGACACTGTTAACCACCGGAGCAGACATCCATGTTATTAAATAAAGATTAGAGATCAATTTTAAGATAAACTGAAAACAGGACATGATCATGTAATCTTACTAATCTACACTTCATTTGTTGCCGATCACTGTTTTCAAAGGCCTCTCACATATGAGAAGCAGGACGCTGAGAGCATCAGCTGTTGGGATGTCATGCTAGCGACAGTCAGGTCAGCAAAAACATGAGTTTGTTATTGTAAATTAAAGCCTGATCTTAATCCCGTGCGAATAGCCCATGTCTGTAATTTGTAAAGTAAAAATTCCCCCAGAAATGACCTACCATATTTTGCCGCACACCAAGATCTTGTGATAATATTAGTCCTGTGCGAATCAGCATCTCTGTAAATTGGCCAAAAATTTGGGGAGTTTTTCAAAGATGTGGGCTTTTTTCTTTGTTTTTCTCTGTTTCTGCACCTTTCACAATGCAGCTGAGGAGTGCTACATACTTATGGTTTACCACCAGGGCTGTATAATAAATTGCATGCGATTGTCAAGCTGGGGCAATATCGCATTCATTATCGCAGACGATACGTCCGCGATAATGAATGCGATATTGCTTTTGTTGTAGATTGTCAGTGAATTACGGCTTTGTGTAGTAAATGCCGCTCCATCTGAAAGCAGACGATGGCGATTTACTACTAATCAAGGAACCAGCTTTATTGAAGAGATGAGCATGACAATCGCAAGTGATTTATTGGGCAGCCCTACTTTCCATGTGAAACTTGAGGGTTTTGTTATATATTAAACATCTAATATCTCCTCTACGTTTGATTATTAATATGAAGAATTTGGTTCCAAAATGCGATAAACGCCATTGAAAAAAATATATATAGTTACCGCGAAAATCAGTATTGTATCTGGTCAGTATTAAAAAGTAATACGATAAACGCCAGTCCTCCTATTCTGCAGAATGCAATAAATACACTCAACAAATCACAGCGCAGCATTCCATGCACTGTAAACAACAATGGCGGTGCGTTGAATACACAATCCTAGTTTTCCTCATTTTGTACTTCGTGATCAACAAACAAACAGAAACAAAATAATACTTTTGATGGCAGTGATAAACCTGTGGTGGTTTTCTGTGGTGGGGAAGCCATCAAAATCAAATAATTTACGTAACTCGGGCACTCGGGCGAAGGAAAAATTTCGGCTGTTGCTTGTTCTCCCGACAGTATCAAGCTTCTGTCCTGCTAACACATTGACCCCAGGAGATCTTATGAAAAACGTTCTTTTATTTTACTCAAAGTCAACAAAAATTGAGCAGGACCAAAACATTTTACAGCTGATCGCTGTCAAAAAAGTTCAGCGACGACGTCCCAAGGATGACAGCAGCAATGATGTGTTCTTAATATGACAAAGTAAGTGTTTTGATTAATGCCATTAATATTTATTAAAGGCAGGAATTATCTAAAAAACTTTACAAATTTCTTTATATAAAAATACATAATTAAAATTAAAAAAGTTCTTTAAAAAAGAGAGTATAAAACTCGAGTGTCTGTAGACCTCTCACCACTGTTTTAAACACAGCTCATTATTTCCATTCGGGACTAAACAAATGATTGGCTTGCACGACTATCACTCTCTCTCGCGACCATGGCACCACCCCTGTTGCTATGGGATCTGCCCACACATGCGCACACCCGATTGATTTGAACGTGCACAAGGCACTCTAGGAAGAGCAAAAGTATGGCAGAGAAAGTGCATTCAGAACTCACAGTAACTGCATATCCAGTCAGCGAAGGCAAACGAGGCCAAAAAAAAAGGAATAAACGAAGAAATCCAACGAGAATAAATATCGCATGGCTTTTCCTCGAGTCGACGATGCGGTAGCGGTATTGTCTCCGGAGTGTAGTCCTCATCAGAGTCAACAATGCTTTCATCACGGAAACTCTTTCATGCAAAACACTGGCTTAATAGTGAGTACTAAAAGCCATCCTATTTGTTTATATTCATAGTGATAAAGTTAATTGTATTATTACATGTGATTGTGACATGATGTTACTACATGCACCGCACTCCTTCCTCTCCGCTTGTCTGGTAAATGCTTCTACCAGCAGAGCCGGTCAGTGTTACGCGTTCATGTGTTTTAGGGGCGTGGCTTTAGAAGAAACCCAGAAAGGAGGGGTGGAGTGAATGGAAAAATTAGCTGTGTTTAAAACAGTGGTAAGAGGTCCAAAGACACTCGACTCCATACTCTCTTCTTCAGAGCACCCACATTCCACTTATGTATTGGTATATAAAGAAGGTTTAAACAAATTTGTAAAAAAGTTTTTTTTAGATAATTCCTGCCTATCCTGCCTTCAATCAGTGTATACCACTAGTCAACTGAATGAATATAACATGGCAAAAGATGAATGCACATTTACATATAGATTGAATAGATTTATAGCATTTTTTTTTAAAAAACTTGTCCTGCATTTATTGCATTTTGTGAAAAAAATAACCAGTTTTTATAATAAATCTTTGAAAAACAAATTATGGATTTGAATTTTTTATGTTATTATAACCTAAAGATGCTATGTGAAAGTTTGTAACAGAAAATCTTGTCACTTTCTTGGTATTTTTACCGAAATGAGTCAAAATGGATTTATTGCGTTTTAGAGCCAAACTCTTTATATTCAAAATGTGCAAACTTTCATTACATGAGATCTTTGTATAGGCGGAGTTGTCAGCCGCGATATCGCAGGACCGTTTCTAAACTGACGCTCGGCGCTGCTTCGTGACATACAAAAACTTGGAAAAGCTAACTTTTACCACAGCATTGCGACATGGTGTTATGCAAAACCTCAACATCATATCCGGGAGATAAACCAATAAAATCAGTATTAAATTCACAGGCTTTACTTATCCTGTGCCAACAGGCCACACAAAACGCAGATGTAGGGGGTAAGTTCTACTTATCACACGAGGTCCCCAGATAAAACTAATCCTGTGCGAATATTTAAGTTTACTTTCTTAACAGTGACATTAAAATGATCCACTGCTGCAGGTTTTGTAAAGAAGGGACGTGTCTTTCTCAATGATCAATTCTGGCAGAAATGAAAGTACTACTGAACACCACTTTTAAAAAGTGAAATGTGAAGCAGCTTTTTCACTTCTTTAAACTGGGTTTGAAGGCAAACAGAGCACAATACTTTGCCTTTTGAGGCTTCTAAGACCTAATTATTTTTTTGCGTCTTTGACCGCGCACGTGAGAAGGACTCTGGGATACACAAAAAAGAGTTACCTCTTTTGAATACATAGAAAAGTCACTGAGGGAAAAAACTAAAAAGGCAAACGCTGAAGTTATCTTGGAAAGCCAGGACGTGCCTTCAGGAGAGCAAGTGGTACTATGAGTCACTTATATATATATAATGGAGTTTTTGTTCAACTTCTTTAGTCGGAAGGTTTAACATAACTTACAGCGAGATAAAGCTTTAATAAAACCATCTCAGGTTTGACAAGCAGCCGAACAATGCACACCAAAGCTTAATCTAACTGCACTGCTCGTCACTCAAATGTGAATGTTTGACAGAATGAGTATGAACGTTACAGATAACGGATACACTAATTGAATAAGATTATAATGTGTTCATATCGGTGCCAGGTGAAGAACGCTGTCAGTCAATACACATTAATCAAAATACTCAATTTACATTTCCTGAAGGAAATATTGGTGCTTGTCAAAGAGGTCTATAATAATCAAAGAAAGTAACCCATTTTAGATTTCTATTGTCATGTGACTGTTACTCCAAATATGTGGTATAGTCTGCCTTTGTATATTCAGCAGGCGTCATCTATAGTGGTTTTTAAGTCTCAGTTGAAGTTGACTTATCTTTTTAGTCTGGTCTTTAAAATGGAGTGATTGTTTGTAAATGTTTTATTAGGTTTAAAATGTTTTATTCTTTTTTTTTATTGTTTTTTAATGGTTTTTATTTCCCTCATAAAAGTGTGTGGTACATTGAGTGTGAATTAGGACATGTGGTTTGTGCAGCACCAGTTGCATTTAAAGGTGCTATATAAATAAATAAGTTAAAGTTGATTTACTGTAAATGGCAATGACGAATACAATGATATGAAAGTGGCATGCTTTTTCCTCAAATTCAAAAAAACAAAGATTGACCAAACATACTGTATACCGGTGATGCGAAATGAGTTACGAGTCACACATAAATATTTTTAATTATATTCGGATCGTTTGAAATAAAGATGCCAATTAACAATTTTAAACTATTACTACTTTTTTTAAAAATGCGGGTCGGGTACAAAATTTTTTGCGGTCCGAGTTGGTCGGGTGCGGGTTGTTTATACATTGACCTGCGCATCTCTGCTATACACTATAAAGTAAAATATTATACATTTATATGCAGGGTTCCCGCACCTTAGATAACTTTAAATTCAAGGACCTTTCAAGGACTTTTCAGATCCAATACCCTCAAATTCAAGGACTAAATGTGGGGATACATTTCAAGTTTACATCGAGTTATCTTTTAAGATACATTGTTACAGTTCCCTTTCGAGGGAACTCGCGCTGCATCACTGCAGTGACCCTTGGGGACGCCCCCAGGGTTAAGTGCGTCTGAATGTGTATATCAAATTCAACCAAAGACCCCAAAGACGGCGTTACAGGGATGCAGGAAGAATGGCATGGGAGACGCAACAGTTACATATGTAACCTGAGACGTTTTCATGTGTCAAACATAACTATGCAAAAAAGCATTTTGGTATGAATTCACATTCGCATGCAGAAAATATAAGCATTTAAAGCAAACAGTTAAGCAAATGTGCTTAAAAAGTCTAGAATTTTTATGATATTATCCTACACTAAACAGGGAATAATATGGAATTTTCCAGAAAACTTCTTGCATAGAATAGATTCAAGCACTTTCAATGACCTGTATCTATGTATGTATATTTTCAAAAACTTCCCAGGGCCTTGAATCCCCCCACCCAGATTCACAAACTTTCAAGGATTTCAAGGACCCGTGGAAACCCTGCAGTGCTTGCACAAGATTTTATTTTGCCTGAAACGTGAAAAAGATCAATTACAAGTTAGTATGCCCATGAACATAAAGAAAAAGGGTGACAATCACATTTTTACAGTCTAAATACTGTATCACCGCAAACAGTAAAACATTTTTGGAATACATTCTGCAAGTTATGTGGATGTATCACACAATGAACTTACAATTTAATATTCAAAGTCATAGAAGTATATTCATAAGAAGAAAAAGAAATATGAGATATGTTAATGCAGTGCTTTCATCATCCACTCCTATATTGTGTAGCAAGGCAATGAGGCAGCAAGTGCCAAAATAATATTAGGGTAGCAGGACACTGCCCCCTGTAGGAGAGCAAATGTATTGCGTAACCATCCCTGAAGGATAACATGCATCTATTCATCCTATTTTCCCTCTCTGCATGCCATTATTTGCTTGTAGAGATATGCCAATAAATAGCTAGTCCATGCTAAATTTGTCAGATAACAAAGCATTTCAGTTTCTCATATCAAAGAGGCACAGGGTATCACTTCAACTTACTCTTTGCAAATCCATCTCCTGGATAAATGTAGCGATTATACACATCCATTATGTAAACGCGTCTGTCTTCCAGGAAATCCCGCTCGTGACCGTTTCCCTGCAATATACAACCATCAAAAAACCACAACATATAAGTTCATTAAGTTAGTAGTATTGTGAGACAGGATTACTGTTTTTCACATCAATGACTTCAAATATGGCTACTACTACTGAACTAATATAAAAACATGCATTTGGTTATAAGTGGGTTTAAAATGCTGTGGCAGACATCTCCCTTTCACATAATTGACATTCATTTAAACTGAAAATGTTGTAAGGATAATCAGTATACAGAACTGATGGATGAAAATTCAGTTATCATCTACCGTTCATCTCAAAAGGGTTTGGCAACAATGAATGCTCACTGCCTATTTAGTGCATCCAAATAGAGTGGATATTTGTTTTTGATGTAAAGCATAGCTGACACAGAAATGCAAGCGCAAGCATTCCCCTGCCTCTTGGAGAGGCTAACTATTCAGCTCTGTCATCCAAGGACGTAATATTTCCACCCCTCTTCATTTGCCATCCTCTTATTCCCCTGTCACTTATGTCTGGGCACTGTCACTTTTAATTTAAGACCAAAAATCGCATGTAGGATGGCTACAACTTCTGATTTCGAAACAGCCCTCATCTCAGCTGCTCTGAGAAACCGTTTGGCAATTATGAGACCACACGTTGGGTACTTGTTCACATTGTCCTTTATATCTGCACGCTCAAGCAGGAAAACCTTGCTATGGGCAAAAATATCACCATGTATCAACTTAAAGTTCAGGCCTATAAAATCTATTAGGAGGAAGATTAATAAAATACAAGAGGTGATTATTCCTGCCATGCACCCCTGAAGTTACTGACAACAGGTGAATCACTGTATCTTCTGTAAGTGTCATCACTATTTTAAGACCAAAGGACAGAACATACAGACTTAGTATAAAATGACCTCTGATCTAAGTGCGAAAAGTCTTATTTGCTAGCAGACTAATATGTATGCCATAGGTCATTTTCATAATGTCAGGTTGGCTGTGAAACAAACAGAACAATGATTTGCTCTGCAGAATCACAATGCACTATTAAAGGACAAGTTCGGTATTTTACACTTAAAGCCGTGTTTTCAGATTGTTTATGATGAAATAGAACGGTTTTGACTGAAATTTCGACATATGCGGCTGCCCAGAGAATTTTGGGGTGTTTGTGTTTCACCTCCCACCTCTACAATGGGTTTATAGGTGCACTGGAACAATCCTTCCTAAAATGCATTAAACTTTCGTTTACAAAGACGTGAAACTCACGAGTGGTCAGGAGTGTTCACTGATATGCTCACACAAAAATCGCTGCAAAAAACGCTTTCCAACAGGTTTTATCGTAGTTTTTGTCCAACTCCATTGACTTGTATTAGATGTGCTGTGAGGTACGGTATTACTTCGCGCTGGGAACTTTGTTTGTATTCTTGCAATTGGCAAAGGTGGATTATCGCCACCACCTGGGCTGGAGTGTCTATTATTCAAGCTCTCAACTAAAGAATATATACGGGTGTGAGGCGTTTGGAAAAATGGGTCCACAAGTTAACAACGAATGCTAAAACAGCTGTTGGAAAGCATCTTTTGCAGCGATTTTTGTGTGGGCATATCGGTGAGCGCCCCTGGCCACTCTGTGGGTTTCACGTGTTTTTAGACGAAGGTTGAATGCATTTTGGGAAGGATTGTTCCAGTGCACCTGTACACCCATTGTAGAGGTGGGAGGTGAAACACAGGCACCCGAGGATTCTCGGGGCAGCCGCATATGTCGAAATTTCAGTCAAAACCGTTCTATTTCACCATAAACAGGGCTTTAAGTGTAAAATACCGAACTTGTCCTTTAAGGGGAAACCAGCCAGCAAATACTGTAGCTGGCTCAGTTCTCTAGTATGCACATTATACTGGATTAGGTAGGACAAGTCGTTGTTATAAGGTCTGTTATAATCAAGGGATGCTTACATCAACTGTAAATGCTTGGATTCCTCAAATGTTATCTAACATAATTTGTTGTTTCACTGCACAGATAATCCTGGCTATTTGCACCAACCTTTAAATATATACATGCAACTGCTGTAGCCACCAGACACCAACGACTGCTATTACATGTCATAACTTTAAGCTTTTAATTGGAGTCTTAACGCCAACTAGTCCCTTAACGATATTTTCATAGCTTGTAAACTCAGCTGAAACAGCGCTTTCCATTTCATTTATATGCTGACATAAAGATTCCCACCTTTTTTCCTCAGTCAATTATTTAACTGGTGGGTGGTTGATCAATCTGATCTGTGTTGTTTTAGTCGATGAGCAAAAGACTGTAATTAAAATCAAGCCACACTTGCCTATAGCAGTTTTTTGTGTTAGAGCAGAGAAATATAAGGAACAAACGCTTCTGGCACAATGTGACGTTCATTAATAGGCTGGACTAAGCAGCAGAAGATAAGCCTTATTAGGGAGTAAAATAAATTGCAAATTGGATAAAAATATTTTGATTTACAGTACAATACAGTGTTTACAATGAAACTACATTGTTAAAGGGATAGTTCACCAAAAAATTCTATCATAACTTTCTCACTCTCATGTTGTTACACACCTGTATAAATTTCTTTGTTCTGATGAACACGAAGGATGATATTTTGAGGAATGTTTGTAACCAAACCGATAGAGGCCCCATTTACTTCCATAGTAGGAAAAAGGATTACTATAGAAGTGAATTGCGCTCACGAACGTTTTGGTTACAATCATTTCTCAAAATATCTTCCTTCATGTTCATCAGAACAAAAACATTTATGCAGGTTTGAAACAACTTGATGAGAGTGAGTAAATGATGACAAATTTTTCATTTTTGGGTAAACTATCCCTTTAAGAGTAGTGGTTGACTTGTAATAATGGGCCAATGTAATGCAAAAATAGATGTGATATGTTCTAATACAGTGGTGGCTCGTGACTGCTCATCCGAGGGGCGCAAATTCAAAATATGTGTTCGGAGTGTCACGTGTGTTGCTTGTGTTTTCAAAATATGTGTTTGTTGAGTCATGTGAACCATGTGATTCACAGGTTTTGTCGGGGTAGGTGCCTGCTGCACATGCGTTAAAACGTTTATGATAAAAGAGTCGCTCACGTTCACAAAATACACGCAAGACACTCCCTTAACAGTAAACTCTGATTACGCATGAGATTATCTGGCAACGCGAGCGTCTCTTTTATCATAAATCCTTTAGACGCATCTGCAGCAGGCACTTATTTTGACAAGACACGTGATGCACATAGGATGACTCGATGCACAGAAGACATATTTTGAAATTACGAACCACACGATGGGCTACATAAATGTTGTGACGAACTTCGCATCGAGCTCCCTCGAAAAAAAGAAGTCACTGTGCTAATACAACATAAAACTAGTTATTTAAATAAACACATAACATTTTACAATTTAACTTTTACAAAATAATTACCAAAAACAGTGTTACCCAATTTATAAAAAAAATTATGCAAAAACGAATGTAATAAATTTTAAACTGTGTGTATGTTTTGATCTTCGTTCTAAATCTGGGCCCGTATTCATAAAGAATCTTAATGCAAAAAGTAGCTCCTAGTGAAGCAATTCTAAGAAAATTATTAGAAATGTGGGCGTTTACTCTAAAAATTTAAGAAAAAATCCTAGTAAAGAAAAAAGTAATTCAGAAAGCATCTTAACCCTTAAAAGAGGTCTTAAGGTCAAAATTGTTAGGAGCACGGACAAGGACTTTTAAGAGGCTTAAGAGTTTTTTAGCAACCGGGAAAGTGGACAAAACATGAAGAGGGAGACAAAAATTATGTTGCACACAATGCATGACAGTAAGTTAATAACATGCAACACATTAGATTGTACAGGAATCATTTTTGTGACCGATCTTAATAATATAATGCCAGAAATAAAGATAATCACTACATTAACTACAGTAACAGATTAATACTTTATTTATGTTATATAAATATAATATTAATATAAATAAATATATTAATTATATATAAATTCTATATTGTATATTTTCTCAATTTTTAAGTATACCTGTCATTTCAAATTGAATTATTAAATTGATTTAATAGATCCTGTACTTAAAAGCACTCTTTTTCTTCCTTCTTGGACAACAAACCAATCACAGTCTTCAAAAGAAGCAACAGGGTCAACCCCGCCTCCTCACTAAAATAAAAGTTTTTGTCTTTTCCTAACTCAGAGTTGCTCTCAGATCAGTCCCGAATTGCCCGTAAGCTAAGACTCCTACGTAAAAGTTTTTAACCGAAATTAAGAGTTTTCTGAGAGGACTCTTAGAATCTTTAAGAATAGGGGCCCATTGGAATGTGCCTATACTGGTTTTACCGATAGACTAGCAGCATACCAGCGCAACCATAAACCATCCTGGACTGACATCACATTAGGGTTAGGGCAGGGCAGGTACTATTTGAGGGTATACATCATTGTTATGGATAAAATGTCAACAGCAACAGATTTTTCTGCTCTATCTATAAGGTGGTATTTAAATAAAAGGGCATGGCTAAACCTTCATTGCCCCCAAAATATCCATGGAGAGAATCTATCAGATCTGGAACAGTGAACATGTCGCTGAAGGGATTTATTAATTTTGTGGGGACTGTTTCTTGTTTACACCATAAAAGCAGTCCATGTGACTTTATAGGTTGCTTCCCCTGCAATGTAAAAAACACTTTGTTCTGCGGCAGAAAACATTGTAGCTTGTTTGAGCGTTCCTGGCTGGCTTACCCTATAGCAAAAATCATGAAGCACAGAGTATAGTCTGTTTGTTACTTGTACGTGAACATACTACATTCTGCTGTATGAGCATGCGTGACCTGTGAGTACAATGTAAAGGGATCCCTCACCTTAGTTAACTTCAAATTCAAGGACCTTTCAAGGACTTTACAGGTCCAATACCCTCAAATTCAAGGACTAAATGTGGGGACACATTTCAATTGAGAGCAAGGTTACATTGTGTTACCTTTTAAGATACATTTTGAGGGAACTTTCGCTGCATCACTGCGGTGACACTTTGGGGACGCCTCCACGTGTAAGTGCATCTGAATGTATATATCAAATTCAACCAATGGTGAGGCTTAACGACAAAGACAGGGTGACGCGGGAGTCAGGAAGTATATCGCTATCTGAAATATTGCCAAAGTCGGCGTTACAGGGATGCAGAAAGTATGGCAAGGGCGACGCAGCGTCTCACTCCCTAGGGGACAACAGTTACATACGCAACCCGAGATGTTTTCATGTGTCAAACACAACTATGCAAAAAAGCATTTTGGTATGAATCAACATTCGCATACAGAGGATATAAGCATTTAAAGCTAACAGTTAGCATGTGTGCTTAAAAAGTTTCGAATTTTTATGATATTATCCTACACATCACAGGAAATAATATGAATTTTTTTTCCAGAAAACTTCTTGCATAAAATAGATTCAAGCACTTTCAATGACCTGTATCTATGCATGTATATTTTCAAAAACTACCCAGGGCCTTGATTTTTCCCCCCAGATTCATAAACTTTCAAGGATTCGTAAGAACCCTGAATGTACGCTTGGTTTGAAAACTCTTCTGATGACGAAAAATGCGTCATGTGCACATTGAGACCCGACTACTATTACATCAACGGTTACCATGGCTATCAGCCAAATAGCACACTTGAGAGCTAACACTAATGGAGGCGTGCCACTAGTAGAAAGCATGTTTCAGCAATAGAAAAAGTCAAGACTGTTGTATATCAGCAATCAGAGTGCAGAATTATTGACTTTTCTGCTAAATGGCGGATATTATCTTGTCTACAGCATCAATTGCTCTGCGGTACCATTGACTGACAGAGCGAGCTGAAAAGGACTGCTCACCTGATGGGCGTCTAGATCGATGATGGTGGCCCTTGCAACTCCTTCCACCCTCTCGAAGAGAAACTGTAGAGAAAAAAACACTTGGGGGAGGAAGTGAGGTTTTTCCTGACAGTGGAACAAATTACAAAGGGGTTTGTGCATCTCATGACATAGCAAAAATCTGAGCAAGATGACTGTGTGGCTGAAGAAAAAAAAATTTAAGTAAACGCTAATACACAAATGTTGCATTTGTACCCACGAGTCCATGCACGATTTTTTATTAAGAAGATAAACTGCAAGTCTGAGGCTATGTCCAAACGAAGCCGGTGCATTCCCTATCCGATCATTTTTTTCCTTGCTCTAAAAAAATAATCCGTAAACACGAAACCACTGAAACCGACTGAAAGCGGTGTAATATATATGCCGGACCAGTATGGGGCGCTGTAATTCTGCCACAGATATACACTATACACGGAGAAGAAGACTTTGAGCATGCGCATAACCAACGTATGGCGTTGTCCATTATCACTTGTTGGTCACCACAATTGCATAGAAGCAATAGATTTTGTTGTAATAAAGCTGTTAGGCTTTAGTAGCTTCTGTAGCACGAACACAATCACGTAGTCCGCCGTTATTGTTGTTGCTGTTACGTGTGACGCTTCCGACACGTGATGTGATGACGTTTTCGCTTGACAAAATATACGGATTGGCTGTACAGACGAAACCGCAAGGGTGTCGGTTTCAGATTTTTCCACTTTAGGACCCGGTTTCAAAAAATAGCGGATTCAGTTTCCCAAAACGCCGGATCCGTGTGGATGAAACGCCAATACGATAACAAATTTATACGTATGCAGTGATACGCGTCTCCGTGTGGACAGCCCCTGAATTGTCTAAGGAGAAATATTACAGGAAGAGTTATAATGGGTCACAACTGCAGTTCAGTGGCAAATCCTTTAAGACTGGTTTGAGTCCATATCTTATTTATTTATATTTGTGGTGAGAACCAATTAATCTACACACAGGTTAATTTATACACAAGTTGATCGTGTAGGGAAACCACATTTAGGCATCTCCATTTTGCCTAACCTGCATATCTTTGGACGGTTGGAGGAAACCGGAGTACACCAAGTAAACCCACGCTGATACATGGAGAACATGCAGACTTCACACAAAAATACCTTTCTATCCAGCCGCGGCCACTGACTGCCCACTGATTATCTTACCTTTTAAAACATCTCACCTTGATAGCTAGTGTGATGTCAGCATAGGCACAAAAACCTCCTCCTTTGTCGCTGGAGCAATGATGAAATCCTCCACCTGCAGGAGAAACAAAACAGACCCCTTATAAAGCTCTATTAAGTAAAGTCTGTATAAATGCAGACTGTTATTCAATGTCCCTGAAAGGTTTCTGCCCCACAAAATCTAGATGATTGAGAGGCTAGATTTTAATAAGGATCATATTTACACATTCATAGAAGAGATTCGATCTGTCCTCCCGTGACTCCGACACATTTAGCCTCATTATATGAATCTGCACTCCGGAAGCTCCACTACAGAGGTGGTCTGGTTTTCGATTAGCATTTATTGCTCGTTCACATGACCCCCGCTTGCTGATTTACACCTTTCAATTACCGCACAGCGCCCACACAAAGCATGCATTCAAATGAACAATCCGCCATTGTCCATTAAACCTTGTCAATATGGTTGCAAAGTGCAGCACTGTTTATCATCAGCGACACTGCTGAGCTTGCAGAAGCCACTGCTTCAGAAATACGGACGAGAAAAAAAATTTAAGCCAGGTCTCCACTGTGATCTTAAAGGGACACTCCACTTTTTCTGAACATTTGAACCCTTTTTCAGTTAAACATTTGATCTTTACCGTTTTGGAATCCATTCAGCCGATCTCCAGGGTCTGCCTTTACCACTTTTAGCATAGCTTAGCACAATCCATTGAATCTGATTAGACCATTAGCATCGCGCTCAAAAATGATCAAAGAGTTTTGATATTCCTCCTATTTAAAACTTGACTCTTCTGTAGTTATGTTGTGTACTAAGACCGACAGAAAATTAAAAGTTGCAATTTTCTAGGCAGGTATGGCTAGGAACTATACTCTCATTCTGAGGTAATAATCAAGGAATTTACTGCCGTAACATGGCTGCAAGAGGTGCAATGATATTAAGCAGTGCCCGATAATAGTCTCCTGCTGCGTAATATCATTGTGCCTCCTGCCGGCATGCTACAAGCAGCAAAGTCCTTGATTATTACGCCAGAATGAGAGTATAGTTCCTAGCCACATCTGCATAGAAAATCGCAACTTTTAATTTTCCGTCGGTCTTAGTACACAATGTAACTACAGAAGAGTCAAGTTTTAAATAGTAAAATATCTAAACTCTTTGGTTTATTTTTTAGCGTGATGCTAATGGTCTAATCTGATTTAATGTATTATGCTAAGATATGCTAAAAGTGGTACCGCCAGACCCGGAGATCGGCTGAATGGATTCCAAAACGATAAAAATCAAATGTTTAACTGGAAAATGAGAATATTTTCAAAAAAAGTGGAGAGTCCCTTTTAAGCAAAGTTTTCTTTCAATAACTCTACCAAATACATTTTTTTTTTTAGGTGATAGGTAATTAAATATGCAGGAAGCGTAGCAAATCCAAAAGATGGTACGATGTTTTTTATTCTCCTTGTCATTGTTTTTTCAAGTAGAGATTGTGAAAAGAACTCACCCACATTTATCGCCCATCCTCTTTCCATTGCCAGTTTTCCAGCCTAGGTATAACAAGAAAGAAAGCTTTTTCATGTTCCACATTCGAACTGGCATTTCCAGTCATCAATAAATTAGTAGAAAAACAGAAATCTGCCGGATGTGCCGGGTGAAATCAAAAGAGTATCTTGATGCCAAAACTGAGGGTGGACGCAACATTTTCTCAACTTCTTTTATCGGATTACAAAGCCTTTGAAAGTCAGTTGTGTGTATATACAGTAAAGCCTACTGCATGATTATGCAATATTTAACCTCATTCAGTTTAGTTATTATTTCAGATGGCAAAACTCTCATTAGTTGCTGATTTTTTCCTTTATTCATATATCACTTTTCCCCCTTTATCTGTTTTTCGCCTATTATCTTTCATGAACATGGGCCACGATCCAATCTACCAACACACTTAATGACAGTGGAATAACAGGAAATGGCTTTAAAATGGCATTTCCATCACAGTAAGGGTTATCCATTTCTATGACAGATAAGACTGTTATCCAAAAGCGGAGCATTCCAATGAGAGTTGCAATAAAAGGAAATCTAGTGGGTTGCTTTGTTGAAATAATTATTAGCTTTTCACACAACTTTCAAAAATAGCCTCATCTATAGCGGATCACGGTTCTTGTCAAAAGTAATCTAATTGTCTGCAAATGCATTTGGGGGCTTCAAATGACTTTTACAGACTCAATAGTGCTATATTGGAAACAGAAGTTACATATTAATAACGCTTCGTGTCTACCATGCATGAAAAACAACACATCTATAATCAAAAAGAATTTAAAATATTACACTACACAATATGGCTTCTGATTGTTGTTGCTTTTCTATAACAGAAATGATCTGAGAACTAAACTTTGAAATGATTTTAGCAAGTCAATTGCACAAATAACCGAAACACTCCCAACACTCTCTTTAGTGTATTAAAAACAATATTCATTCTCCAGTTAAGCCGTGTGTCAAACTAAGACACCGCACATGTACACTGTAAACTTATACAGTGCAATGTACTCATTTAAAATGAGTGAAAGGTACTCAAACCTGTAAAAAAGTTAATTAAACTTAAAGGGGGGGGGGGTAATGGTATTTCAAGCATTCTGACTTATTAACACAGTTATAGAGTTGTTTCCTCATGCTAAAGGTAGGCAAAGTTTCAAAACAGCAGTTGGACGTGTTACAGAGTATTTCTGTGCCGAATGCAGGGTTCGTACAAGTTTCGGCAAGTTTTTTTCGATTACAGTTCTAACTGACGTTTCAGGGGTTTTCGATACGTATCACTTCTTTATATGGGCTTCCACCGGAAAACTTCCCCCGGAAAACCCCGCCCACCCCTCAATCAGCAGGAGACGCTAGAGCTGCTAACAGCTTATCACGCCACTCAGCTTTGTTTAATTTCAAAAGTCAACAATGGCACGAAAGAAGAAGTGTGTTTTTGGATGTAAGGAGAAGACATCCAGCCTTATGGAAACAATGGATATAGTTTATTATCCGGGGTAGCAGCGAAGTTTTGCGTGTGTGTTTGACGCAGTGGATTTTCCCAACCGGGTTTTCGGAAAGATTCGGTAAAGCTAATCTTTCTTTTATAAATCTGATTAAACTAAAGACTCTTCAGAGATATAAAGGATGTCATACTACTCTATAGGTACTCCAGATTAACATCAGAAATGCAGAAAAAGCGTGTGTTACGTGAGCTTTAAAGGTTGTATGAGTGTTCAATGAGTTCACCATTTTGTGTTCCACAAACTCAAACTTTAATATTTTATTTATTACTTTAATGGGAGTCATTTCAATACCACAGGGGATATTTCACAAGACTTTTTAAGATGTCAAATAAATCTTTGGTGTCCCCAGAGTATGTATATAGATAATTTATTATAGCATGTTAAAATTGCCACTTTGTAGGTGTAAGCTAAAATGTGCTGTTTTTGGGTGTGTCCTTTTAAATGCAAATGAGCTGATCTCTGCACAAAATGTCAGTGCCATGGTTGTATAGTTCAGATTAAGGGGCGGTATTATCCCCTTCTGACATCACAAGGGAACCAAATTTCAATTACCTATTTGTTTACATGCTTGCAAAGAATGGTTTACCAAAACTAAGTTACTGGGTTGTTCTTTTTCATATTGTCTAGGTTAATAGAAGCACTGGAGACCCAATTTTAGCACTTAAACATGGAAAAAAATAGATTTTTATGATACGTCACCTTAAAAAAGACACTGCAAATAATTGCAAACTTTTGGTGGTTGTGATAATATTTATGGCATTCAATTTGCAAGGGAAGCTAAGAAGGCACTGCGAATTTACTTTAGTTTAAAGTTAAATCAACATGATTGGTCAAGGATGCTTTCCAGTTCCCAGCAAGCTTTGCATGAGCCTGCATTAAGAGAGCATTTTTTTTAAATTAAGTGATATTTTATGTGTTTTTCGGTAAAGAGCACTGAGCTCAGTCTCTTTACACTTACACTGTTCTTAATTCTTCTTGAATTTGACAAAAATGAAATAGTAAAAATAGTTTTTAGTACAGTATACAAAAATATGTGGTAGACAGCACTTATGGCATAAGTATAGTGTTCTGAAATATTAAAGGAACAGTATGTAAGAAATGTATATCAATTAATCATAAAATGGCCCTGATATGTCACTAGACATTAAGAAATCATTTTCATTTCAACTACTTATATCACTGACAACAGTGGTTTGGCCAGGATATTTTCATTTAAAAATTGGAGTTGCAGCCCTCAACTGATGTTTATGTTGTCATTTTGTGTATTGGCCACCAGTTGTGTTATTGCAGTACCAGTTTTAGCCACAAGTTTTGTGATTGCAATACCAGCTTGGGCCACAATCCTACATACTGTTCCTTTAAATAAAATGAAATGTCAACTTTTAAGTTTGAATTAATTTTGATTAAAAAAAGTTGGTTAACTTAAAAAATTTGATGTGTCAGTTTCAACAAAAGTTTTCAGTACTCTGAACTTGTCGGGTTTTACAGTGTACATGTACAAATACGCACACAACACACACAATGTTCTTGAGCTCAATCCCCTGTCTGAAGTCTGTGCATGGCTTTGCATAAGAAGGTGGTTATCAGTGAACCCAAAGCCCGAGCTGTTCCTAGGAGACATAAAGAGGCTCAACTTAGCTCTCTCTTTTCTTTTTAACTTTCTCCATCACGCTCTCTTTAGGGAATTTACTGATCGGTGATCCATCTGTAAAACTGCATCAAAAGTTGGAGTCTGCAATCATTTTCAATCAATTCAAGAATCAGGGTGCACATAAATTTGATTATGATTAATATTTTATTTAAATCGCACAACACTTTTAACTAATCAGAAATGGTATCACGGGAAATATGCTGGTTCGTATATAAAAAAACTCAAAAATGTGGATTTTTCTACTGCTTACAAAGCCAGTCAGATAGTTCAGATGTTACATCACACAAAAAGAGATAGTAGAGCATGGCACAGGGTGATAAGTTACATATAGCCAGATGCTTTTATCCAATGAGACTTACAGTGCATTCAAGTTATACTGTTTAGCAGTATGTGTCATCCTTGGGATCGAGCCCAAGACTAGTCTGAGAGGCTCCTTAAGTGAATTTAAACAAAACTCATATCAAGTGTTTCATCAGTCGTATACTAGCGGCACGACATCTCTGTTAAAAGGAACGAATCAATTTATTTAGCCAAAACATCACACCACCACATCCTGCATCTCTAAACGCATTTCCACAGCTCGACCGAACCATTTGTTACTGGAGTATTGCTATTGAAACAAAGCAGTGTTTGCATCTGATCTCATTTATAATCATCACATTAGGACCGTGATGATAAACAAATCCACAACAGCATAGCAGAGATTAATGACACGAGTCTCCCTATTATGATAATTCCTCCCAAACGGCCGCAATTACATGCCGGCTGTTGTCTAACCTTGAACTTCTTTGCGCACTACTTAAGATTGGAACGGGCCGCAAATACCCCTGTGTTCCCCGAACCACGACAACAGCTCCATGCTGCCACTCGACTGCTGACTGAAATGGCAGTCAATTAGCAGGCCGTGAGAAGGGCTCAATGGGAGGTATAATTATGTTCTCGGGCTGAGAGGAACGAATGGAGAACACTCATTGCGAGTTCGTCTGTCGCGAGGTGCAGTCTGTCAGAGCGCAGATGTACTGTGGAGAACACCTGGCATACCGCAAGGTAATTTACTGCGGCTTTTTACATTGCTGGAAAAACAAGAAGGGGAAGAATGTCGCACTAGGGAAAGGCACTGTCAAGATGGTAATGCTTCAAGTTTCAAGTATGTGCCATGTGAAATTGGGTTATCATTAATAGTTTCTAGTGTTCGATAACTTTACTTTATCGAACTTTACTTTTCGATAACTTCATAGCAGTGGTTCTCAAACTTTTCAGCGTGTGCCACCCCTTCCCCATGTGTACAGTGAATCCCTTCGAGCCTCCGCCCCAAAGAAAATTAATGACATAAAACAATCTTAAACTTAAAATTTGAATTAAACAAACTTGTTAAACTTATTACAATGTATTACTGTTGGTTAGTAGCCTTATTTTTCTGAGGTTTAATTACAAAGAATTTATAATAACTTATGTTTGACCCCCTTTCGCCTTCAGAACTGCCTTAATTCTATGTGGCATTGATTCAACAAGGTGCTAAAAGCATTCTTTAGAAATGTTGGCCCATATTGATAGGACAGCATCTTGCAGTTGATGGAGATTTGTGGGATGCACATCCAGGGCACAAGGCTCCCATCCACCACATCCCAAAGATGCTCTATTAAGTTGAGATCTGGTGACTGTGGGGGGCATTTTAGTAAAGTAAACTCATTGTCATGTTTAAGAAACCAATTTGAAGTGATTCGAGCTTTGTGACATGGTGCTTTGTCCTGCTGGATGTAGCCATCAGAGGATGAGTACATGGTGGTCATAAAAAGATGGACATGGTCAGAAACAATGCTCAGGTAGGCCATGGCATTTAAACGACGCCCAATTGGCACTAAGGGGCCTAAAGTGTGCCAAGAAAATATCCCCCACATCATTACACCACCACCACCAGCTTGCACAGTGGTAACAAGGCGTAATGGATCCATGTTCTCATTCTGTTTACGGCAAATTCTGACTATACCATCTGAATGTCTCAACAGAAATTGAGACTCATCAGACCAGCCAACATTTTTCCAGTCTTCAACTGTCCAATTTTGGTGAGCTCGTGCAAATTGTAGCCTCTTTTTTCTATTTGTAGTGGAGGAGTGGTACCCGGTGGGGTCTTCTGCTGTTGTAGCCCATCCGCCTCAAGGTTGTGCGTGTTGTGGCTTCACAAATGCTTTGCTGCATACCTCGGTTGTAACGAGTGGTTATTTCAGGCAAAGTTGCTCTTCTATCAGCTTGAATCTGTCGGCCCATTCTCCTCTGACCTCTAGCATCAACAAGGCATTTTCGCCCACAGGACTTCCGCATACTGGATGTTTTTCCCTTTTTACACCATTCTTTGTAATCCCTAGAAATGGTGTGTGAAAATCCCAGTAACTGAGCAGATTGTGAAATACTCAGACCGGTCCGTCTGTCACAAACAACCATGCCATGTTCAAAATTGCTTAAATCACCTTTCTTTCCCATTCTGACATTCAGTTTGGAGTTTAGAAGATTGTCCTGACCAGGACCACACCCCTAAATGCATTGAAGCAACTCCCATGTGATTGGTTAATTAGATAATTGCATTAATGAGAAATTGAACAGGTGTTCCTAATAATCCTTTAGGTAAGTGTATATAAGAAACTTTCTGTGAAAATATAACCTTGATATCTTTAATATTGAGTAAGGCCATGTCAAAGATTAAAAACAATGAGTAAAATCAAACTCTGATGCTCTTAAGCCTCTTTTTAAAACTTTAGCCTGATTTCATAGACATCAATTTTGAAAGCATTCAAACAACCAATGTCACATTATTTTGGAACATAAACAAGATTTTGTTACGCCATACCGTTTGAAACACTGTTTTGCTTGTTAAATGTTTAAATACATTATTATAAGTGTTCTCACTTTTATTTCTTAAATATGATCAAACTAAATATTCATATACAACAATTTAAATATCTGCAATCCTACAGAGAGAACTGTCATGTGCTCAAGTGCACAAACATCCAAGCAAGTTACTGAGATCTAAAAACAGAAACTTCCTCTGAGACAATAAACTCACTAAAAACTCATTAGGAATTAAAGTAGTGTTCTCTTATTTATTTATTTTTTAATCCTTTGCTCAACCCAAACAGAAAAAACACTAGTTTCTGTGTTTTAAAACAGGCACGTTTTAATGTGGTTATGTTACATGCGAGAAACTCCTTAGAGCATCACTATCGCAGATGTTCAGAACCTTGCCTACTGGCTGTTCCTCCCTATAGGCTTTTCAGTGTATGCCCAAAAAACTAAAATGTGTCATAAAATGTTGCTATTTTATAGTCAAACTTGAAACAATACAGACTACTCACTACTAGATTCAATAAACAGTAAGGTGACATCTTAGATTTAAATATGCGTTTTATTAAATTGCACCCCTCAGAAAAGAGGCAAGAGGTTTTGTCATCGTACATAATAGTTGTAAAATAAACTTGAAACCAAAGGCCTTTACAAGAGCTAAAAAATGTATAACATATTTCCTCCATCTGTGCAAAAAGTGTATTCAAAACCTACCATAATGGTTCCTCCCGTTTGTGTGCGCAGTGGCCTTAAAACTTTGCGCTGTACCAGAAAGTTGGGCAGGAACAACACAGGTGGGATTTCTGTGATGGTGGCAACCACCAGAGACCACTGAAGGGCAGAAATCACATAAGTAAACAATTTACAATTACAGACTTCTAAATAAAATAATCTTTCTTTTCAATAAAATATTTCTCAATAAATTTCTTTAAAATAAAACTGATGGTTTAGGCCAGAAATCATACTGAAGCTGATTCATACAGGGGATTGTGGTGGATTGTACAGTAAAGGTTTTTGAATCATGATCTGGAAGAGGAATATATCTGAACCAGGTGGTGACTTAGAGGAAATGCAAACTGTTGGCAAAATGTTAAAGCAGGATAAACTCTACCGCATACTACACAGTAAATAAAAAAAGAGTGAAGCAAGATTTGGTCACAGTAGACCTCAGATACCTCTCTGGAGCCCTCCAAGATAGCGTTCTGCATGCAATAAGGAAAAGAGAGAATACATACACAGCCAATTTAAAGGGTGATCAACTAGCTGCATGATCAGCCTTCAAAAGTGGAAAGAGAGCAGCAGGAGTCTGCCAACCACTGAAGCAAGGCTTGCATCAATAAATATAGATTACTACAAAAGAATTTAATGTTTTTTTTTAATAACTTTCACTGTGTGTGGAACCACTGAAAAAATAGTTCACCCAAAAATGAACGTGTCATTGTTTGCTCACCCTTATATCAGTTTAAATGTGTGCTTATTTTTCCATAAAACTTAAAAGTAGATACTTTTCAATATTTTCAAAATAAAATTTGATAGATAACAGTGTGCACCAATACAGGATGAAAAAACAATATTTTACTATGTTCTTACCTCAAATTTGAGAAATGAATACATACCTATCTTTTTTCAATGCATGCACTTAATCTTTGTACAGCGCATCGTGAATGTGTTAGCATTTAGCCTAGCCCCATTCATTCCTTAGGATCCAAACAGGGATGAATCCAGAAGCCACCAAACACTTTCATGTTTTCTCTATTTAAAGACTGAAACATGAGTTGTTACCTCGGCACGCAGTAACATCATGAAGTTACTGTGCGCCGAGGTCGAAGTGCTGCAAGCTAAGTGCTCTTCCGCCATACAATATAGTTCTCCTTTTTAATAAAAAACGTTTATTTTGTGCGACCATACTTAGTCGTGTAACTACTCATGTAACAGTCTTTAAATAAGGAAAACATGTAAGTGTTTGGTGGCTTTTAAATTCATCCCTGTTTGGATCCTATGGAATGAATGGGGCTAGGCTAAATGCTAACACATTCACGACACGCTGTACCAAGATTGAGTGCATGCATTGAAAAAAGATAGGTATGTATTCATTTTTCTAAGTTGAGGTAAAAACATAGTAAAATATTGAAAAACAGTGGTGTTTTCCTTTAAAGAGGTCATATGAAGTTGCTAAAAATAATATTATTTGGTGTATTTGGTGTAATGCAATGTGTTTACGCAGATTAAAGTTTAAAAAACACAAGCAAGGTTTTCAACATGAGGGTAAGCAAGCAAATAATGGCCGAATTTTCATTTTAGGTGAACTGTTTCTTTAAGAAGCCTTTAACTTGCTTGTGTAGACAGCACACTGGAGCACTTGACTCATGGTTAGACTGCAATCTGTGCGGAAGACTGAGATTGATTTGATAGGAATAAAGGCCTGCTCATGAGTAATCCAATGCAATTTGCTTTTGTACACATCCTCTGTGCATCTCTTGCTCATTGCTGGTGAAGTATAAAAGAAAGCCTAGATGTCTTTTTTCATAAGTACGGAAATGTCCACAGACATAATGGAGCTATAATAGATCAAAACTGATTCTACTTATGGCACTTATCTCATAAAAGACCGACATTTGCAGTCTATTGCAAGTCACTTTGAGGTAAATTATACACCGATTCGAATATTAATATTTGTACAGTAACCTTTTGCCATCAGTGTATGGAAATATGGGTATCAGGCGAAGGACAGAGTGAAAAGGTAAGCCAGGGCATGGACACAGCACACACTGCATCTTTACCTTGAGTCTGTTCAGGTAACGTGCCGTGTGAACCACAAGAAGATCCGCCTCACTCGCCTCCCGGGCTGGAACAATCGTCTCATCGGTAATGAACTGCTCTTCTGTAAACAAATCAATGTATCATACCATAAGCAGGAACATGATATATTTGACACTCATTTAAAATAAACAGCAAGTCAGGGGAGCTCAGTATTATTAGAATAGATGCTCTTTGCTGTTATGTAAACTAATGAGTAAGCAGAATGGAGGTACAGTGCTGACAAGTTTATCTAAAGCACGTTGCCCCTGACCTTGCAGTAGCAGCCGAAAAGTCAACCTCCTCTCACACCTGCTCCCGAGGGAAGTTCAGGTTCCCTCATTATCTCAGTTTCACTGATTGCCCTCCCCATCCCTGTGATTCCCCATTTCTCATGTATTGCATTTTATTGTTCACCTTACAAAGTAACCCTCTGGCCAACTGCAGTAGCAGTACTGCTGCGCACCTTTTAAAAAGTGAATGACCTTGCCCCATTTGCCAGCATCAAAGGGGTGCAACTTTTCCAGACCCATGAAGGTGATGTTGTACACTGGAGAATAGACAATAGGCAGGCATGTCGCAGGAACTTCTGCATATAGTTCGGTTTGATGAAAACTGTGGGAAAATGAATTAGCCATGTAACTGATAATAATCTGAGAGTGTTTATCTTTTGACAATTAGTATTTAGACATCAAAACATCAAAAGTCAAGTAAATTAGTTTAAATAAAATAAACATTTTAATATATTAAAAAAATGTAAATAAATATGTACCTCCCCTTCTTTCCTTCTGAATCGTCTTTTGTTGACATCGTGGCCAAAGCATATCAATGCTAGCTGGAAACAAAAAATAAAAACATGAATAACTTTCCGTATTGGGCATATTATTTTGATTGTAAGAATTATATCTGAGAAAAACTGCATGTCTAAATATTCCCTTTATTTATAACTAAGAACTATGTCTAATTGTTATTCTTTTTGGTAAATGAAAGCGCCACAAGTAAAAAAAACTTCAAACCCCAGAATGCATTGCCCGTTTGCGCAGGCGCTCTGCAAATTGGAAGACGCAGTTCAGTTTAGGGAAATATTTTTCAAAATATCATTCTCAAAGACTCCGGAAAGCAAAATGAGTCGAAAGCAAAGTGTGGAGTACCTATTTAAAGATACGTCGGGACCAAACTTCGTGAAATCATTTAGATTTAGATTTCTAGAAAAATCGCTGTTAATGTGAAATCAGCACAACTCACCTGCTAGCCATCTTACAAGTCTCTTATTTTTACGGCGACATTATTTTCGTTGTCTATGCGTTTATTATGAACAGAAAACATTCAACCATCTTCCTAAGAGATAATAACGTTTACAGACAAGAGGGTTATGCACACATTTGATCGTTTTCCTTGTACAGTTCCGCCCCATCTCTCTGAGCGCAGCTGCGCGTAAACGCAAGCGTCCCGGTCCTACGTCATAATGACGTAGTAAAAGCTAAACTCTTACAATTATTTATAGGCGACATAAAATAGGCTATATATGATTATGAAAATGCAAAAACATTTTTCTAAAGTTGTATACAGTTGTAATATACAGTAGGCTACTTTACTGTGCATATTTGTAACTCTCCAACCTACATCTTATGTATGTTACTTAAACTTTTCATTTTTTGATCTATGTATATACTGTACTGTTATTCTGATCCCCTGGAAACCACAATTTATTTATGTATTATGTACACATAAATGGGACATTTTATTAAAAAACCCATGGGAAAAACAATGCTATATTTATAGCAGTGGTTCTCAAACTTTTCGGCATGCACCCCTCTTGTGGTGCATATGTTACTATAAATAGTGTGTGTAGCACTTGCGCAATTCTGATGTCACTGCCCCAACATCAGAGATGATGTTAAATTGTTTCTGTTACTCGCTGTCTTTTTTCTTATAGCACAGATTAACCCATGAGTCAAAGCTGCCATACAGCTGTTACATAACAGAGTACAATGGATAAAAGAGAATTGACAGCAGCGTTCATCCCTGCCCTCATTGCCAGCAGTTTTATCAGGATCCTAATTTCTTCACAGGCTCTAGTAATCTAAAGGCACCTACTGCTAGCATGTAATGTTATGGTCTTTGCACTCGTCACAAAGTATATTCATATTGTGACTGCTCTTTGAAGCTGAGACAGCCTATGGCATGGCCTGAGTAGCCTTGTTTTATAATGGAATATTTTTGCATAAATTGAAAGTTGTCTTGTCATTTTTTGCAATGAAGCCCAAGTTGAATTTCATTTATACACCCTGACCCTTGCAAACTTGTACATCTTAATTTCTTTCTAACGCAGTATATATTTACCCATTCAAGTGCTTATGTTAATCGAGACATTATATTTAGTCTTTCAAAAATTAAATTCATTTAAAGTCATTTAAAATGGCACATTTCTGTATTTTATTCCTTCCCCAGAGGGCAAGATTAATGAGACTTCAGACTCTATCATCAGATTTTTTTATTGTAACTTCACAACTGATTTTTTAATGTAGCTTCATACGAGTAAATGAAGCAAATTCATTTTTATATGCTATTAAGTTGGAACATTTTAATGCCAGGGGGCAAGGTTTGCATCTTACCCTGCACATTCTGATGAGGCGATTGCTTACAAAATTAGTTTGTTTTTTTGCATCATGTCCCCCAAACAAGACAATTTTATGAAAACGTTGTTTAACTGTTAGATGCATTTTAGATTAACCAAACTGTTAATAAGAAACATAAGGCGGGGGGCACAATTTCTGAAAAAAAATGCTTTGAAAAAGGGAGTTGGGCCGAGTACCAAAACACACTTGTAGCCAATCAGCAGTAAGGGGCGTGTCTACTAACAGACATTGTTGCTTGGGTTGCGTATGTGAGAGTCTGGTCTATCAAACAAGGTCCAGATTCTATTGGGGTAGGGGCGTGTTTGTTTAGGTGATTTTAAATGTCAACATTGGCCTTTAGAGATCACGCACCCCACCTTTAAGGAGGATCATCAAGGTTAAAACTGTATGCATCTAATACATTCAAGAAACCTTCAGCCTAAAATAGTTGAGAGCGGTTATTTCAACAAAGAAAAACTTTCATTTGAGACAGCCCAAAATATACAACAGCTGGCAAACTAAACTAATAATGCCTCAAATTATTTTAGTTTATTTACTTATTATTTTGAATAATAATCTAGAGAGTTTGTCGGAGAATGATGATTGAAAAACATCTGCTGCATTTGCTTTTGCTTTTTTCACATGTCTTGCGGGAGGCAAGCAGACACATCACCTGACCTCCGATACTCAGTTGATCAGTTTCCATGACGACAGTCAATGAGAAATGACAGCAACTGTCCATGTTATCATCTGCAGATCGGTTCTTATAGTGGATGTTCCAGGCTTTGTGTTCCTTGGTTGACTGTAGAGAAACACTTCTGTGGATCCACTCCTGTTGTGATTTTGTTATCTAAGATATCGCTGCTATTCATCCAGTAATCTTTCAATAAAACATTAGAAAAGTTAACCAAAAAAGACAGTAGGTTGCAGATGTGGACCTTTATGGATCTTAAGTAGGTCTCATACTAAGACCTGATGCAAATCAACATCAAACGTTGTCATGGATGCATTGCATGGAATATTAATCTTTTGTTCTCCAGGTTCTGTCTGGAAACTCTTCGTGACAAAGGTGTATGATAAATGGTTTTGCTTAAAATGTAGGGTTTGGATGTTCCAGGGCCGGGAGGAAGATAAAGAACAGGCTGTGCAGGAATAGGATGGCACTGGCCTGTGGTGAGATTACAGGAGAAATATCCAATTACCCAACCATCCGATTAGATTGTACTCTGCAGTCGGACAGCTCAAAGAGTCAAGGAGCAGCTCGCTATGTTAGATTTTCAGTTTAGAAAGACCTGTCATGATAAAAGTAACTTTACATGACAATGTTTCAACACATCAAATTAAAGTTTTTGTAAATATCACTAGTTTAATTGAACTTTTGAACAATGTCAAACTGAAGACAATTTACTCTGCTAAGGGTATACCAGGAAATAATTACTGTACCTACATTTACATAAACAGTGGATGATTCAAGATTTAAGTGCTGGGGAATGCTCAAGCTTTAATTTTAGGGTATTTCCATATATATTTGGTGAACTGTGGAGGAATTATGAACTTTTAAACACATTTACATAGCATTTATGCATTAGGTGAATGCTTTAATTCAAAATCACTTAAAGGTACACTCCACTTTTTTTGAAAATATGCTCATTTTCCAGCTCACCTAGAGTTAAACATTTGATTTTTACAGTTTTGGAATCCATTCAGCTGATCTCCGGGTCTGCCACTAGCTTTTAGCATAGCTTAGCACAATCTATTGAATCTGATTAGATCATTAGCATCACGCTAAAAATATTTTAAAAAATTATTTTAATATATTTATAAATATTTTAATGAAAGTTACCAAGGGAACTATTTTCAGGCGCTGCGTAATATAATTGCCCCTGCAGCTATGTTACGGCAGCAAAGTCTTTGATTATTACACCAGAATAAGAGTATAGTTTCTAGCCATATCGCCTAGAAAATCGCAACTTTTAATTTTCCGTCGGTCTTAGTACACGATGTAACGACAGAAGAGTCAAGTTTTAAATAGGAAAAATATTGAAACTGTTTGGTTATTTTTTAACGCGATGCTAATGCTCTAATCAGATTCAGTGGATTGTGCTAAGCTATGCTAAAAGTGATACAGCCAGACCCAGAAATCAGCTGAATGGATTCCAAAACGGTAAAACTCAAATGTTTAACTCTAGGGGAGCTGGAAAATGTGCATATTTTCAAAAAAGGGGGTGTCTTTTTAACAAAGTCAGAAAAATAACAAAGTGTTTCATCTTACGTCGGCCCGATGTCAAGCTGTTGGTTGATGTCATAAATTAACGTTAGCCTGACATCCAGAGGTAACGTCCGATTGACGTCAAAAACCCAACGTTGGCCATCAGACTGACGTCCAGATGTAACATCGGCCTAACGTCATAAAGCAACGTCGAACTGATGTCCAGATGTAACGTTAAGTTGACGTCAATACCTAACGTCAGGCTGACGTCCAGATGTAATGTTAGGTTGACGTCAAAAGCCAATGTCCCCCTGATGTCAAGCTCTAACGTTGGACAAGCGTTCTGTTTCGATTGGAAATGAAAATCGGGCTGATGTCAAAACCCAATGTCAGTCTGGCGTCAAGCTCTAACTTTGGGCAGATGTTGTGTTTCGGGAGAAAATTAAACTCTAACATGAGTCTAATTTATAAAAAAAAAATAATGAGCAAAGACAACTGAAAGGTTTCAAACTAAAAATCCACACTGTAAAAAAAGTCTGTAGAAATTATAGTATTATGGGTATAACTGGCAAGCTGCCAGTAACTTACTGTAGATTTTACATTTATGTTATTTACAGTTTGTTCAAAGAACATGAAACATGTTCAGTCTTTATCTTCTACAGTAAGTTACTGGCAACCAGCTGCATAATTACAGCAATTTGTTTAACAATAAAACTCAAAATACCATGAACTCTAAACACCCATTAAGTCTTTTGTCTAATGTATGAATCATTTATTTCTTTTTCATTCTGAAATGTATTTATTTCTTTATTTGTACTGCACATTTACACCTCCTTTGACTACCCATAAAAATTATATTATAATTATTAGAAGTTAAATATAGTTATTATTGCCTTTGAGATTAATTACTTTGTTGTTGTTTCATTTGCAAATCTGGTTTGATTTTACCATACAAGGTAATGTGATTTTACTCCATATATTGTGTAAATTTGGGTAATAATTCATCTGGGAATTTGTTTCATGTATGAACTGGAAACTGTGTCAAATAAGCTGGTTGTAAATATGTTACCCGTATACATAATTAAAATATACGATTTACATTTTGATCACATTCTGGAGCAAGGAAACTATCCTCGCTGGACTTGACCTCATGTTTAAGTAAGATATACTGTCTTTGTTGCGTAAAGAAACACTTTGACTCATGTTAAGCTGGAAATTGTGAGCTTATAAATGTAAAGCCTCTGCCATCTGCAGTTAAATCTTCCCATAGTCTGCAGTGTTGACAACATGATCCTTAAATAAATGCAGTGAAGAGCAGGTAAGATTTACTATTTGCTGTTTAGTTGTATCTACTGTATAGCTAAAACAATTTAAGCTTTTGCAACTTGTTTTTTTTTAACATATTTTATGTAAACTAATATAAATTATGACTTATGTGTACAAATATTTTTGGGGCCATTGTATCTACTGCTATGAAATTTGTACACCAGGGGTCTCCAACTTTTTTGTGAGCAAGGGCTACCACAATGGATAAAACTATCTGAAGAGCAACTTTTAATATAGTCTACTCAAAACTTTTTTGTTTTACTTGTTGATTTTATTTTATTTGTTTATATGTTTGATTATTGTTTAAAATGTTAACATACGTAAACCAAGCCAAGCTAATTTAAAAATATGTAATAAATAAATATTACAATTCAGACTATTAATATGTGCTTTGGAGGGCAGCTCACAGACTTTGTACGGGCTACATAGTGCCTGCGAGCACCACATTGGAGACCCCTGCTGTACACACATACTGGATAAAAGAGGGGCAATTTCCCAGACAGAGTTTAGATTAATCCAGGACACTAGGCCTTAGTTATATTAGGACATTAAAGTAGTTTTTACAAACATACCTTACAAAAAACAAGACTGATGTTTTTAAATGAAGGCAGCTCAAACATGCATTTTAGTTTGGGAACACTGTCCGGATGTATTATCTGGGAATACATTTTAATAATATGAATAATGGTAATATGTATAATATGGTAATTTCATTCTTTCTATGAAATACGTGCAACTTGCTGACAGAATCGCCTTTTATAATAATGGATTGCCAACAAAGAAAAGAAGTTTCAGTCTTTTTCACAAAACAGTTATCACAGCAATGCTGGAAGCAAACTGAGAGTTTGGAAGTGTGGTTGATATCAAATGCCACAGGCTGTCACAGACTGCATTTTGAAGCTGGCAGCTGGCGCTGGGATAAGTCCAAGGTTTTGTCAAGAAAGCTTCTGTCCTCCAATTCCAACCCTGCCTGTACCAGGCCCTGATCTTAACTGCCTACTGCTAGAGAAAAACACACGACTGAGTCTCTGACAAACAATGAGTCTCCTCAGAGAGGCCTTCCCACATTTACAGAGCAGAACTGACACTAAATATTTCCCCAGGAATGTTCTTCTGGATCTAGCCGCACTTCCGGTTATGAATGTGTTGTTTGTGCAGTTTGTGTTAAATAAATTTGTCTTGTTGATTAATATTTTCAGTGTGGTGTTATGAGAACTGACCCTGGAGGTTTGTCCTTAATAAAGCAATCCATAGTTTCAGTCTCCTAATGATTTGGCTTTCTGTGATTATTCACAGCTGTGGAGTCAAAAGCCTTTTTATGCTTATTATTTCTTTTTGTAGTCAAATTAAAACAGTTAAAAAGCATGTTTGTGATATTAGATTACATTTATACATTTGACAGACCTTCTTATCCAAAGCGACTTAGAAGGTTTACATTTTGTGTGCGTTCCCTGGGAATCAAACCCAACTTTTGAACTGCTAATGCAAAGCTCTACCAAGTGAGTATAGTAGCATAGTAAAATAATAAGTGGTAAGTTGGTATGTATGAGCAATTTTGACTCTCATGCTAAATTCTGCCATGTCAACTTTAGACACACGCCTTCTTTCCAAAATGTCGCCCTCTAAGGGTGAGTCGGCAAACCATTTACTTTCCAAATTGTCCACACTCTCAGACAAAAGGTACAAAAGTTTTACCTCTTTGTCACTGGGAACAGTGGCAGCCGGTTACTAGTGTTTGAGGGCACTCGATGCGAAGTTCGTCACAACATGTATGTAGCCCGTCATGTATATGGTTCGTAATTTCAAAGTATGTGCGTGTCGAATGATCCTATGTGCATCACGTGTCTTGTCAAAATAAGTGCCTGCTGCAGACGCGTCTAAAGGGTTTATGATAAAAGAGATGCTCGTGTTTGCCAGATACTCGCATAATCTCATGCGGAATCAGAGTTTACTGTTAAGGGAGTGTCTTGCGAGTATTTTGTGAACGTGAGCGTCTCTTTTATCATAAACGGTTTAGACGCATCTGCAGCAGGCACTTATTTTGACAAAACACGTGATGCACACAGGATCTGTCCACACGCAGAACACATATTTTGAAAACACAAGCAACACACATGACACTCCGAACACTTATTTTGAATTAGCGCCCCTCGGATGAGCAGTCACGAGCTGCCACTGACTGGGACGTATAGCTTTTAAAAATGTCCTAACCATTTAGGTACAGATATTTACCTTTGAGGTACCTTAGAGGTACCAGCAGGTACCTTTTAGGGACAAACATGTACTTTTGAAAAAGTACTGCACCAGTGACAACTATTGCACTTTCATGTACCAATTTGCAGGAAAAGCAAAAGCCGTTCCCCTGACTATTTTATTACTTGTTTGCTGTTTATTAAAGAGTATATGGCTGTCACAGAAATAGGTGTTATAATGTAATATTAGGTGGCTAAGAAATGATTCTAGCAAAATGTATAATGTCAGGCAAATTGGGAAAGAGAAAAATACATTTAAAATTTCATCACCACCGTACCACATAAAGTTCACAGCCCTCCTTCATGTTAACTAAATGAACAGTAGCTGAGGCTAAGAGCTCCTGCCAAACAAGCGAGTATTCATTTAGTTGGTGGGAGGATAGACGTTGTTATACACCCCTAGCAATACATCAAACCTTGTGTAGGAACTACACGAAATTGCATTTGGCCTGCCCGAGTGGTTTGAGCTTGTTTTTAACATCTTTAAAAGTACATGCAGAACAGAATGTGATGTTTTTCATTTAACGCTGGACTTTTCAAATGTCCGTCTTTCTATAATATATCAGACAAACAAGAGGTACGGCCTTTAATGAGCTCCGTACCGTAGAGTAGGTGTATCCACTTACAGTTAATGAGTGCCGGGCTGCAGTGAGAATACAAATAGCTCTCATGAGCACTTAAGTTTCAGGTGCATGATTTTATTAGTGGAATTATGGGACTGGAAACAAGAATTCATTTATGTGGCCATACAACCACCTTTTGTACTTGTGTCTTGCAGTGGCGGCCGGTGACTTATTTTTTCAAGGGAGCTCGATGTGAAGTTCGTCACAACATGTATGTAGCCCGTAATGTGTGTGGTTCCTTTTTTCAAAATATGTGTTCTGCGCATTGAGAGATTCTGTGTGCATCACGTGTCTTGTCAAAAAAAGTGCCTGCTGCAGACGCGTCTAAAGGGTTTATGATAAAAGAGACGCTCGCGATCTCCAGTGTAATCAGATTTTACTGTTAAGGGAGTGTCTTGTGTGTATTTTGTGAACGTGAGCGTCTCTTTTATCATAAACGGTTTTGACGCATGTGCAGCAGGCACTTATTTTGACAAAACACGTGATGCACATGGTTCACATGACGCAATAAACACATATTTGGAAAACACAAGCAACACACATGACACTCCGAACACTTAAGGGCTCGTTATAGTCGTGCGTAGGTCCTACGGCGTAGCCGCGACGGCGTAGGTTCCTTGAATTAGCAGTCACGAGCCGCCACTAGTCTTGTATGGTAAGTGTATGACGTATATAACAGGAAAGAATAGTCACAAAGCTAGGTGAAGTCTTATAGTCTCAAGCTGATCTAAAACTGCATTTTGAAAAAGCATACTAAGAGTCTGTTAGCGTATTGAATGCTCTGTGTGTTTGCTATAACAAACAGATAAATAAATGAATATAACAAAAGAATAACTTTAGATCCAAAACTACACAGACACATACACAAAAACTATTTTAAAAAAAGCACTAGGTGTAAATCAGTGCACTATTAGCATTCAGACCTAAAATCTTTTATTATCCTCTGATTACTGCAAGCGTTTTCTTGCCAAATCGGGACCCCGAGAGATTTCTCTGCATAAATACAAAATGAAAAGCTGTGTCGAAGACTGATTGAATTAACAGCCTATTGCATGTGAATATTCATGGATATTAGAGTTTCAATTTTATTCCGAAACAGTTTTGAGAAGAATATCATGACTGATACTGTGGCCATTATCTATCATTAATGCTTTCTTCACTGCAGTCACGCTTTAATGGCATTATAGACTTTATGACCTTTTCTTTGCCTGTAGCAGACAATCTGCATCGGATCCAGGCCAAAGTTAGCAGATCCGGCCCGGATCCGGTGCGCAGAGCTGGGTAGATTACTTATGAATTGTAATCAGTTACTGATTACAACTTACATGACAAAATTAGTAGTCAGTAATATAATCTCTTAGATTACACATCGTTGGTAACGTAATCTGATTACTTTTGGATTACATATAGATTACTTTTGACAAATCTTGTTTGATTTCAAATATATAAAGAGGAAAAATATATCCATTCTTTATCACCAACAACCTCATTTTTATGTGCAATGTACGGACAGTTAAAGGACAAGTTCGGTATTTTACACTTAAAGCCCTGCTTTCAGATTGTTTATGATCAAATAGAATGGTTTTGACTGAAATTTGGACATATGATGCTGGCTCTAGAATTTTCGGGTGTTTGTTGTATCACCTCCCACCTCCAGAATGGCTGCAGAGGTGCACAGGAACAATCCTTCCTAAAATGCATTAAACTTTCGTTTACAAAGACGTGAAACTCACCGAGTGGCCAGGGGTGCTCGCCGACATGCTCACACAAAAATCGCTGCAAAAGATGCCCTCCAACAGGTGTTTTAGCATTCGTTGTATAACTTGTGGACCTATTTTTCCAAACGCCTCACACCCGTATATATTCTTCAGCTGAGAGATTGAATAATAGACACTCCAGCCCAGTTGGTGGCAATAATCCGCCTTTGCCAATTGCAAGAATACAAACAACGTTCCCGGCGCGGAGTAATACCGTACACTCTGAAAAAGATCTGTGGAAAAACGGACAAAGTACTGTGTAAATATGAAGAAATTTTCCGTAGTTATGTTTTACAGGCGTTTATCTGTTTTTTTTAATAACCTGTTGCATTATGGGTGCAATAACACCTGCTGCAATCTTTCACTTTTGCCTCTCTATCACCATCTCTGTTTGAAACCTAAAATTACAACTTGCTTGCAGAGTTATTTTCTAACATGGATGATGTTTAACATCTAAACAAATGCTGTCAGAACAGGATACAAGTGTCAAACTATTCCAGCATCCACACATGTGATTTAGTAAACAAATCTTCTTTCTGACGTGACGTGTAAGTCAAATGGATATTTACCACAACATTTATCACATTAAATCTCCAGTTTGTGTTTGTTTTAGATTCATTTGAAGTCACCACTATGGTGATTAGTGTTCCCTTTAGTTAGGCTTTTGTCCCTTGACCTTCACTGATCTAACTCTGCTCTTTTAGCATTGCAACAGTGTTTTGCTTGTAGTATTAGCAACTTGTTTGTTGCTTGAGGAAGGAGAATTGTCTATGATCTCATATAAGCTTAGTTGTTTTGCTGCCTAACATTTAAATATGAAATAATAAAATAAGAATAATGAACTGAAATGTATAAGAGTGACACTCTATGCTGATCTAAAAACACACTGTATTGAATAAGATTGCTGCAAATGTGTCACATGTGGTTTTTGCTTCAGAGACATCAACACTTTGGATACAAATCTCAACAATGGTGAGAGCAGTCCTGGTACCCGGCATGCATTGTGCATGAAGCTTTGTTGTTGATTGTCACCATTGTTGCGTTTCATAGGCAGATTGAAGTGCCCCTAAAGCCTACGGACAATGTTCTGTAAATTTACGGAAAGTGTTCTATGAATCTACAGAATGTTCTGTTTTTGAATAAACGGAAATGCCTGTGAAATAACGGAAAACGTACCGGTAATTTTCTGCCAGGACATTATCCGTTTTTTTACGGATTATTTTTTTAGAGTGTACCTCACAGCACATCTAATACAAGTCAATGGGGTTGGACAAAAACTACGATAAAACAAAAACAGCAAAATCGCAAAAAACATATTTTTATGAAATTCACTGCAACAACCCTGCCAGGTCTAAAATTTTCTTTAATTTGCGAGTTTCTTTAAAAAGGAAGTGGTGTCTATACATTCATCCAGAGAGTGCTGCTCCATTTTGTCTCGAACAATCATGAACGTATATAAGCGGTAGGTAAATTTATTTTGAAAAATTAAAAAAAAAAAGAGAGGAGATTTACTAAATAACGGGTAATGCACGTGACATCACCTTTGGTGAAAGTGACTGCGGTTACATCCACTGAGTGGCAGAAGACAGAGCGGCAGAATTTGTGTACAGTATGAAAACGTGTCTAAATGGGAAAAAGCTGTTGTGTGATAGACTGTACTAACAGATTTAACAAGAATTCAGAGAATCGTTTTACAGACTGCCATAAAACATTAAAAGGAGAAGTAAATGGATCGTCCATGCCAACGTCCACTGACCACAGGTTGGTTGACAAGTTGCTAGGGTCACTATCAAATCCAACTCCGGCTCCGGCAATGCAAACCCTCTATTGTGAACATCGTTGCCATAGTGTGAATAATATGTAATCATGTAATCCATAAAAAAGTAATGGTAGAGTCTGATTACGAGTATTTTAAAATGTAGTTTAATCTAATTACAAGTACTTGATTTTTGGAATCTGATTACGTAATCCAGATTACATGTAATCCGTTACTGCCCAGCTCTGCCAGTGCGGCTTGGGCCCAGAGTCATTTGCTGTCTGGGTCTCATCTAATCTCATTTTTCTTTATAAAATCGATTCAATTTCAGTCTACACTATAAAGTAAAGAATCACTTAAAGTGAAATCTTACAGTCTGCACCTGCCAGCGAGCATTGTTTACCTGAAATTTTACTGCATAATTTATGAGTTATTTGTGTTACAAATCAAAGTGATGCATTTTCAAATCTGGCATTCTTCAGCTCTCTGTGATGTGATAGATTCTGTTTATTTTCTGTCAGAGTCATTTGACTGATGGATTCAGGGCTGAGGTTTATATGTAGGTGTCAATGCAGAACAGATTTATTGGCTCCAACTCAAAGAAAATGGCATTAATGGCTCACCTGATTGGAGACGGGCCTAAATGATAAATAAACTATGAGGGGAGGAATGTTGCTTTATTAGGAGTTTAATTTGGTGTATTATGACTAGTGTATATCATCACAAGCAAAAAAACAACATTTGTTCGTTTTCAGAGTATTGAGAGTATCTACAGATGGATATTTTAAAATAAAACCCTTTAAATTTGTATCTCTCATATAATATCTGTTGCTTTTCTTTTTTTCATCAAGTGTTATTTCTTCATAAAATCATAAATGCAATCTAAATAGATTTCTTTTAAAGTCGCTTAAACCACAAGATAAATCATTTTGTTTCTTTTTTCTTGCTAATATTAGTATAAAGAGCTGCAGTACATTTACATTTAGATCAGACCTGAGTGTATCAATAAAATATAACACGTTGCTTTTATGACTGATTGCTTATACAAAAGCAAAAAGTCTAAGTGAAAGAGAAAGAATGTGAAAGATACAAATGAGTAGAGATGGAAAGCGAGAGCACTTTTGACTCTTATTAATGTTTGCGTATAGCTTCTGAAATGTGCAGTTCATTGCAGACAGATGTTAAAGCCCTTTGATTCTCATCCTCGTGATTGATTTATCCATTTCAAGCTGACCGCGCGTTTAGTTCCTCTTGCCCCTTTGTCATTAAAACAAACCAATCGTTCAACAGATGTATTGTCAGCCCAATGCATTATACAGATGTAATCTGTCAATCCCACACACATCTCAATTGCATCCAATCGCACCCTAGGCTAGTCTGAGGTTTGAGGTTGAAAATAAAAGGAAATTGGCAAAGATCAAAACAACAGCAGGCGTGAAATCTGTCCGCAAGTAAGCAGGCCGCAGGCATTTTTACAGAAATCAAAATAGATTGTATTGATCTGAAGCTCATAAGTCCGCCCCTTCATTTATGTGACTGATGTGCATTGGGTTAAGGTCAATTGAGTGCTTGGTTTGGCTTGTGATGATGGCTGATTTCATGTGAGAGCATATTGTGATATCTCGAGTAGATATCGTCTTGATTTTGTATGCTAAGTTATATGTCAAACTCCATGGCAACATGAGAAGTAAAAGATGCCTTTAATATTGTTATCTGTACAATTACTTAGCAATGAATGGTTAAAGGTCATGGCATTTTTATTCTCACAAACACACAGGTGCACCTAATGAGCTCTTAATATGAGCTCACATTAAGTCACATAATTCAATCCTGACTCACTTTAAAATAAATAATGAGAATGTTTTATAATCACAAAGGCAATTACTGCATATCTCTTAAATGGAAAATGCATACAGTTAATCTAATGGTTTTATCTTTTTGTATTGTTTCTTTTGTAATGCAGATTTCTGATATCATAACAAAATAATCAATGAAGCATACGACTGATACGAGAGCACAAACACTTTTTACAATCCAAACAATTACAGATGAATGAAATTAAGTCCGTCCAGCTTTGTTGAATACTCTTAGATAATATGTCGCATTACAGAAATAAATGGGGGGTAATGGTGACTGCTACAAGACCCTGCTCAGATCTCACATCTTTAACTCTCACATCTTAATAAATAATTACAGAATTTAATGTTGAAACAAATACTTCACCTGATTATGTGAATTATGTCGTTCACATTTAGTAAATTATTTTGACTGTTCTCAGAGCACTTGGATTTTGTTCTTTATGTACACAATTAATACAATTATTTAATTATACTTCATTATAATACATGTATAATATACACTCACCTAAAGGATTATTAGGAACACCTGTTCAATTTCTCATTATCTAGTCAACATATGACATGGCAGTTGCTTCAATGCATTTAGGGGTGTGGTCCTGGTCAAAACAATCTCCTGAACTCCAAATTGAATGTCAGAATGGAAAAGAAAGGTGATTTAAGCAATTATGAGCGTGGCATGGTTGTTTGTGCCAGACGGGCCGGTCTGAGTATTTCACAATCTGCTCAGTTACTGGGATTTTCACGCACAACCTTTTCTAGGGTTACAAAAAATGTTGTGAAAAGTGAAAAACATCCAGTATGCAGCAGTCATGTGGGCGACAATGCCTTGTTGATGCTAGAGGTCAGAGGAGAATGGGCCGACTGATTCAAGCTGATAGAAGAGCAACTCTGACTGTTACAACCGAGGTATGCAGCAAAGCATTTGTGAAGCCACAACACGCACAACACCGGGTACCACTCATCTCCACTACAAATAGGAAAAAGAGCCTACAATTTGCACGACCTCACCAAAATTGGACAGTTGATGACTGAAAAAATGTTGCCTGGTCTGATGAGTCTCGATTTTTGTTGAGACATTCAGATGGTAGAGTCAGAATTTGGCGTAAACAGAATGAGAACATGGATCCATCATGCCTTGTTACCACTGTGCAGGCTGGTGGTGGTGGTGTAATAGTGTGGGGGATGTTTTCTTGGCACACTTTAGGCCCCTTAGTGCTAATTGGGCATCATTTAAAGACACACTATGCAGTTATTTTACCTTAATATAACAGCTTTAAAGTCATTTCGATGGTAAACGAAGTCATAGTATGGCGAATCATCCTCCTGTTGAAGCTCGGGAAGGACGCCGCTACCAAAACCAGCAATGCAAGCTTGAGAGAACCGCCCCTGACAAATCTCGCGAGAATCACGACTTGCTTTACGGCAACGACGTCACACACGTTAGGCTTGTTCGACTTCGTGCAGCGCTGCAAGAACCGGCAGTCGGATGACGTAAAAGTACCGCGAGAATGATCCGAGACGGCACTTTGACGTCATCCGGCTGTCGGTTCCTGCAGCGCTGCATGAAGTCAAACAAGCCTTTAACAACAACTGCACGCGCGCGTTTGAGACGTGATGCTCGATGAGGGAAACAGCTAAGAAAACCCGTTCGGAAGAGAGTAGAAAGCGAAAAAGAGAATCTGACCGAGTTAGGAACCGGACAAGAGTCCCACTCGGTCAGGTTTTTACTCGTTGGCGTGAGCTAATAGACAGCCCTGGATGCAAAAGGGATGCTGATCTGGCGATCTTGTTGATGGACAAGTAAGTAAATCTCTTATTTGTAAATTTGTTTGCGGTCTATGTTGTATGTGGTTGCGCTTGCTTGTAGTGTGTATATTTTTACTAAGCTGTTCATTCATCCAGTATTGATAATTAGACCAGTAAAATAACTTCAACATGGGTCTAGCTAGCTTACGATCATAAGAGCATTTAGCAGACTTGCTAACAAACACTCGTTTCTCTTACATGTTTTTTTTGGCCATCTAAACTCAAGTGTTGTGTTGTGATGTGTACGTAGTCATTTGTCTAATTTCGATTTCTTATGGCCAACGAATAACGGCCAATGTTATGAAATAATGCAACGTATACAATTAACTTTGTCAATGCATTTTGTAATGTTTACATTACAATTAAAAAACAAATAAAATTATACAGTAGACATAACGTTAGACTATAGACTGTTTACTTGTGATTAAGCTGCAATCTTGTAAAAATGTAATAAGCCAGCAAACGCGGTAGGCTACTTTATTATTATATGCCTACTCTACACTTGGCATAAACTTAAGCAATATCGCTCGAGTAGGAGTGTGATATAGCTCTATATCATCACGGCTGTGATTAGGCCAGAGGCACGAGGCCGCAGGCCGAGTGCCGGAGGCAATCACAGCCGTGATGATATAGAGCTATATCACACGACTCCGAGAGCGATATTGCTTTTATACAACAGTTCGACGGCACACGTTTGAAAAACGAAAACTAGAAAACAACAACGGAGTTATTTTAAAAGCCTCTTTGTTTGAGAACTACTTCTTCCGCCACGGATTTGAGGGCGGCCAGAATGACAGGTAAAACTTTCGGCTGCTTTGAAGCTCATAACAACTCAATGGACGGAAAAGCCGTTTCTTTATATTACCGTTTCTTGGTCACAAAGTGTAGTTTTAAGATTAGTTCAGTCGAGAATGTATCTGTATTATATTTAAATCTGCAGTCGATTAGTAAAGATAGCGCCTGTTTGAACGTTTGCTTAGTGAGATTCGGTACGAATGAGAACCAAAGCATGAGCGGACATCAGTGTTCACTCGCCCCGCTGACCACCGCCCTCTCTGGGCTACATTTCTGAAAGGGATACCCTGGCTCTCCTGTTGGCCTTGTTTGTTTATGATCGTCAAAATGAGATCAAATCAGCAGTATTTGGTGTCATGATCAAACTTGTACTTGTTTTTTTATTCATATTTAGTGTCTTTTGTGTTGTTATTGTTTTGGCGCGAGGTAAAAGTTAATAAAACTATACTTGTGAAACGTTACTATTGCGTTCTCATTTATTCTTAACGCGATACGAGCACTCGATTATTATTATTAAACTTTGTTCTTGTCAGTACTATACAAAACGGTTTTTTATAAGTGTCAGAGATATGTTTTTGCATGCTGCTTATAAATATATCAGTGGTGATATCTCATAACATGTTTTAATAGTCACGTCACGATAAAGTAAATGATCAATGTCCACATTTAAAAGCTGCGGTGCTTACCTGCAGTTCCACGGTGTTTTCGCGTTCTGATAAAAGATATAGCTCCAGAAAAAAACAAGTGTTTATATTCCTCTTTCCAAGTGTTAATCGTCCACACGATGTGACAAGACATTTCTCCCATTAACTTTAACGTAACATCCAAGAGCGCTGATCTTTGACGGAATAATACTTCTGATTGGGGATTCACAGACTGATTTATGAGCTAGTAAACTAATGAGACACACACACGGAGAGTGATTCACACAGCGCGTCTGTGTTTTTCCATTCAGAGATGAGCCTGCTTAGGACCTCCATTCACTAGGTGGCGGAATAATACGAAAGGTGAAGCGGTTACAGTGCCGTTATCAGTACAATATCGTATAGCTCTTAGCCAATCAGATTCGAGAACCAGAAAGAACTGTTGTATAATTATTATTATCCTATTACCATCATCTGTAGTTTAGTAGACATGCAGGAGCCTAATATTTGTATGAAATTGTGAAACATTCCCTGGTCATTATCTTCGGAGTCCATCTCACGCCCAACACTATCCTTACAGGTACGTACAGAGTGGGCGTGCGAAATTACGACAGTTGCAAGTTTTCCCCAGTGACTCTAGGGGTCGCTGTTTGACAAAAACGTCAAACTGCATGGAATGCCTTTAAATGCCACGTCCTACTTGAGCATTGTTTCTGACCATGTCCATCCCTTTATGACCACCATGTACCCATCCTCTGATGGCTACTTCCAGCAGGATAATGCACCATGTCACAAAGCTCGAATCATTTCAAATTGGTTTCTTGAACATGACAATGAATTCACTGTACTAAAATGGCCCCCACAGTCACCAGATCTCTACCCAATAGAGCATCTTTGGGATGTGGTGGAACGGGAGCTTCGTGCCCTGGATGTGCATCCCACAAATATCCATCAACTGGAAAATGCTATCCTATCAATATGGGCCAACATTTCTAAAGAATGCTTTCAGCACCTTGTTGAATCAAAGCCACGTAGAATTAAGGCAGTTCTGAAGGCGAAAGGGGGTTAAACGCAGTATTAGTATGGTGTTCCTAATAATCCTTTAGGTGAGTGGCTATACATTGGCTATATGATTAGTTTATTATTAAATTACAGTGCTTGTATCACTTCCAACAAGCAAGTCAGCTTGATGCCACATCAAACCAATATCTTCCGTAGAAAAAGGACGTCTTGTTACACTCACACACAGCGCCTGTGAAGTGCGACAATATTGAAGCATCCTGCTTGCCCTCATTATGCCGAAATACTGGCTAATTTAGAGAGGGCCTATTTTTTATTCAGCTAAATGAACTTTTTCTGTGGGAGCAGACGAATGCAGTCTCATTTATGAGGCTGTTTATCAGATTTGCGGGGCATGAAATAATGAGGCAGGCAGATTTGCCGGTTTGTTTTACTGAAAAAGTGACTGGAGTGACAGCTGACTATATTGAGCCATAAGTCATTTTTATTGTTTACTGTATTTGCATGAGCGGATTCATATTAGCGAGCCTTAGGGCGATACAATGAGAAACTTTTGTCTCAGAAGTGCATGATTGTGTCTTAAATAGATGTGTATGGATTTGTTCAGTCTTTCGCAACAAGATGTCAAACTGCGGCACTGTTCAATTACGAGAAGACAATTATAGTGACTAATTACATGAATGTTTTCACATTTAGGCACGCATGCTCTCCCATCATGCACTTTGCTTATTGCATCGGTTGCTGCTATACATTAGTTACAGAATTTATTTTCACACATATAAAGACAACGGCATGTGAGCCACTCGCATACAGTACTGCTCACATCCTTTGATTAATTTCATGGGAACCATTTATATGCACACAAGAAGAATACTAAACTTCAAATTAATTGGGAATTTTGAAACTTTATAATCATCTTATCACAATGATGTGTCATATATCTAATAATGCAACCAGTCTGGATTACAATGATTAAAGCTCTCCCGTTCATACCCTGATACCTGCCAATGAGTTTGCTCCATTTGGCTAAGCCAAATGAATGGACAGCATTGAATAGATGACTTGAAAGGATGGAAGGAGCTCAGATGTAGGTCTGCTCTGATGCAAATTGATTCTGTCGCCTTGATTTCTGGCAGCTGACAGCACACCACTTGGTTAATGTGTTTCATGCAAGTGTGGGGATAGAAACTGCTGGTAAGAGTTCTGAGTGTGAGGTTGTGTTTGAATTGATGGTGCTTGTCTGTGCTGCATAGCTCAGTGGGCTGCACACACGCTGTGAAGCTATTGGTTGATGGTTACACAGGATATATTTTTTGTTCAGGTTCTCCACAGCCTCTTCTACTGCTTCTTTTTTTCCTGACTGCACTTGATTTCCTATTTTTCTATAGCCATGGAAACCAAAGATAAGATTAAGGTGAAAGAAATGGTTGCGCTTGTACTTTTGTGATATTCTTTTGACAGTTTGAGATAAAGCAAAGAGGTCATAAAAATCCCTGGCACAATGCTGTTAAGATCCAACTGTGCATGATTTTTAATGCATAGTTGATTGACTTGTTTTGCAAAACTGTTATATAGTGAACCTGTGCACTGAAGATTTTATAGTGAGCATTTACCACCTTGTTCGAAGGATATAATCATAACATGACATAACATTGAATGAAGACCTAAGCCTCTAGATTCTGAATTTGGTTAATATGTTATTGTCATCTTGAAAATGTCTAAATTTCTAATTTGTAATTTATATTACACAATTTGTGCAATTGTGCAGTTAATTTATAGATCAGGGCTAGTCAACTGGTAGGCCGTGGGCCAAATGCGGCCCTCCAATCATCTTTATCCGGCCCACCGGTCATTTTTGTCTGATTTAAAATCAGCTTGGTTACTTTTACCTTTTCACTGTACATGACAAATGACGGCCGAAATCTGTAAAGAGAGTCGGAAATGGGCTGCGTGGGATGCCAATCATCTGTGGGTGCGTAATTATCGGATACAATTTGAGCTTTGGAAGCCTAAAAAAATATGTGATGTGTTTTAATGTGTTTCAATCAAAACACTGTGTGCAAGGTGAAAATTATGAATATATATATTTTTTTGTTTAACTTTATCAGTAACACTTGAATCCTTTAAAAACGATTGATTACTGATAAGTGAATCAATAATAATAAATATAAATAAATACATACATTAAAGGCTCTTGCCTTGACACGGATTTATGATTAAACTGAAATTACGACTGCCACTACCACTAGGGGGCGAACTCCGGTCACCATGTCTGAATGTAGTGTACAATTCAAATGTAGAATTTTAAAAGTTTAGCCTATATATCTTTAAAATATAAAAAAAGAAAACATGAAGTGCAATTTTAGTTTATTAGAAAAATACTAATATGTTGTGAATACTTGAAATGTAACAATTTATGAAGGTTTAATAGCTATAAACAAAAGACGTTTAAGAGCTCTGCTAATGTGTGTTGATTATTTTGCACTTTTTGTGAAATGTTTATAGTTAAACTATTAAAATTTGATTCTTACAATCTTAAACTGCAATTGTTTTTAAAATATTAAAAAAAGAAAATATGAGTTCTAAGTAATTAAAAGGCAAAATACTGGATAAAAGAAATGTTTATCTTTTTTGAAATGCATGTTTTTTAGTTTATGACCTATAACAAAAATTAACAAGAACAACACAAGGTATAATAACACACATAAGTTATAATATATATATATATATATATATATATATATATATATATATATATATATATATATATATATATATATATATATATATATATATATATATATTTATTTATTTATTTATATAATATGCACAGCCATTATATACAGTAAACAATATATAGCTCATAATAAAATGTTTATGGTATATTTCAGGTATTGAGTGTATTGCTGGTATAGTCTATTATTTGTAAGCTCCAATTATTTACAATTGCAACTATATTACAATGTAGGCTGTACATTAAAAGATTGCTATAATGCTAATTGACTGTATATTATAATAGGCCCACATAAAACCAAAAGCTGTAAAATTGTATTCTCTGTTGAAGTATTTGTCATAACTGTTATGTATACTGTTTGTATAACTGATTGTTGTGTGAATAAACAAATTTGCCATGAATGTTGTTTCTAAATCGCTTCAGTCATCATCATAACAAGTGTTCTGACAGGCTTGCATGCATAAGGAGGTTGGGTTCGCGTCTGGAAAACAACCTTGATGCTTTTTTGGGGATTACACTTCTCAGCTTGTCTGAGGAGTCATGGGTGGTCTAAAATAGAAGCCTACATGTTTATTTTGTTAAATTTGTTACAAAGACGTCGGCTTTGATTCATTACCACACGTCCACTTTAGATCTGAGCAGTTATCAGCTCATGAATTGTTAATTTAAGGATAGATTTCAGATCCTTGAGGAGTATATAGACCTTATGACCTCTCAGAAACAACGAATGTAAACATTTGTGACCATAAAGGTGCACTGTGGTTTTAAATAATTCACATTAATTACGATTTAATTCAAATCCAAATTAATGTACTGTAATAATCTCTCACTCTTCTATTTTTATTAACTATCTGTATGTTCCTAACATTAAGATATTAAGATTCATCGTCTGCAATTATGCCGTCTCTCTTCATTTTTTTGTTCAAATGTGAACTACATACATAATTATAATGAAAGATGATCAAGCCTCCTATCTGTAAGCACAAGCTCTGTAGCTCTGCTGCTGATGCTGAGGGTTACGTGTGCCCGACAGCAGGGATTTGCAGAAATCTACCTCATTTCCCGACATCTGGAGGGAACATCAGCCATTAATTACATAGCTGGATGTGATGTCAGGTGGGATGAACCGACTCAAATCACTTCTCGCCTCATTTAGAGATCAGAAGAGAGACACGGTACGGATGGATCCTAAAACCTTCAAGGCGCTCAGCAGCGAGGCACGTGGCGCTGCCTTTTGCCAGCTCGTCTCGGCAGGATCTAGAGTAGAACAGCTGGGAAACTGGCTTAATTAGACTCACTTTGAGGATTTAAACAGGGGTGCTATTGACAATTGTATGGATCCAGATTTCTTTAGGGGTTTTTAGATCTGTATCAGTTTGTTCCTCAATTCCCTACCAGGTTTTATCCTGATCAGTAGTGGTAGTAAACAGATATGAGTGTCATTGTGTGGCATATGGGGGATTATATAATGGCACGTGTCCTTTTTGGTGTCCAAATCATAATTTATTTGCATTTGCAAATAGTTATATATAATGCAGCCTGTTAATAAAGGTATGCAAGAATTTCCTAAGAAAATCATGACGAGATGTTTACCTGATGAATGATGAAACGTGTGTGACCGCAGTAATCTTGTGTTTAAATAAAAGTTGACCTAAACAGCCCTTAGGATGGAGGGAAGGAAAATGTCTGGGCAAATTGGCTCCTTTAGGGAAGCTGGTGAGAAGTAGTATACAAGTTTAATGAGAGTGGCGATCTGTGGATCATAAGGTTGACTAACAGTCCTGCTTTAATTGGCCTGTCCTAGATCAGCTGCACACTGAAGACATTCATGTAATGACTGCACCATTGCACAGTGTAAGCAAAGGATTTTTAAATATGGGAGAAACTGTAAGATGCTATTATATGAGATGCTGGTTCAAAAGTGGATGAAAAGAAAATGTGGATGAAAAGTAAATCAATGATTTACAACAAGAAAATCACAAATGAGATCTTATTAAAGAAAGATTATCTGTATAAAACTCAATGTTCTTATTCTACTATATATATATATATATATATATATATATATATATATATATATATATTTATTTATTTATTTATTTATTTATTTATTTATTTATTTATTTATTTATTTATTTATTTATTTATAGATAGATATTTAGCAGACAATTAAGTGAGAGCATTTAAAGGGCCCCTATTATGCAAAATCCACTTTTACAAGGTGTTTGGACATAAATGTGTGTTGACAGTGTGTGAACACAACTATCCTATGATGAGAAAAATCCACCTGCTCCTTGTTTTTAAATCCTTATTAAACCAAAGCAGTGTCATTAGACATGCCGTTTTGATTCTCTTATCAATGTGAGGTCACACTGATAAAGCCTTGCCCACTTACAGTGCTGCATTACCATAGTTTCCGCCCTTACCGAGTTATACACTGTCGATACTATTGTCTCAAGCAGTATTAACTCATTCGCCACCAGCCTTTTTTTTAATTGCCTGCCAGCATTTTATGTATTTTTCACAAAAGTTTCACAAAATGCATTCCAGAAAAAAAATCTTCTAAAAATATATAAACATACAAATATGTCAAATGAAAGAGCAGACGCTTTGCTTTCAAACAAACAACAAACAAACAAACAAACAAAGAAAACAGGAAAAACGTTTCATCCTATCTAAATTTTTTTCTCTGCTTATAAACTCTTAAATATGGGTATTTTTCTTTAAAAAAATGTTTTAGCAAAAAGCTGAAAAAATAGCATTTTTGTGAAGGAATTTTGTTAGAGATCAGATTCAGAACGATTATCAAAGCATTCACAGAGTTTAAAACTAGTTAAAAAATTGCTTCAGTTTTTTTATAAATTGGGTAATCCTCTAGTGGATAACCGCGGTATTACAGATTAACATACAACCTCATCAAGAACACTTTTTATGCAAATGTTTTCTCTTAATTGACAAGATAACTCGTCAATGGCGGGGAAAGAGTTAATCAGATCTATTTTAACTGAAAGTGCTCACTGTCTGTTTGTAAGGGAGTAGTAGCTCATTTGCATTTAAAGGTACAGACATTAAAACAGCACGTTTTTGCTCACACCCAAATAGGGGCACTTTTGGACATGATCTATGGAGTATTTTGAGCTGAAACTTTACAGACACATTCTGGGCACAACTGAGACTCATATTATATCTTGTAAAAAGGCCATAATAGGTGCCCTTTAAAAAAAATTCTAAGGAGCCAGCAATAGACATAGTACAAAGCTATATAGAGTTAAAGCTAGGGAAAGATGAAGAACATAAGAGTTTTTATCAATAATATATAACAAAGTTAGACTGTGGAAAGTTTACAGTTAGGGGTTAGTCAGGTGAATGCAGAGCAGGAACTGTTTTCAGATGTCTCAGATAGCCTACTGCAAATATTGATTGATTTACTGGCAGGTTGAGGTCTAGATTTTAAAATTTTATGTATAACATCACATCTAGATCAATCAATTTTGTGTCTGAATTGATGTTAAGGGGAATGGGGGACTGAACCAGAGAACGTATTTTAAAATTTCACAGTCACCCCTCACTGTGAGCACACATGCTTCACATATCATACTGCTCAACCCATCCTTAAAACACCTACTGTATAGCAGCTCAGGGCTAAAGATGATTTATTGCCTGTAAAAAAGTACAGTCCCCCCCCTGCATTTCTCACATTTTTCTGTCACACTTGACAGGATTTTAACACACTGAGAAAATCTTTCTGCTTTCAATAACACTTCTAAACTGTAGAGTGCTTTTTAAAACGAATAATATTTTTCCCTCCTAAGTGTCCTAATAACTTCAATATAGTGATTCAATACAGTCGATTATAAAAAAAAAGCTTATGCTACATTATATAAAGCAAACTTATAGCATAATCCTGCCACCCACTTAATGAAAGACATAGTGCTGCCAGGGTGTTGGGCAGTGGCGGCCGGACACAAAATATGTGTTCATTGCGTCATGTAAACCATGTGGATCATTTCAAAATACGTGCCTGCTGCACACGCATCAAACGGGTTTATGATAAAAGAGACGCTCAAGTTCACAAAATACTCGCAATAAACCCCTTTGAAGTGTCTGCAGCAGGCACTTATTTTGACATCACACCTGTTGCACATAAGTTGACATGACGCCAGTGGGGGCTCGTGACCACTCATCCGAGGGGCGCAAATCCAAAATAAGTGTTCGGAGTGTTATGTGTGTGGTTCGTAATTTCAAAGTATGTGTTCTGCGCGTCGAGTGATCCTATGTGCATCACGTGTTTTGTCAAAATAAGTGCCTGCTGCACACGCGTCAAAACCGTTTATAATAAAAGAGACGCTCACGTTCACAAAATATACGCAAGACACTCCCTTAACAGTAAACTCTGATTACGCATCTGGCAAACGCGAGCGTCTCTTTTATCATAAACCCTTAGTTGTGTCTGCAGCAGGCACTTATTTTGACAAGACACGCAGGATCACTCGACGCGCAGAAGAAATTACGAACCCCACACATGACGGGCTACATACATGTTGTGACGAACATCGCATCGAGCACCCTCTGAAAAAAAAAGGCAACGGCCGCCACTGCATGACGCATATTTTGAAATGACGAGACACATGATGGGCAAAATACATGTTGTGACGAGCTTCATTGGAGGTCATCGGATGTTGGGCTATGTTTAATTTGGTTGTATACATTATTTTATGCAAAATATTAATGAGCACCTATTGTCCGATTCACATTTTTACATTTCCTTTGGTGTGTAAGTGTGTATTAGTACATGTTAATGATATGCAAATGTACAAACCCCAAAGTAAACGATTACGCGAGTTATCGTCTCCAACGTAAATCTCAAATCTTTCAAACATGGTCGCGTCTCATTTCCGGCTGACATCAGAGGTATTCAGGCCAATCACAATGTACAGATTAGCTGGCCGATCAGGGACATAGAGCTTTTCAAATCCGAACGCGTCAGGGAAAAGAGTGAAATCTGGAGCTACAAAAATGTATGTGAAAAATTATGTGTTTTTAACCATAAACCACGCAAACACATTGTATTATACCAAATACACAAAATAATGTTTTTTAGCAAGGTAAAAGGTTCTCTTAAATAACATATTGTCTTTTCTAATAATAGCTTTTAGCTTCTCTCTAATAAAATCAGAAACAGAGAAACTCTGAAGAGTATAGATTTTTATAGTATAGAAACTCAAATTGTGTAAAAATATATAACTTACATGTAATATGAATAAATTGTAATGGTTTCCTTATTTAATACGTTGCCTTCATTTTTTACAGTCATGCTTCTACCGAAACCAGGACAAAATCCCATTTATATTCACTTTAACTTGATTTTGCGGCACAGCATGATGAGAACTAATCAACGGGGATAAATGCCAGTGAAGGTGCTGTATTTTAACCTTGAAAACCAAAGTACAGTGCTTAGAAGTGAAATACAGCAATTTGACTGAACAATACATGATATAACCATGATTACATTCACCTGTTCTGCATGTTATCTTTATGAAGTCTTGACATTTCTTATTGCAATTCTAATCATCTTTTGGTTGTGTTTTTTGACCGTTTGTTGTTTGCATATGTAGAGTTAATCAGGTCTGTTATATTCCTCCTCTGTTAACTGAAGTAAGTGTTAAACTACACAACAGATCACGCAGGCCCCAAGTGTTTTTTTTCTGAAGAGACCTAATACGTCAGCTCCCTGTGGTATGTTTTACCCCTTTTCCTTTTATTTTGTTTCGTGCTGAGTGCACCGATGTTAAAGGTAATGTTCCATTTACAAAGTTTCAGCCCCATCCGACCACAATGTACCAGCCTTTGTTTATACTCCTGCTGATGGATGAGTTTTTCATGGCTTGTATAATGCATGCTGTACTAGGCACACTGCGAGAAATGGAAAACTTGTGAAACCCTTAACTGATAGTCTTTGTGCTGATAGATGACATTTTGCAACCTACATAGACACGGTGATGATTTACAGTATAACGTTTTCTTTTTCATTTATAACTATCAACTAGCCATTGACTGAAATCCTGGGTGTGCGCAAAACCAATAGTCACATTTCCAATATTTCAGAACCACTGTATTTTAATGTCATCCGCATATCAAAAACATCTGTAGCCATTGTTTTTGTAATGATTTACAGTACCGTGAGAAAAAATAACATTGCATTTGTTAATGGAAACGCTGTCATCTCGCAATAGTTTTTTATTCACATCTAATAAAGTGTGTTAAAGGTGACATAGAATGATTGAACGGGGTATTTATCCTTGTTCTGTGATGTCACATGTAGACAAAAAATTTTTTGTTTGGGTCTGTAATGCCTTAGAAGCTTCCTAAAAACCTCTCTCAGATAGCTCTATTAGGGTGGGGATTTTAAACAAGTTGTTTTGCACCTACCTGGCTCCCCCTACTGGCTTAACTTGCAATCTCATTACTGATTGGCTGACTTTGCTGCCACTCAAGAAATGTAGCCAATTATTTTAAAGTGGAGGGGCAGTTAGATGCCTGTGATGTCATAAGCATCAGTTTTTCAGATTGGGCCGTTTTCTGTCTGACATTTCTAAAAGAGGAATTTCTATGAGACTTAGATGTTTAACATGTTTAGCACTTTTTGTATGTTTGTGAATGCAGGTAGACTACCATTATTCAACAAAGACAAGGTAAAAATGGTTTTTCATTCTCTGTCCCCTTTAAAGTTTTGATTTGAAGGTCTAGCAAAGTGTTAGCAAAGCAAAATCATTTAAAACACCTTAGTTCATTGTGCTTTCATAAAGCTCTGGCTTTTCAAACCTGTTACTCTGTCATCAGTCGCTAAAATAATTGATCTGAACTTGCTGGCTTTTTATTTGATAAGATGCTGATTGGCAGCATATGGTGAACTCAGTCAACAGCAGTTGTATAATCAGAATTCTTTAATAGATGCTGTTGGCCACATTGTTGCTTTGTGGTACAAGGAAGAAATTAATTGATGTATTTCAATCACTGGCCAAACAATAAAAATAATTTGTGATGTATGTGTTTATGTCAGAATATGTTCACGGTCAGAAAAAAATGCTGTCACTGGGCAACATGATCTCATGGAAAGTCGTGTTATAGTCACAAAACATTTGATTAATTTATTCGTGTCCATGGCACGAAATTCAGCTTTTTTCCATGTCACCAAATTTCTATAAATAGTTTTTCATGCCCGTGGTCCGCCTTTCTTTTTCGTGTCATTTTATGTTTTGTTTTCTCATTTCCCCCCTATTTTAAATCATTGTCGCTTGGGGTTGGGGTTAGATTTGGGGTTAGGATGTACTTTTATGTATTGATTTCTATATGTTTTCTTCCACTTTTAAACTATTCTCGCCTGTAGTTGGGGTTAGAGTTGGGGTTTGGGTTAGGATGTCTAAAAATGTAACAGAAAGTCATTCTAACCCCAACCCCAAGCAAAAATATTAAGAAAATAGGAAAAAACTATGAGAAAATACATAAACTGAAACGAAAAAGATCATGCAACGGACCCGAAAAACTATTTATAGAAATTTGTGCCGGTGACACGAAAAAGACATTTGTGTTTGAACCTTTAACCACTACAAACAATCTTTTGTACAACTAAAAGGCTGATTATTATTGTTTCTTTATGAAGCCTGTACTAATATGCAGCTAGTGCGTTCCCTACAATTTATGCTGTTAGTGGGTTGGAAGGCATTTTTTAAAACACATTTTAGATTCCATTGTGCCTTTCCATTGTAACATAGTCAAATTATCCTCCTACAACCTATTTTATAAACCTTATTGATGGAAAGTCCCTAAAATCTTGCCTTTTGAAAGGCTGCAAGTGAAATCTTTGCCGCAAGATTTGGACATTCAAAGGTGTAATTTAAATTACTGTAATTGCAACAAGGTGTGATTGTGCAAAAAATGGCATTTTATCTCAAATACCGGAGGTACGGCTGAATCTGCGATACAAGAGGATAATAGTGATATATAGTTGTAAACTGAGTCGGCAAGATACAATAAAGAGAGGTGCTTAGAATCTGGGCATATATCATTAACTACGCAATTCAAAAAACGAAATAAAACGGCACTTATTTTTAAACCTTGCAACACAAAGCAAACATACACTAAACTGGAGAAATGATTCAGTCACAAGCACATCATCCGGCTTGATCTTTGCTTACAGGAGCTACAACAAAGGGATTTTCTTTTCTTAGCTGGTACAGGCTGACAGGACAAAAGGTATGGTCACAGGGATGAGATCTTACCAAATTTCCTACTGACGCACCAATGTCAGAAGAAGTTGAGCAGGGTTCAAGAGTTGAGCGGCAGTCAGCGACGCTCTTCTACAGATAAGACTTTGCTGAGAAGCTAAGAAGTGAAGCTTGACCAGATTTCCTTTCACAGGATAGGACAAAATGTCACAGGTCATAATGCCTCAGCTTCCTTTCAAACCATCTCAGTTCAAGTCAAGTGACCAAGTGATAAAATAATTTGACATTTACTAGAATGCAGGATTAGATCTGTGATTCAGATAAATACATTCCAACCTGATCTCACAAATTTCCGTAAAATTGTCACGCATTATTTTGATAGTTTTCTACCATTTTACGTGTCTGTGCCATGACTTTTTTTTTCCGTGTCAGTTTCACGTATTGGGTTACTCAACTGTTTTTCCTATTTTTAAACAATTGTCGCTTCGGTTTGGGGTTCGATTTCCTTTTTGCGCTAGGATGTCACTTTAAAGGAACAGTATGTAAGAAAATTATATCAATTAATCATAAAATGGCCCTGATATGTCACTAGACATTAACCCTCAGAAACCTAATCAATCGTCGACGATTGAAAACGGCACCTCTGATTCATATTTAAATAATTTAATAACCGTAAAACGTAGCTTCTTACTGTTTTTTCTGCTAATAGCTGAGGAGTTAACCATCATGGGGATATATTTGGTGTCTTTCTAGCTTTTACAGAAGGATTTTTATCCAGCCTGAAACTTGTCCCTCTTTTCGGAGTTGTTCAGCAATGCATCCAAACTCTTACATCCTAGATGTATCCACTTGATGTCCATAATTTATCGATTTTTCTATCGGATTTACCGCTAGCTAAATGCTACAATGTCCACTGATGCTTTCTGTTTGTGTGCGTCATCACGCATGTGTGCGTCATCACGCATGTGGCTTGAGGCTTGGCATCAATAAATGTCATGAAAACGCCTGGACTTTTTTTTGTAAAAATGTAAATATCTTTTGATCTGTATAATTTATAATGTTCATTTCTGTGCTCAAGGACTCCAAAGACATGAGACAACTGTTTTACAGAGGAAAAATGCTTATCTTTTATTATTTTGTGTGTGATTACAATAAATATATAATTGATTCAATTTCTGTTTTATTTTTTTATTTGTCTTTATGGTCCCATAACTTATTTTACATTCATGTGACATCAATACAACACACATATTCTGACAGTCCAACTTGTCCTGAAAAAAAAGATGTTTGTAGATTGTCTGTGCACAACAGGGTTGATGTGTTTCAAGCTTTTTAAGAAAATAAAACCAGACGGACAATACATTGTAAAAATGACCTTATAGGGCTCTTAGGGTTAAGAAATCATTTTCATTTCAAATACTTATATCACTGACAACAGTGGTCTGGTCAGGAAATTGTCTTTAAGAAGTGGAGTTGCAGCCCTCAACTGATGTTTATGTTGTCATTTTGTGTATTGACCACCAGTTGTGTGATTGCAGTACCAGTTTTAGCCACAAGTTTTCTGATTGCAATACCAGTTTTGGCCACAATCCTACATACTGTTCCTTTAAGTATTGGTTTATACTATTTTTTCCGCATGCTTTTTAAACCATTGTCGCCTGATGTTAGGGTTAGAGTTGGGTTTGGGTAAGGATGTCATTTTAAGTAACAGAAAGTTGTTCTAACCCCAGACCGAAGTGACAATTGTAAGAAAATAGGAAAAACAGTAACCAATACGTGAATCTGACATGGACAAGAAAGTTGTGGCACGTACTATGGTGAAAATACATGACAATGCAACGCAAAACTGAGCAAAATAATGTGTGACTTATTCAAGTATTTTGTGAGATCAGGCTAATGAATTCATAAGCTGACAACATCTTTACTGTGTTAGAAGTTGTCGCAAACATTAAGTTGTAAAATAATGATATCCCAGCCCTAAACCCAATGTCATGGGGCAAAAGCAAACTGTACAAAAATGTACAAATTTATATGAATTAGCCACCTCGTAAAATATGTACGAATTGCCAAGAGATTGTAATAGCATCACTATTATGTTAAATAAAACGGGGAGATCTTTTCTCTCTAACAAATATTTCTCAGGGTTTGATTTATATGTAACATTTCACATTAAGGTAATGTTGTGAACATTAGTTAAAGCATTAGCTAACATTACCTAACAATGAACAATACATCTACAGCATTTATTCATCTTAGTTATTGTTAATTTCAGCGTTAACTACTTGGAACTGTTATAGTTAATATTGTAAAATAAACTAACTATATATATTGACACACCAGCATTTTTATCAGTAAGGGGATTTCTAAGTGGGCTATTTACACATTTTTTTCACCAGATGTAGCCATCAAGCCAAATATTGAATTCATACAAAGAAATCAGAACATTTAAGTATACAAGTTGAATCATAATAAATAAAGTGAAATGGCACAGGGAATAAGTATTGAACACATGATTTTCAGGACTAAATGTCTTCTTTAGGCATTAGCGGCGTTTACTGTGACCTTTCTTGGCAATAACCACATCTTGAGCGGGTTTTTTTAGCAGAATGAAGTAAAAATACAAATTTCCTTAAAATTAGATATTAGGATTTAATTTTATTTAGGTTTAAGAGATCCTGCAGTTTCCTGCTACTGTTCAAGTTTTAATACTATATACACATTTCCTGTATTTTCTGGATGTATTCTATTATATATAATCACTATAACATTGCAAAAACAACAAATAATTCTGCATGGAGGCCTAAGACCTTTTCACAGTACTTTTATTTTTTTTCATGTTTTATGTCTTGCCTACATGTATGACAATGCTGTCCTTTTGTAATGTTTTAAATGCAACATGTCCTCTTCAATTCATCCCTGTAAGGGTAGCCAGCAAAGCCTTCAAGCAAAGCCCAGAGATATATATATATGCAGCTCTGTCTAGTGCCTAAGACATGAATAAATATGAATGGATGTCTAACCAGCGTCTCTTCTCCTTTTCAATATAGAGGTATAGCCAGAGACACACAAAGGCCTTGCAGTGGTTGCATATATTTAGTTTCCATGGAATCCATACCATGTGTTTGCTTTTAATGATAGTTACCGTGTTGAATTGAGTGCCAATTCTATTCATCTTTTTCTGTATACAGGTACAGGTTACCTAATGAATACATCTTTGACCTGTAATTTATTTGTGAAGGTGTCTGCACACAGCAGCAGGTGAGCGAAAAAGTTATGTTATATAAAAAGGATTGGCAGTCTCTGTTATGGTCGGGGGTAATGCAGATCGAGTCTAGGCCTCCGAACATTTATTTTACATAGAATTAGTTATGCAAGATAGGGATGTCTAAATAAGAAAAGAAACATAATCTCTCCAAATGATTTTACTTTTATTCTCATTGGTATCTTTGACTAATTCCCTAGATTCCACATCAAATAAGTCTTCCACAGAAATACTATTAAGCAATTCAATGCACATAAAATGCTGAGACTTCAGCTACATGCTAATGTGCCAACAGGAGTGATGTGAGTCTGTTATGTGTGTGTGTGTGATCGCTGCTTTACCAGAGACTATTCAGAAGTAAAGACTTAATTAAGTCACAAACATATTAGTTTTAATGAAAGAGAATATTGAATAAAAAAATGAAGCAGGACTTGAGCGTATAAGCTAGTTGGGCATGGTCTCAAGATTCAAATGCATGAAAGCTTAATTTGCATGATTGTTATGTGCATTTTAATATTGCCATATTAAAAGATTATGAAGACTGAATTTTTCCGATTTTAAATAATGCGCTGATTAATTGTGCACAATAGAAACGAGGCTTGTAAATAGATTCAAAATAAATGGGAATTTTATGTGAATAGCTATTTTATGTGAAAAGCAATGTGAATTGTATTTAAAGAAAAATCATACAGAATTGAGGCTCTCTACACTAATTTAAATGATTTCATATTGTTTTGTTTAACTGCACTTACTGTCATAACGGAGGGTTTTTAACACATCTTGAATAAATCTTGTTCTGCTAATAAAAGACCTGACATATAATCTAGATGCTTCAGGAATAGCTAAATTAGCTGCAGCTCCATCTGCTAAAAACAGCACTGGCTTATGGAAAGAAAACTGTTAAAAACAAATTTGGCTACAAACAATAGGCGAGGGTAATCATTTCATGTGGTATGCAAAAGAATCGAGCACTTTTTGCAGACAGTGTCATGGTGATGATGAAGATTAATTCACATCTTACAAAGATGCCTTGGCTGTGTTCTTTTGCTCCATATGTCTAGACATTTTGCTTTAAAAATGCCATTGTAAATGTAAACATTCACACTGTTTCTTTAAAAAAAAATCAATGCACTTCTTAGTGAAAGGCACTGGAACATTAAGGTTATTACTTTTGTGCCCTTGATCACCACACATAAATAAATCAATGTTTGCGATCACATTGGCAATTTTGTTGATTGAAAAACTGTAATGGGATGTAGCTGATATACCATTGCATTTGCAGATCAAAAGGTTACGAGTTCAATCACAGGGAATATACTGTACATACTGATAAAATGTATACTATACCTTGTAATGCACTTTAAGTTGCTTTGAATAAAAGCATTTGCTAAATGTTTAAAATGTAAATGCATCCTTGATCTGTGACAGTTCTGTATAAGCTTTTATAACATTACAACCATAAATCAACATGATCTCACGGAAAGTAATTTTATAGTCAAATTTTTTTTTATTAATTTATTCGTGACCATGGCACAAAATCAGTGGCGGCTCGTGATTGCTCTTACGAGGGGCGCAAATTCAAAATATATGTTCGGATTGTCATGTGTGTTGCCCCTGTTTTCAAAATATGTGTTAGTTTCTTCATGTGAACCATGTGCTTTGTCAAAATAAGTGCCTGCTGCACACATCAAAACCGTTTATGACGCTCATGTTCACAAAATACACGTGAGACACTCCCTTAACAGTAAACTCTGATTACGCATGAGATTATGCAAGTATCTGGGCAAACGTAAGCATCTCTTTTATCATAAACCCTTTACCAGCTGCGTTTGAGGCGTCAAAATCGCGTCTACCGCGCCTAGTTTGCCGCTTGAACAGTTTGAGTAATTTACTCGCTTCATTCGCGGGTGAAAGCCGCGCGTGAAATTCTAGTCATCGAGACATTCACCCGGAAATTCTTGTCATGGGAGGGGCTTCTGCGACTCCGCTAGCTTCCTGTAATCACGTCACTACTAGAGCAAGCTCCTGATTGGTTAACGCGGCGCGTTTTTCGGCCAAAGTTCAAATTTCTCAACTCTCGCTTTTGCCACAACAACGCTCAATTCGCGCCATTCACGCATACTAGATGCATGAATGAGGCGGAATTATGTCTACTGCGCCGCGCTAAACGCTTCATTCGCGCCGCGAGACCTCCAGACGCGCATCAACGCATCTTCACATTGACTTAACATTAAAATCTCTTGGGATTGACGCCTCTATCGCAGCATTAGACGCGTTTGCAGCAGGCACTTATTTGGTCAAGACTACTAGAGCAAGCTCCTGATTGGTTAACGCGGCGCGTTTTTCGGTCAAAGTAAAAAATTTTCAACTCGCGGGTTTGCCGCGGCAATGCTCAATTTGCGCCATTCGCGCATACTAGATGCGTGAATGAGGCAGAATTGCATCTACTGCGCCGCGCTAAATGCCTCGTTCGCGCCGCAAGACCTCCAGACGCGCATCAACACGTCTTCACATTGACTTAACATTGAAATCTCTTGGGATTGACGCCTCTACCGCAGCATTAGACACATCTGCAGCAGGCACTTATTTTGACAAGACTACTAGAGCAAGCTCCTGATTGGTTAATGCGGCGAGTTTTTCGGACAAAGTTCAAATGTTCCAACTCGAGGGTTTGCAGCGGCAACGTTCAATTCGCGCCATTTGCACTAACTAAACGCATGAATGAGGCAGAATTGCGTCTACTGCGCCGCGCGAGACCTCCAGACGTGCATCAACACATCTTCACATTGACTTAACATTAAAATCTCTTTGAAACATTGAAACATTGAAACCACGGCTGGTGTGAACGCAGCATTAGACACACGAAAAGGCACTTATTTTGACAAGATACGTGATGCATATAGGTTCATTCGACGCGCAGAACACATATTTTGAAATTAAAAACCACACACCTGACGGGCTACATACATGTTGTGACGAACTTCGCAACATGCACCCTCGATAAAAGAAGTCACCAGCCGCCACGTGTGTCTTTTTCCTGTCACACAGCACAAATTTCTATACATAGTTTTTTGTGTTTGTGGCGCGACTTTCTTTTTCGAGTCATTTTATGTGTTGTTTTCTAATTTTTTCCCCTATTTTTAAATCATTGTCGCTTGGGGTTAGATTTGGGGTTTAGATGTACTTTTATGTATTGGTTTCTACGTGTTTTTCTTCCGCTTTTAAAACTATTCTCGTCTGGAGTTGGGGATAGAGTTGGAGTTTGGGTTAGGATGTCTAAAAATGTAACAGAAAGTGATTCTAACCCCAACCCCAAGTGACAATGGTAAGAAAATAGGAAAAAAACTACGAGAAAACAATACATAAAATGGCACACAAAAAAGTCGTGCTAGGACAAGAAAAACTATTCATAGAAATTCATGCGAGTGACACGAAAAAAAAATTTCTGCTTAAGGCACAAATAAAAGCTGAATTTCGTGCCATGAACACGAATAAATTAATCACATTTTCTTGACAACTTTCCGTGAGATCAGTCTGATATAAAACTAAATCAAATATGTATGTTGGGTTAAAGCGAATTACTTTGTACTCAATTAAGGAAATGTTAATAGCTTATTTATATCGCCAAGGCGTCCGGTTTATTATAAGGCCCAGAGCAAATGCACACATGATAATACGCATGCAAAAGAGTTGAATGTCAGGATAATGAAATGTCTATGCAGAAGAGAACTCTGCTGAGTTAAGATTACTCACAAAGAAGATCTGTAGATGATAGTACAAGAGGAAGACAAGTTCAGACTGAGATGATGAGAGCAAAGAAGGAGAGAGAAGGGGGTAGACGACAGCCTCCCTCCAGGCTACAGTCTGTTTGGAATCAGACAGAAGGTTCACTCCAAACATCAGACATTGAGCTGCAAGAAGTAAGTGTTGCCTCTCCTATTGAGACAGCATGGTAGCATAATAGACAAGGTAGAAGAATGATGGTTTTCTATTGTGAAATGAACCACGTTGCTTACATTCATCCACACTGGAAATACAAGAAAAAAACATATATTCTTGTTTACCACTTAGTCCAGTCTGTCAGAAAGATGAAGAGACATGCTGCTTTCCTTCAAATAACATGCACATTTTTAAGAGGCTACAGAAAATATTTGGTTTCTATTTCTTCAGGCATATCATCCACCTTGGATGCTTGTGCAAGATTTCAGGTTGTTACTGAATTCACATTTATTATGTTTAACATGAATTTTGATTTTGTACACGTACTGCAATCTCTTGAATCATTTTAAAGCAACTAATAGAAAACCTATTATCAAAGAACCTATTTTCTTGACTGTATTGTGGACTTCTGCTTGCAATATCTTTTTAATAAAAGGGAACATTCAATTTGAGACGCTGTATAAATCTGTTTTAATCAAATGCCAGACTCAGTCAACAGTTGGAATGAGGTGAGCTGGCTGTGCTTCAGTAAAACATTCAGGCCGCATGGGTTTTCCCTTAAGGCCATAAGTCGTGACTCGATCGATGCAGTCTAAGCTCATTGTTATGGGTGGTGCTACTTTATGACCTTATGTAATGTTATAAGTGGATGCAGAGGGACTCATATTGGATAGCTTGATGCATTTAGATATTAATTACAGGAAGGTAGAGAAGAGGTATCAAATGTAATTGGTCATAATGAGGAAGAAAAATAATTGGATTTTTTGTTTACAGTACAGTACATATAATTTCCATCCAAAAAGTTAGCTTCTGCGTAGAAAAACAATATTTAAGGACTAAAAGTTCATAGTAGACAGAGGAATCTAAAAATACATTCTTTTTTGACCAGCGCTATAGCAGAACTCAAATCAAATCATCCTCGCTGTCATTGCAAGGGCTTTGATGAAGACAGGTTTTGTGATCACACAGGATGAAATGTGAATTATGCACATTATCAGCCATCTCTTCCTCATTACTAGCACAATGCACAGGTACTGCTGGTGCACAAACAGCATATGTCAATGCACTGCCTATCGTGACAACTAGAAAGATATGCAGTTTATCAAATCACTTGTTTTCTCGGCTTGCATGTTTGCTTGCATGCACTAGAGACATGCCGTAATTAGATCACCAATCATTTCTCACTTTCATGTGGCACATACAATATTTCATTGTCATTTGGGGCACTGACATTTTAAAATCTAACCATTTCCTTTTGTTTACTAAGCAAGACTCCAATGGACTGCATCCATAAAGAAAACAATCATTTGCTTACTATGCTTAGTAATGTTGTGCCAACTGGCAACAACCATCGGTTGAAACCATCATACAACCACCAGAGGGCGCGCATTTGTACAGAAAACTGAAATGAACAAATATCATTTTGATCAATATTTTACCCTGTATTCTGAATGAAATAGGATGATGTACTGAAAAAGATTTAGTAATAACTCCAGTCCTTGGGTGTGTAATAAAACGGTATTAAAAGTTCATCAAAATGATTCCCAACACGGTCGATAAAGTGAATTATAAATTATAGACATAATAAAAGCCTAATAACACCCGAAAAATCAGATTTACAACGAAGACTGGGGATGAAACATTTATAATGAGCTAAAATTGGCAAAACTACAGCATTATTTAACTCTTAGCAAGCCAGTGAAGTATGTTCACAAAATATGTTCATATTTCTCATTGGTAGAGCACTAGCAAAGCTCATGGGTTCGATCCACAGGGAAGACATACTGATAAAATGTATACCTTAAATGCACTTTTGCACTGAATTAAAGCGTATGCCAAATGCATAAAAGTTAACCCTTAATCTCTAAGGGAGTGGCTTAATTGGGCAAATTGTTGTACAGATAGAAAGGCACACGGTATTAGTCAAAAAGAAATGAAACGAAATCAAGGTTTTAGGAGATCAACTGGGAAGTTATCAGTGCAAAGATTGATGGTTGATTCCCAGAGAACACGCCCAGTGATAAAATGTGTAGGCTACCTTGTAATACACTGTAAGTCACTTTGGATAAATAATTGTACACTATATTTATGATCAACAGCACCTCTTACAGTCTTTCCACTGAAGGGTTAAATGGATTTAGCATCCACAGAGCGCTTTACGGAGGGTTAGTTATTGTGGCGCAGCGCACAGCCTCTGGACGGCGCGCGCTGCTGCGGACACGCGCTCGAGCGCAACTTCAGTACTCAGTACTGCACGCCGCCGTCAGCAGTACCAGCAAACGTAAACAATGGCGGAGCGGCTGTAAAACACAGCTCAGCGGATCCAGTTTGCCCCATGGACGGGTATTTCGCGTACGTCGGCATGGAAAACCCGACCGAAAACCCCAGCAAGGCGGCGGAGTACCTGAAAGAGCTCAATAAGATCATCGAGACCCAACAGGAGTTGCTGGAGAAGCAGAAGGTTCGTATCGAGGAGCTGGAACAGCAAGTGTCTGATCTTTGTCAGGAGAACGCGTGCTTGAAGGATCAACACCAGAGGCACCTGGCCACCTGCAGGCTACAACAACAGGGCAACAGTCACCCCACGCTGGGTGCCATCAAGGAAAATGTGATCCAGGAAAAGTATGTGTTACTTTTTACCAAGCTGTCATTGCTCGTTTCGTGCGTGTTTGGAGTCTATTCAAATGATAGGCACGCGAGTTTGATGTGGTGCTATTTAAATGACAAGTCATGACCAGGCGTGTTTATTTGTTACTATAATGGATCGTTTAGTGGCACGGTATTTACTGCGAGTGAGGAAATAGCAGCACTCAAATGTCACCGTTATTCTTAACAGGGAGCGTTATTTTATAGGCATGTCAGTGTTAAAGTAAATATGATCCTTGGGGAGTTTCATACATTAAAGTGATGCTTAATGATAGTGTATTATTCTTATCGCTATTAAACCAGTGAGCTGTCTGTGTTTGCTACAGTAGTTTTGGGTATACTTTGCAACGCGCCTATTTATGGTGCCAAAAGCGCACTAGATAGGCAGCTCGATGGGTTTTAGGACAGAGCCCTGCTCATCGATTTGTGGCAAAGCTGAAAGAGTTCGTGGTTAAAATTGCGAAATCATACTGTTTTTGTCATTCATGATCTTAAGAGAGCCTATTTGAACTTGCTTTTTAGATCATTAATGCCAAAATGCGAAGTATTTAAGATACGATGGTTGTAAATTACTTAAGTCAAATAAATGGTAAACAATAGCTTGTTTCACGAATGAAATTGAGAGATTTGAGATGAATCCGGTCAGTCTGGGTGAATAGACTGATACCTGTACTGTATTCCTGAACAGCGCCCTGAACAAATCCCCACTGTGATGTAATTTGTGATGCAATTGGAAAGTCACACAGCGTGACGTCACGCTGCTCATACAATCCCTCTATATTAAGACTTCTGATCTGCTTCTGCTCTTATTTTGCAAACCATCATAGCAGTGCTCCAGTGTCTAACACAGCTTTGTTGTCATACTATTAATGGTGGGTTCTTATTGCAGGGTCTGGCTTTTTAAGTGGATTCACTGCAAGAGATAACTGTTTTTCTGGCATGTTTATGGAAATATGCATGAGTCAGGAACTTAAATATTTCTTTCCTTGACACAGTAATGTGGTATTTTTTAAGCCACAGTCAGATCTGGATTTTAGCTGTTATCCCTTGTAATACTGTACAGATCAGCTGTGTGTCTCTTGTAATCAGGGCTGGTTTTCAGGCTGGGTGTTGGCCTATCATGCAGCACCTGGTTGGCCCACCTAAACTTTGTCTGAATCCAATGCATTTAAATGTGATGCTTATTTTCTCTTTTCTTCTTTATTAAGCTTATGTTCTCTAAATTTTTAATGCTCACGCACTGTTTTGCATCGTCTGGCTCATATGAAAAGTTTATGATTTGGCTGTTTGTATTGGCAATGGTGTCTTCGTGATATAATGCATCCCGATTGCATGCATCATTTTGATTGGTGGTTATTCTCTCACTGTCCTTTCGATTCTAAGGGAGTCAGCGGTTACTTTAAAATTTGAAAGTGTCTGGGTTCCTGCTTCTGAAAACTACAAAATAGCTGCTTGAGTGTCCAAATGGCAACTTGAAGGATATTCTTGGTTTTTTAAAACCTCCAAAAACACAGTTCTCTGATTTACTGCTAGCTAACTGAGAAACCGTGCACAGCTTTGTGGTAAAATCTGAGAGATTATATCAATATATTACTATCAAAAAGAAAATGTACACGTATGCTTGGTTATAATGATTTGTTCTTGCAGTGGATATGGCTTTGTGGTTTTCGCTAGTGAAATACTTGTGCTGTTTGTTTTTCTTTTATTCTGTCGGTAATTCGTGTTTATAATAGGTCCTCTAGTCTGTAGAGTTCGGAATCGATCTTCAATGTTGGATATCGAAATCAAATCTCAAAGCAGCACGTGTTTAGCATGGATGGGAAATGGTCAGATAGGGCTGTCACAATGATTAAATAATCGTCTCATCGCGATTGTTTGACCTCATCGTGATGATTTCAGATCACCGCAATGATTGCACATCTCTTCTAAAAACACAAGGGGGAGCTGCAGCGCCTGTATAAATGAGACAGTATTAGATTACTTTTAAATATGTGCTATGTGTATTAATATTTACTGCCAGGCAAACCTTGCAAAATATTTAATTTAAATAATCACAACAATATGTGAAAATTATTATTATGTGAAAAACAAAGAAAAAAATGTATAAGAATTAAATGTCAAAGCAATAAAATAGACAAATAATCGTCATAACCGTCAAAGCTATAAAAGAGGCAATTAATCGCCATAATAACCACAATTAACCATCAGCCAAATTTCATAATTGTGACATCCCTACGGTCAGAACATTTGTAGTCACGTAGCTTTGCACTGATATTCTATTCTCTATCTTTTCCATGTTTTCTCCTAAGCCAGTATCAGTGTTACTGCTTGTATTTATTTAAAGCAGTGGGTCTCAATCTGTAACATTTAGGATTAAATCCAGGCACCACTTGGTCACAACAAGAACACTTGCTTACAGCAAGAGGGTCCCCAGTTTGATCCCCAGCTGGGTCAGGAGGCCTTTCTGTTGGCAGGTTGTTCTCCCTGCGCCAGCTTGGGTTTTATCCGGGTACTCCAGTTTCTTCCCACAGTCCAAAAACATGAAGGTTAGGTGAATTGGAGATACTTAATTGCCCTTACATCAACTTGTGTGTAGAATAACCGGTTTGCACCATGAATGCAACCATAGATGCTAAACTGGCATTAATGCAACATGCAAATGCCATATTTTGATAATGGTAATATTCTTAAAGTTAGGAGGATGGCAATTGATAATGACTGTTATTGATTCAAAAACTGCTCCATTTATGCCAACAATTTATTATTGAGAACCACTGATTTAGAGTATTGTAATGCTGGATATTAAGCGTCAACCAGTGATTTGTGTGTTGCATTTTGCATTATTCTGTGTGTAGTTAAAGCCTGTTTTGATCTGTGGCCAACTGCTTGGCCTCGTATCATGGAGCATTTCGCCACGTCAGCTGGCGACTTTATGCTGACCGCAGCAGGCTTGCAAATGAAGCATGGGCTGAACTGGTCAGTTAAGGCCTTGATGACTTTTGTAAAGTGTTGTGTAATAAACAAAGAGGTGGGGTTATTAAATGCACAGTCATGTTTTTCATGATCTAGCTAAAAATTAATTAATAAGTAGCATACAGAATTGTTCAACATTTTTAATTATTGTTTTAAAAACTGTTGCGTAAATGGTGCATTTGTTTGAATATACATAAGCATGTTTCCATTGTTTCCTCTACTTAGGCTTGCATTTTGTTTATAGTTCCCTTTTGTGTTTGTAAAAAAGAAAATTGTACAAGTTTCTCTGCCAATTTCTTTGTAACATACTTTCCTAAAGGGAAATGTCACATTGTTGCCAATTTTATATCAAGAAGCACAGCTCGAGGGAAATACAGCGAATCTCATACCGTCGCTATGCAGTATACTAACATCTCTAACTCGAAATCAATGGCTGGCAGACATCGAAAGCACCTTTGCCAGAGGTGGTGCCTGTCCTTGGCCAAAAATGTGCTTCTCCGCAGAATCCCCACCAATGATGTGATGCCATTATAGTCTGCAGAAGTACTGAAAAACAAAAATTTCACAGATCACCTGTAAATATTTAGACTTGCAACAAAATTTCAATAATTCGTAGAAGCCATAATACAGTGCCTTTGTGTCGTTGTCGAGATGCGTAGCAATCGGTTGCGTGCTTACTTTTGATCAGGTTCATCACCTGCAGCTTATACGCCTGCAAATGGCACGTCACAGTTTCCAGCGTGAAGGATAATTAAGTGTATGAAAGGGATTGCAGAGTTGCCCAGGGCAGAAGCAGAACATGTGCTGACTGTGATGTGGTTTTTTTTGTCCGTAAAGCTGGGCGTACACGGTGCGAATTCTGACGGTCGGAACGTCGTGAGCTCTCGCACACGACACGAGTGAGTTTATGCGAAAATAATTCGTACGCAGTCACACACGACAAGATTTTACTGTAGGACTTGAGGAATTCTGACGTAAGCAATTTCGCACCTGTGAGTGGCAGAATGTACAAAAAATAAAACAAGAAGAATACGGCAAAGATATTGGCTTTTGTGCAGAAAACTGTTTCTGTTTTTTTGTATTTCTGTTTATGCATTCCGAAATTGCAATATAGGTCTAGTGCTGTGGCGGTGAAGGAATTTCTCTGGCAGTGGTTTTTCTTGCTAGCGCATATGCGGTTTTATCTTCTTAATATATCTTGATTGTAGTGCCAAGTAAATATCTATATTGGTATTATTAATGTTACATATATTGTTGCTTTTTTATAAATATGACGTTTAAAAACAAATTCAGTGGGCATATTTATTTATTTGTAAATGCAGAATGAGGAGCAATTGAGGTAAAACGCAAGGTAAGATAACGTAACACGTCTTTCCCTTTATGATTAAATTATTTAGACAATACATCTACAGCCAAATATTAATTTGTAAAACGAAAATCATTTAATGTAATATTAAGCACATTGTCTAGGCTTGTTTGCATTGTCTAGTGCAAATGTACGCGGACCCTCGGTCAATGCGGGGTATTGAAGTAAAAGTGCACGCAGCATTTGTGCTCATGTAAATGTACAAAATAAATGCCATACAGAAGGCATTGCATATTAATATATGGCATTTTTTCAGTAGGCCTATGTAAATTACAACATAGCAATACCAATATAGTATGAAAACAAATTAATCATTATTTAAATAAAGTTTCAGAGATAGCCTACATTTTTAGTCATTTAAATATTCTCATCATTTCAGAACAAGCTTAGGCTACCATAACAACGTACATTGGGCTATATCATGTGTTCCTTTGGTCGAAAATATGTAAAAAATATATATATGGGTAAAAAACACCGAACAAAAACGTTTAAGCTAAACAGAAGCTCCATAATAATCTGGAAAACGTCGTCTCCGCGTATGATCATCATGTTTAATATAGTCTCTTGTTCATTGACAATTTATTTTGCATTTATTATATGAGTAAAAAGTGTAAAACAATAAATGCATATCTTATAGCTATTAAACATGGACATTCCGTTGCTTTTTATTCTCTGTCACGCCAGCCCTTTTAATATCCATTCATTTATAAACTGTACTACAGCGACTTTGGCACAGCTTGGATTACACAAAATTGCGACATTCTTTGTCCATCCTATACTGTTTAAACCAGTGGTCTCTGCACGGAGTCTAATAATTTTTATATTTATTTATTACATGTTTTAGTTGGCTTATTTTATGTTTAGATTGTAAATAATGATAAACATATTAACAAGTAAAGAAAAATCAACAGTATTACAAAGTAAAACAAAAAAGTTTTAATATCAAAAAGTAGCCCTCGTTTTATACACTCTCTCCTGTTTCCGCACACATCCAAAGCTGTGACCGGACATCACAAAAACACGTATGACAGGTTTTTCAGGCAAAGAAGCTGATCAAGAGGTCATTGAAAGGACCTGTCATCAGGGGCGCCGTTAGGGGGGGTTCAGAGTATGCCAGGCATATGGGCCCATGAGTACGCTAGGGGGCCCCACCGTCAGCACTTTTCCGTTTTTTTAATTGTACATGTTTAGTTATTAACACTGTAGTAAAATGTAAAGTAAATTAATATAAAACTACTGTAAATGACTTTGTGTTAAGTACAATTGAGACACTTTTAAAAAATAGCGTGCAAACATGACCTAGTAGATGCAATTACATATTTGGCAGTTCTGGTGGTTTTTAATTTGATTGTGCGGGTATGGATTTGGGTGGGTAGGCAACATTTTGGTTTGGGATCAGTTTGGTGGGTTTGCTATGCAAAGTTAGCACAAATAATCGACAGCCCTACAGTTTGCCATTTCAAGGTAAGATCTCACATGCCACTAAGAAGCGTTCATGCTGATCCTCAAACTGTATGTTTTATGAAAAATGAAAAATATTTGTGTTAATACAAAAGGACAGCAAGAGCTTTATTTAAGGAAATATTAGCATAGCGACCGCTAACAACTATTGCATTTCTAAGACGGACAATAACTTAATAGGCGTAGTTAAAAATATTATTTTCTAAATAAACAACCCTAAACATGAAATAGGAGAATTGTCTAAGCCATCATTGAGTTAAATTTTAAATCAGTAAGAGCTGAATTTAATGTGACAGCGCATCATTTTCAAAGTGAAAGTGATTTATTTTTATTCAGGTTTGCAACGGAGGTTTCGCTCAAAATAGTAAACTTAGTGCAGCTATTATAAACGCTATATCAGATTGTTTTTAACATGTATCCTAATAGAGAATGTCTGTTTTATATTTATGTTTGAGTAATTGTTGTGCTTAAATTGTAATGTTCTTAATTGTTTCAATTTAATTAGATTAGACTGTAATTTTAAGCGCCATATATTGTAATGGATTGAAGGCTAATATGACGGTACAAATGGAGTGAGTCATAAGACATAATTTTCGAGTTTAAATTAAGTTTTGTTGGCTTCAAATGTTTGCTTAAAATGAATTTCGTTTAATATAATTTGTCTCTTAATTTTAATCAATGTTTTGTTGATAAGTGTTGATAAGTGAATATTAAAGAAAAGAACATTAAAAAAGAACACCGTGCATCTCATTACGTAACAAATATAAACTACTGCAATATGCTACCAAATGCCAAAACATGCAGTATTATCTTTGTAATGATATAGCTGTTGTTGGATGTGCAAAATCATATTATGAAGTATATCACTTTATCGCTTTTCAAAAACAGCCTTCAGTGCACAGAAATTAAATTTGCATGTCCATGTTCATCAGCAGCACATTTGATTGCCGCATGCTTTTGACTTTTAAAAATCAACGCTATATTTAAAACTTTAGCCGATTGTGCATTTTGCAATTTCTGTGTCACTGGTGAAGGGCGTGTGCGGGAGAAGCGCACACTAAAGATCAACGTAATATTAATTTTTTAATACTTTTGCCTGCCGCCCTTTTTGTCATGAGCGGAGGACGGAACACATACCACACACAGAGAGAACAGCGACATAAAGATAGTGTTTTTCTGACGAATACAGTCAGTTCCTAAGAAAAATTTTAAATGGACTATAAGATCATCAATATGAACCCTGAAGAATGAACTATTTTAGGCTAAACTAATTGTACACATTCCGCTTCTAAAACTGCGCAGAAAACTCGACTGCCGCGACTTTCAAAGCGCCTTACATAGATTTCCATAGGTTCAGAAATGCATCTCCATGCACTATTATTCTTTTAGTGATCTATTTAAAATCAGTTACGTGGATGTTTTCTGCCTTTCCAGATTAAAATGGTAGGCTATTCGTTTTTCGAATAAATGTATTTGTTTTTTGCTTCATGGATTTACTTTTAGTTGCAAATGCGACCTGTAAAATTAAATAAACGCACTCAACTGAGTAATTTTATATAGCTACACATTATGGTTTAAAGATCAAACAATCATCTAAAGGAAGGGGCCCAAAATTCTGTCTTGCATACCCCCCTTGAAACTATTCATTGCGCCCCTGCCTGTCATATTTGTCATGATGTCCGGTCACCGGAGTGTGTGTGTGCGCGAAACATATAGCCAGCTATAGAGTTGTCGTCCAGATTTGAGGTAGCAGTGCCACATTTGTCTTTCTTCTTCTGTGTTTTGTACATTCTGATTGGTCAACTTCAAGTGCTTTGCCAGATCGTCTCGTTCACCCGCACCAACACTACGAATTTATACCGACAGCTCCCGAACTTTTTTGACATGTTTAAAAATTATCGGGAGGTCGTAAGGTGCTCGTAACCTGCTCGGCTCGGCTCGTAATTCCTCTCACACGGTGCGAGCCGCGACCATACGAGCAGGAACGATTTGGTCCCGAGAAAAAAAAATCGCATGCGAACTCCTACGACAGCAAAAATCGCACCGTGTACGCCCGCCTTAAGGGAGTGACATCCATCTCGGTGTATGAAACCCCTGTGTGGCCATGTAACACTGCCATTAAAATACTAGGGGTAAACAAACACGCCGCTGTGAGCCACTGAAATATTGAAAGGCTGTGCGTCTGGTAAAATAGCTTTTTAAAAAAATTCTCCATGCGATGGTGTATATTAAGTATGTATTAAGTTTGCATGAGTTGTGCGACCACAGGTAGCTGAACCACAGGTAGCATAGGACGTCTTATTGAGAATTTGATTTGGTGGGTTATGACCGACTGTTTTCAATAATAGGCCCCGGTTGATATCCCATTACTGGTAAACTGAGGTTATTTGTACTGAACTTTTATTAACTGTGATTTCTTGTTCAGCATCTCTACTTATATAGAGTAAAAATGCATGCATGCAAAATACATTTTAAGGACAAATAAAAATTCAATAAAAACAAGCATCAATCCCCCTTAACCTGACCTTAATATGTGCTGATCTGTGGATATTTGCACAATATTTCTTATGTGCTACATTTGCCTACTCACGCTGCTGATATTACAACCCAGAATTAAGACTCTCTCAGGATCCAGAAAATCAAAAACTTGTGTAGCATTCTCGATTTGACAGGGCTTCAAGTTATAATGATTGTTAATTCACAGTAGGGGGGTGTCTCTTGGTTTACTGGATTTCGGGAAGTCTTTATGTTTGTCTGAATGGGTTGACTAATATGGAGCATAATTCTTTTCCTTTAAACAACTGTAAGTTTCTTTTTTTGTCTTAAAGGTATTGCGGAGGATTTTCTTTTTCCGGGTGGATCATCAAGACTATTGGTCCTCCTAGTTGTCAAACAGGAGTGTTGCACAATTGCATTTTTTTTAAAAGTGGAGAAGGCGGTTCTTTTATACAATTCGAGAAAATCCTCCGCTACACCTTTAATTGGGTTTCTGATTTATACATTCAATTTTTTCTGCTTAATGGAAACTGTATACAGTTCGTAATCGTGAGCCATGTGGTTTTCCCTGTATTGTAGTTACAGTATATTACACCTATTAAAACAGCCCTCTGGAATACTTGATTGTTATTGGTAAACAGTAACATTCTGTGGTTGAATATTAAAGCAGTATTGCACAAGAGTGCGTTATGACTGTATATAAGCGCGGTTATGATTCAGCCGTAGGCATGAATAGGATTAGCATAACTTTTCTTTGTGAGAATCAGTATGTGCTATTGCTGGTATTGTAAATGAAGATTTAGCAAGAGAGGCTTGTGTCCAAACTGCGAAAACAAGAATGGTTATGCTGGTTTTATATACCCACTTGTGTCCAATCAGATTCGAGCACCGGAACTTAATCTTATATAATTTCGTATAATGACTGTTAAACTGTGTAATTAACTGTTGTCCCAGGCGCAAGCCGTTCTAACTTTATTTCTTTCTTATCACTCCATGTTCTCACATAATGAAATAATTTAACGGCTATTTATTAATAATTTGGCAAGTGGCCAGGTAATAACCGGTGTAATGTACAGTCGGATGGTCATTATTGCAAAAAGCTCTCTGCATCTGGTTCTAATCACCCTGTTGGGGGTTATTTTGCTATGAGGACTGTACATTGCAAACCGATGGGTGGACTCTGCATAAAAAATGTATGAGGCTTTGTCATTGTTTCTTTCTCTTGTTTAGCTAAAGGCACCAACGATAAATACAGCGGTGATATAAATGTATTCAGTGTGAATTTTAAATAGCTAATTAATATCTCAGTTTATGCATATTCTTTGAAGAAACAAGATGATAGTTCTAGGTTAAGAGAATGGATTGTTTGATGATCATTGCTTTACACTTGTAAAAGTGATGGGAATCCTCATGGGATCTTAGCGGCTGGTTAAATGGAGGCCATATTTTATGCAACCAACCCAACACTTTCAGTTCAGTACTTGAGAAGCAAAATGACCAAAGATATAAAGTTCCATTGCATAATCCATTGAATCTGATTAGACCATTAGCATCGCGAGAAAAACAAAAACAAAGAGTTTCGATATTTTTTCCTATTTAAAAATTGACTCTTCTGTGGTTACATGTACTAAGACCGACAGAAAAGTAAAAGTTGTGATTTTCTAGGCAGATATGGCTAGGAACTATACTCTCATTCTGGCGTACTAAATAATCAAGGACTTTGCTGCTGTAACATGGCTGCAGGAGGCGCAATGATATTCTGCCTAGAAAATCACAACTTTTACTTTTCTGTCGGTCTTAGTACACGATGTAACTACAGAAGAGTCAAGTTTTAAATAGGAAAAATATCAAAACTCTTTGGTTACTTTGTAGCACAATGCTAATGGTCTAATCAGATTCATGGATTGTGCTAAGCATTTAAAAAAGCAACACTCGTTAAACAAAATCATTTAAAATATTCTTTATTATCATGAAAATACCTGAAACAATTTGAAGAACAGTGATATAAATATTCCTGTAGACATTTCCTGGAATAGCATTCGTAAAACTACTTCTGTGGCACAAAGGGAGTTTCTGCACGGGAGCGCCCCCTGGCGTTGGGATGTGCCTGGATTTCACCGTAATTCATTCAAATTCATTAATTGAGAAAATGCGTATTTGCACGGTTAATCGTTACACCCCTACAATGGAGCATTATGACTTTTATCCAGTCTGTATTTTGTTGTTTTCATTTTTGTTGCAAATGCTGGGTAAACAGTGCGAGGGTAAACACATCATCTTAAAACGTTATGATTGGCCCGAAGCAGTCAGCACATTCTGATGTTTATACCAGTGATCCCATTCTCATGGACGTAAATTCAAGTCTATTTTCTTACCCTATTGGCAATTTTGTTTTGTTTTAAGCATAAACTGCTACATTTTGAGAGAACCAGACTTGAATATCTTTCTTTCTTTCTTTCTTTCTTTCTTTCTTTCTTTCTTTCTTTCTTTCTTTCTTTCTTTCTTTCTTTCTTCTTCACACCATTCCAGCATCTATGGCTATATTCATGGCAAAAACTGGTTAATCCATGTTTTTGGCCTGTGGGAGGAAACCGGAGTAACAGTAACCCCACGCTGACACAGGGGAAAACATGCAAACTCCACACAGAAAGGCCACCTGGCCTGGCCGGGGCCCGAACCGGGGACCTTCTTGCTGTGAGGCAACAGTGCTACCCACTGAGCCACTGTGCCGCCCCGACTAAATACCTTAGGTCATTTTGCTTCTCAAGTATAGTAAATGTATCTCGATTTAAGTACTGACAAAAATACAAAATGTAACACAATGCTTAGTCAGCTGAACCACTCAGGAACAATCCTTATAAAGCAATTGTGTGAATCATCTCTCAGCAGACATTTGTTGTAATTAGACGCTTGTTGAAAGTGTTCATCCTTGTTTGTCATCACCACATGATTTGCGCCCTTGATTAGACACCTGGAAAGTGCACATTCTCATACTTGTATTTGGAATTCATACAGTAAATTCTTGGGCGAACTGTCAATGCTCTGTTTCTTACAATGCTGACAAACTCTAATTGACAATTGATCTTGCAGTTGATTAGCAGAGCCTCTGAGCTATTAGTCACCGAGGGCCTCCAGCATGATCTGGACCTGACAAAGAGGAGCTTATATTGGATTCTGTGTGAGGGTAGTCCACCGAGGAAACATAGTTTCTTACATGACAATTTGATTGATGGTGGTTTGGGTTCGGTATCATGGTGTCGTTGGGGCCGAGTACATTGCCAAAGGAAAAGAAAGCTAAATAATAGTCTGTGGATCACTAGATAATCTGGGAATGGCAGGCAATGGCTTACATTAGCTGTGTCCCAATTCTATCAATGCAGCCTCTGAAGACCACGAAGCAAACTGAAATGAGAAGATATAGCTTAGGGAGCAGCCTTCGTGACATTTGAAGGATCCAGCTTTCGAATGAGGACACATGTATTGCAAAGTCCTTGCCTTCAAAGAATGCAACCCTTGAAGAATCCAGCCTTCGAATTGGGACACAGCTATTCGGTCTTCGAAGGATGCAGTCTTATCATTTCACTTTGCTTCGTGGACTTTGGAGGCTGCATACTGTGTCCCAATTTGAAGGCTGGATCCTTCGAAGGTCACATCATTGAAGGCAAGGACTGGGGCTTTTTCTCAATGTCAAGGAATGATCCTCGGAAGCCAGAATTTTGAGGATGCTACGTCATTGACATCCGACGAAAACCCACAATTTTGAACCCATTTTGAACCCACAATCCTATGCGCGCAGCGCCAAAAGCACACCATGTAATGCACTTGCTAGCCTGTTCCATTTACCTGTTCTCCAAATTCTAAAGAGGAGCCTCGCCTAGCTTCTGAAGAAAGTGACTTGGAAAGACCAGTCATGCCAAGAAAGTATCCTTGACATTGAGAAACAGCCTCAGTCTTTGAAGGATGCAACCTCCGAAGTCTACGAAAACTGCGAAGGCTGCAGCCTTTGTGACCTTCGTTGGATTCAGCCTGCAAACTGGGACATAGCTATTTACTATAGCTGTGTTCCAATTTGAAGGCTGGATCATATTTTAGTAGTTGATTAGCAATTTGTAAAAAATGTAATTCGCTCCATGGGAATTTACAGTCATTCGGTTTTATGGCCTAGTTTAAAAGCATCGTACACAGGCAAACTGAGGGGACACATTTCGATTTAAGTACTGATAAAAATACAAAATGTGTAAATGCAAATGTGTTAAATCATCTCTTAACGGAGATTCATTGTAATTATTTACTTGTTGATGGCGTTTTCCTTGTTTGTCATCCCACTTGATTTGACACCTGGAAAGTGCAGGATCCAAGGATGTAAAGGATCCAGCCTTTGAACACAGCTTTTCGGTCCAATTCTAAGGTTGGATCATATTTTATTTGTGCCAGGAGAGAAATACAGATATTACACATTTTAGTAGTTGATTAGCAATTTGTAAAAAAAATTTATCTGGCTCCTCGGAATTTACAGTCATTTGGTTTTATGGCCTAGTTTAAAAGCGTCACATCCAAGGAAACTGAAGGGACACATTATTGTCAGTAATAAACAATGTTTGTCTAATGTTGTGGCAGAAATTACCCATTCACGTCTAGGTTTGTTCAGTCCAACCGAGCTTTTGCGGATCAATTGTGTTAAACTAAAAATTCATCTGTGTAGCTTAAAACTTGTTTTGCGTTTTTTTTTTAAGTTGCAAAATATCAGTGCTGCTTCCCCTTATAGATAAACAGCTTAATTGTTTAAATTCAGTTTTGTTTAATTATGCACTTTTGACAAAAAGTCCAAATGCATAATATCCCTAGCCTAGATAAAGGAGTAGTTACACGTGTGAGTAGTTACACGAGTAAATATGGTGGCACAAAATAAAACGTGGTGATTTTCAAGCGGATAAAAAAATGAGAACCATACTGTATGGCAGAAGAGCACTTAGTTTGCAGCACTTCAACATCGGCGTGCAGTAACATCATCAATCCTGACTACTCCCCCTCTCGCTCAAACTTTCGAAGTCAGCAGTGATAATGTTACTGCGCGCCGAGGTTTAAGTGCTGCAAACTAAGTGCTCTTCCACCATACAAAATAGTCAGGGTTTCCCACAGCACATTTCAGTTCAGGCGGCCCACCTAAGCTTGGAAACCCTACCGCCTTAAGTAGATCGTCCAAAAAAAAAAAAAAAAATGTTTGCTGCACAAAAGGCTGTGAGGTGCATCTCGGAGAATAGCGCGTACGCGCTTTACATCACTAGCGGGGACGCCCGCCACACGGCCGAAATGAGATAAAGATGTGATCCGTCATCCGTGAGAACTGTAAGTGGACTTATGTTTTGGGGTTATTTAAGCCTGTTATTGTCTTCGTCTATAGTTCTTGCAAATTTAAAGTAAGTTAACTAGTGATTTTGTTGTTTGAGCAACCTGCTAGCTAGGTTTCACGTGCCTGTTGATTAGATATAATTGTTGAGCGCTCTTGCTCACTTTATTTGTGTGCATTATTTACATGCTACAGTAGTTACACTCTTTTAAGATAATGTAATTAATAGTGGGAAATAATCAGTTTTTACCATTTTGCGCCATCTATCATCGTTCGCCTGACGTTCTACAACATCTGCTTTAGTTTATGTTTATTAACCATTTAGTTTCACTTCATCATGCAAGTATTCCCATTAGAGGTATCTGTTGAAAAACATTTAATTGATTAATAATCTAGTATGTGTTCATTTTCTGTCATAGTTTCTTAAAAATTAAGTTTTATTTGAGTGTTTTAATAAAAATATTTTAATTTTCATCATGACGCATACGCCCCGCCCCTTTGATTGCCACGCCCTCTGCCTCGCCCACTCGCCCAACCCTACCACCTTAACTAACAAATTTTCTGCGGGGAAACCCTGATAGTTCTCATTTTTATCATCTTTAAATAGGGAAAACATAGAAGTGTTTGGTGGCTTCTAAATTCATCCCTGTTTGGATCCTAGGAAATGAATGGGGCTAGGCTAAATGCTAACACATTCACGACACGCTGTACAAAGTATGTATTGTGTAAAATATATATTAATTGTCTAAGTTGAGGTATAACCTAGTAAAATATTGAAAATGGTGTTTTACTTTAAATTTTAAACCGTATTTTTTTTTAGGTCTGGCAATAAGCATGAAACACCCAACATTAGGGAGGATCCCGATCTACCATCACCAAAGGGTGCCTCAAATGTTAGCAGGCTTTTAACAGATATTGAATGTTTGCCCATCAGGCATTTCACTGTTAGAGTTGATCGACAATCCATTATTATGATTATACATCTGCTTTGCCAATATTATGTTGTGTTACCAGCAGTACATAAAGTACAAACACTCATAACGGTATAGCACACAACAGGCAGAGAGTTCTTAATTTCGTCTCTACTTTTTTACTAAAGATTTGTCAAATTTCTAAGCCCAGAGTTACACACTGTAAAATGTGATAAATTGTGAGGCTTTAAGCTGAACAGATGCAGTGTCAAATGTTTTGCAGGAATGCAAATGGAAACTAATAGCGTGGTTCTCAGGTAATCCCAACAGCTTGGGTCAAGACTTCAAACTACTGGCAAACGTATTAGTGGGGCAGGGTCCACCTTAATTATTTTGTCTCTTTTCATAAGCTTATCATCCATTTCAAAGTGTTTCTCCGCTCCGTTTCCGGTGTCATGAGGCGTGAACTACATTACTACATGAATAGTCATTTAAAAGAGTTCCAACTCATTCAAGAGCATTATATTTTTCTTCTCCGTTCAATTCTTCTACTTATACATTTTTTGCAGAGGCAATGTTAGCTCAGGAACACGTGTGTTTTGAAGCGATTACAGCTCGCTGCAACTTTTGCTTTAAATGAAAGTGTTCATCTTAGCAGCACTTTTATTTATATAGGCACTAGTGCAAAGTGAACGATGGATGGAAGGTGACTATTAGCAGGAATGTATTGAAAAGAGACGTAACCAGTTCTTCAGTGCTTCTGGGGAATTGCATAAAGCATCAATTCCCCAGCTGAGGTTGAACACACAGTCTCCTCCAGCACTTAGCTTTATAAATACAGTCCAGTCAAAACTCACTTCAACTGGAGCCACTTTGTGATAGCCATGGTGCGCCACAGAGATAGCCAACTGTCTTCTGCTTTTAATAGCCTTTCCCTTAGGGGTTTTAGGGTTTGTTGAAACACCCGCTGTGTTGGAAATGGACTGTCTTCGTCTGGCTCATGAATGATCTGTCTCGCCCTCTTTCATGGGGTTTGTGAAGCAACGGCAGCCAATCCATCATGTATGATGGGCAAGGCATTTAGCAAATACCAAAAAAATCTTCATGTGGAGAGACAAGATCCATTATATTTCATCTCATGAGACAGATGTTGTCCATTATTCATTAATAACTAGGATGGCTTAGCCTGTTAATGATGTCAAATTGTCATGCATGTTATGTATTTTTTGGGTTTTTATCCATCCATCCATCCATCCATCCATCAATCACTCCATCCACTTTATCTATCTATCTGTGTGTCTGTCTGACTGTCTGACTGTCTGTCTATACACTGTAAAAAGTTGGTTCAACCTAAAAAGTTACTTTAATTGGTAACACCTAAAAAATTAGGTTGTTCAACTAACCTAAAGTGAAACCAAAGTGAAAATTTATGTTGAATTATGTTTAGGTGTTACCAATTGAAGTACTTTTTTTAAGTTGATCCAACTTTTCACTTTTTACAGTGTATGCATCCATCCATCCATCTGTTCACTTTATCTATCTATCTATCTATCTATCTATCTATATCTGCACTTTGCAGTTCGGGCAGCCCGCCTAAGCTGGGAAAACCTACCGCCTTAACTAGGTTGTCAAAAAAAAAATTGATGCACAAAAGGCCGTCAAGTGCATCTTGGAGAATAGTGCGAACATGCTTCACACCGTGAGCAGGCTACATGGCCGTAATGGTCCGTCAACTGTCTAGAGGATAGCCAGTTGATAAAACGTGTGTCCGTTAGAACTGTAAGTGGACTTATGTTTTGGGTTTATTTAAGCCTGTTATTGTATCTATAATTTTTGCAAATTTAAAGTAAGTTAGCTGGTGATTTTGTTGTTTGAGCAACCTGCTAGCTAGGTTGCACATGCCTGTTGATTCGATATAATTGTTGATGCTCTTGCTCACATTATTTATGTACATTATATTTACATGCTACAGTAGTTACACTCTTTTAAGATAATGTAATTAATAGTGGTAAATAATCAGTTTTTACAATCTTTTTACTATCTATCATCGTTCGCCAGACTTTCTACAAATCTACTTCAGTTTGTGTTTATTAACCCTTTAGTTTCACTTCATCACGCAGCTATTACCATTAGAGGTATCTGTTAAAAACATTTAATTCATTGATAATCTAGTATGTGTTCATTTTCTGTCATAGTTTCTTCAAAATTAAGTTTTTTCAGTGTTTTAAATAAAAATATTTTCATTTTCATCATGACGCGTACGCCCCGCCCCTTTGATTGTCACGCCCACTCACCCAACCCTACCACCTTAACTAACAATTTTATTTGCGGGAAACCCTGTGTGTCTTTCTGACTGACTGTCTGTCTGCATCCATCCATCCAAGAGCTCAGATGCAAAACCCCCTTAAATGCGTCTGACATGTTTTCTTGTACAATGGCATTTTCTTATCTGACTCTTAATATATTTTGCCAACAAACCATTCTTTTTGAATGGCCTGAGCCTGGGATTTAGCAAATTTGAAGTGAAAGTATTTGATGAATGTATAATATGTGCCGAGAGCATTCAATAATATCATTATCTCACTTTTGATGGTGGTGGCATTTAGCGGCTTTGGCATCTGAGCTCTGCATGTCTATCCATCCATTTGCTTCAATCTATCTACACCAGGGGTCACCAATCCTGGTCCTGGACGGCCGGTGTCTCTGCAGAGAGTTTAGCTCCAACCCTAATTAAACACACCTGAAGCAGCTAATTAAGGTGTTTTAGGTGTGTTTTATTAGGGTTGAAGCTAAACTCTGCAGAGACACTGTCCCTCCAGGACCAGGATTGGTGACTCCTGATCTACACTATTGATGAATATCAGTCATGTGACCTTTTTACGTCATTCCAGTTGCCTGCTGCCATCTTAAGTACCTACAGAGTACCAGTAGGCTACTGACAAGCATTGGCTAGCTTGCTACGATTTACGGATTTCATATCTTTTACTGTCTATGATTTACGGATGCGGGAAATGGCTAAGAAGGACAACAATGCACCTCGACTGTTATGAAACGCTACTTCAAAAAAAATCTTGGTTAGGGTGTGATGCCTACTCGATCCATGGTGCGTTCTTCCAGCCGCTGTCCGCTGCTACCGAACTACCACTGTTTTTACTGGGAAGATGCCGGCGAGCGGACGGACGCCAAAACAACCAAAGTCAGTTGTTCAAAACGTTCTTTTTAGTAAACTCTGTGTACACAAACAATGTTCTCAATGCTCAAAATCATGTGTAGAGACCCAGGTGATACTTCGAGCAAAGTATCATGTTGTGTCGAGCCTTCTTAGGGTTGTTAAAATAGCGATTTTAATGCTCACAACATATTGAAGGCATAGCTTCTAGTTCTTTTGTGTCCACTTCAGGTACTCAAAATGGCGGAAGACAAGTTGAGTGACGTCAGCTGATATTCATGAATAGAAATCTATCTGTCTATCTGCCTGTCTGTCTGATGCAATAAGGTCAAAGTGCATGATATCTCATATGTAGTTTAAATTATAAACTGTATATTTTAGGTTTGATAATTTTGTTTGGGACATTCAACATTAGGGAGGATCCACCATCCCTAAAGGCTGGCTTAAATGTTAGCTGGCTTTAAATAGATATTGAATGTTTGCCCATCAGGCATTTCACTGTTTACGCCTCAGAGTTGATCGGCAATCCATCATTACAATTATGCATCTGCTTTGCCAATATGGTTATATTACCTGCAGTAACATAAAGTATAAACTCGTATGACTGCATAACACACACCAGAATCAGAGAGCGACTTGAGTCATGCTTTTTAATCTGAAACCTGTACTGTAGGCATGTCTATTTTATTCCATCCATCTACCTTGTCTGTCTATCTATTCTTTCTGATCATTTTTGCATTCACAAAAAGGCACAAACTTTGTATTTATTTCACCCATGTTTCAGCCGAATTGAAGAGAAACGTGAAATATATCTAATTTGATGAATTCAATAGACAGCCTGTGAGTGCACCGTAGTGCTCTTCAGTGCAGAGGCTGGTCAAAGTGCTTTGCTCTCAAATTCTTTGATAAATGGTTACGTGCTTTCAGCCGAGTTAAGCAGCGAGCCAAACTCCCACAGCACTAAGTTTTCAATGACAGTTTGATTTGAACGCAGCGTCTGTCCTCCGAGCAGCGCGTCAAAATCCGCCGGAACGCAGACCATGGTGCGCTCCTAATCTCTGCATTCAATTTGGCCCCATTACTCCTAGAAGTGGCTGACAGGAGAGGGCAGGGCGCGTGAGAGGAGAGATTTAATCCAGCGCTGGGGAACGTTCTCTAAATCACGGCCTGAGGGAGGGTAGATTAGTGGCCCGATGCGCAGCGTGCTCTTGCTCTCTCTCTGGGCACCAGAGCAGGTGAGTGGCTGTGTTTCCATCTTTCTAGTTCTCTCTCCCTAATGCTGTGTTTCTCTGAAGCAATAAGCCACGAAGGCCACGTGTTACAGTGATTTTTTTACTCAGCTACGTGTCTCAATGCGGATTGCCATTTACAATCCGTTTTATTACTGCAATGTGGTCTGTGTCTGAGCGAAAACGGAGTGGGGGAGAAATGTAGGACGGGATTTGATTTGAACCTTTGGGAATTTATTGGGTTGTTGTTGGAGCTGTGTGTTTTTTATTTTTCCCCCTTTAAAAACATTACTGTGGCAGTACCATGAGAGAGTAATGGTATCAGATTGTTGTAGTACTTTCTTTGGTTAAGGTGGTTTGATATATGTGACCCTGTCTGTGAAATCCAGGCTAACATCTCTAATAATAATCTAATTATGAGATTAGGAGCATCAAAGTTTGATTTCACATAGATTTTAATCTTTTTTTAAAGTTATTTAACAGGCTAAGTGAGGAGAGGACAGGAAAGTAAAGGGAGGAGAGAGGGATGGGATTGGCAAATGACCACGAGCCGGGAATCGATCTCGGGTTGCCGAAAGTGCGAAAGCTCCACATGTCAGAGCGATGCCCACTACACAATTGGCTTCAAGTTCGACACATTGATTTTAATCTTTGACATGATCTTAGTCAATGTTATCCAATCAAGGTTATTTACACTGAATGTTCTAAAGGGACATTCCACTTTTTTTGAAATTATGCTCATTTTCAGCTCCTCTAGAGATAAACATTTGATTCTTACCGTTTTGGAATCCATTCAGCTGATCTTTGGGTCTGGCGCTAGCACTTTTAGCATAGCTTAACACAATCCATTGAATCTGATTAGACCATTAGCATCGCGCTAAAAATAACCAGAGTTTAGATATTTTTCCTATTTAAAACTTGACTCTTCTGTATTTACATTGTGTACTAAGACAGACAGAAAATTAAAAGTTGTGATTTTCTAGGCAGATATGGTTAGGAACTATACTCTTATTCTGGCATAATAATCAAGGACTTTGCTGATTTAACATGGCTGCAGCCAGCGTAGTGATATTACGCACTGCCCGAAAACAGTCCCCTGCTATTGAAAGTAATCGCAGCTTTTAATTTTCCGTCTGTCTTAGTACACAATGTAACTACAGAAGAGTCAAGTTTTAAATAGGAAAAATATCGAAACTCTTTGGTTATTTTTATTGCGATGCTAATGGTCTAATCAGATTCTATGGATTGTGCTAAGCTATGCTAAAAGTGTTAGCGCCAGACCCGGAGATCAATTGAATGGATTCCAAAACTGTAAAAATCAAATGTTTAACTCTAGGGGAGCTTAAAAATTAGCATATTTTCAAAAAATGGAATGTACCTTTAAATGATTTTATATATAAAATGACTTTACAAGGGTTTTTACAGACAGGGTCATGTTATTTACCATAGTACTGAGAGATATCATATTCATTTACCATATTTACTGTAGATGCTACTCAAAGGTTCTTCAAATAATAACATAGTGCTACTATTGGAATGTGCATAAAACCATTTGTTATTTTGTGTTATTATTATTTTGTGTCTTTTTGACATTTTCATTCATATTTGTATTCTAAGCTCTGGCGGGTCGACGTATGCGGCAGAACAAATGTGGCCCCTCGGGTCCTCAGTTCGGGGAAGGTGGGGATGAATCTGTCTTGAAGAGGCTGAGATCGATGATGAAGATTTGCTCGGCTCTGTTCAATCCTGCGGCATTGCTTTACAGCTAACCGAAAAGTCCCCTTTTAGATTTCTGAGTGTCCTGGCATGCCATGGTTTACCGCAGCTGCCGGCAGTCGCCTTGATAGGGTGTATTCTGTGTACTGTTGTGATTCATGTACAGCATTGTCACAATCTGAAGTCGGCACTCCAAAATACTCAGATTTGAATGTAGAAAAATTGAAGCAATGATTGAGGCATTGCACTTCTCAAGTGTGCTACTGTGTGGTCAAGAAACAATATGGTAGCTGTGGAGTTTTTCCTCAATCATTCTCAATAGAAACCACAATCAGCAGCCTCTGACTCATCTCCAAGCGCCTATAAATCAATTTTGTGTTATTACAGTAGTGGTAGGAGATTCTGAATTTATGAGCATTTGTGACCCCAGCCAGAATTGAGGAGGCCTTATGACGTGCTTATGTTCTCTGTGGATATTTGCTGCAATGTAATGTTGTGTTCATTTCCACTTCTAGTTCATCTGAAGTCAGCCTTGTGACCTGTTGTGGTGATCAGCTGTTCATTCTGAGTGTCTTGTTATTGATTGATATTGAAAATATACTCTGCGGTCTATGAAAAAAATCAATTGGGAGCAATAAAATGTTTCCATATTGAAAAGTATGTTAACTTGTGTATTTGTTGTCAACTAGCTGTTGCCCCATAGTCTAGCTTACAATGTTAAAGTGCACCTATTTCATTACTAAAAATGTGTATATTTGGTATAATATAATGTGTTCACGAAGTTTATGGTTAAAAAAATCCACATTATTTTCCACATACCGTACATTTTTGTAGCTCCAGATTTTACTCTCTTCCTGAAACACACAGATATTGTACAAAACTCATCGATTTAAAAAGCTCTGTGTCCCTGATTTGGCCAGCTAATCTGTACGTTGTGATTGGCTTGAATACCTCTGACGTCAGCCGGAATTGTGACGCTCCTTACCATGTTTGAAAGATTCACTCACAATGCAATGCAAAATTGTCATATAATGATTCCTTGCTGTCACTGGGAAAGAACCCTTTAAAACAGTCCTAATGTACAGATTTAAAGGAACAGTATGTAGGATTGTGGTCAAAACTGGTACTGCAGTCACAAAACTTGTGGCTAAAACTGGTACTGCAATCTCAGAACTGGTGGCCAATACACAAAATGACAACATAAGCATCAGTTGAGGGCTGCAACTCCACATTTTAAATGACAATATCCTGGCCAGACCACTATTGTGAGCGATATAAGTATTTGAAATGAAAATGATTTCTTAATGTCTAGTGACAAATCAGGGCCATTTTATGATTAATTGATATACATTTCTTACATACTGTTTCTTTAAGTACCGATATGATTATACATTTGGTACTTGTATGTACTCTTTAGGTACAAAGGTATATTTTTGTAAAGATGCCGCCTCAATGACAGGTAGGAACCATTTTTTTTCTGACAGTGCACAAAGTCATAGGTTTGAGTCCTAGGGAACGCACATACTTCCTAGGGTTGTAAATGGACATGTTAAATGTTTCTAGATAATCTTTGCACTTGAGAAAGCCACATAACTTCTATGAAGATATCCAAGAACAATTTAACATTATATGAATGCATTCTTTGGCACCTTCAAACCTTTAAAAGGTGCAGTGTGTAAATTTTTGCGGCATCTAGTGATGAGGTTGCAAATTGCAATCAACGGCTCAGTCTTCTGATCACCTCTTGCTTTCGAAACACATAGAAAAGCTACGGTAGCTGCCACCGGACAAACATGTCATCGTAGGAGACAACTTAGTAAAAAAAGTTTGGGCTTCTGTAGAAACATGGCGGCACAAAATGGCGACTTCCATGTAAGGGGACCCTCGTGTATGTAGATAAAAACGTCTCACTCTAAGGCAGGGGTGGGCAAATCCTGGTCCCGAGGGCCAGTGTCCTGCAGAGTTTAGCTCCAAGCCTAATCAAACACAGCTGAAAAATCGAATTGAAGTCTTCAGGACTGCTTGGAAATGACATTCAGGTGTGTTCGATTAAGGTTGAAGCCAAACTCTGCAGGACTGCGGCCCTCGATGCCCACCCCTGCTCTAAGGTAACAAACACATAACGGTTCATTATGAAATGTCTTTATACACCTCTGATAATATAGTTTTGTATATTATTTTGCGGTTTCTGTCAAGAGATCCTTCTAAAAATTACACACTGCACCTTTAAGATGTTTAGTAGGGCTGGGTATTGTTAGGAATTTCACAATTCGATTCGATTTTGATTCTTGAGGCTTCGATTCAATTCAATATTGCTTTATTTGCTTCAATATCGATTCAGTAATAAGTAATTACACAAGTAATTAAATACCTGAGTGTTTTTCACAGGATTTTGAAAGACTGTGGCGGTGATGATGTCACACGCTGATTAGCATATATGTGACATCATTGCGTTGTGTTTTACTCTTTGATCTGTCACATTATATTGCATTTTAACACAACTGAATGCTATTTTTACATATTATCTGGTCTGTTGTCTATAAAATAGTGACCCAGTAACGACCCAATAACGTTAACTCCTTGTTCTTTCTTAAACTGCTTCTAAAAACAAGTCGTCTGACAAAATCACCATACATGTACATTGAGGCTGTACTGATGTTGCTCTTCTCATCAGTGTTGTTGCTTGCACACAGACTCACAATAAGAGAACGAGTATGTGTGGGAAACACTACGGCTAACCTTTCGTTAAGTCATGATGAACTCAATCATCCGTCTTCTATGTCAGTAACATCCGTGACTGTTGACATTTATGCAAAAAAGAGTACACGGAGGGACGCAGAGTTAAAATACTTCTCACTGTATTTTATGCGCGAGAGGCACGCTGCACGCAACATGAGAGAGAGAGAGAGAGAGAGAGGGAGAGAGAGTGAATTGAATGAATAAAGCTGTATTATTAAATAGTAAATAATAAATGTAAATGGGAATCATACTGTTTTGGTAAAGCACGTCTTGTACAACGCTGAACGCTCTCAATAGAGTGTTGCCAACAGCGCTGCCACTGGCCGGTAGGCTGAATCGATTCATAGAATTTGATGAATCGATAATGAATTGAGAAACAAATATGTGCTATGAATTGATGAATCAACATTTTTACCCAGCCCTAATGTTTAGATCTGCATTCTGGCGTCTTTCCTTTAAAAAAGTGCCTTTATTTCTTTAAAGGGGCAGTTGTAGCCTAGTGGTTAGAGAGTCGGGCTTGTAACCCGAGAGTTGCTGGTTCAAGGCTTACGGTCAAGCCAAGCGGGTCAAGTGCCCTCGACCTATAGCTGCTATAAGCAACTTACAGTGTGTGTGTTCACTACTCGCTTGGATGGGTTAAATGCAGAGGTCACATTTCGGGTATGCACATTGCATACTTGACAAGCATGTCACTCTCACTTAAAACAGCATCAGCTAGCTTCTTGACTTTTTATGTGAGCATCTGCTGCACTCTGTGTATTTATTCATAACCTAAAGTGATGCTGTCTGCAGCTGGTTCCTAAAGCTCTTTGCAGCCTTTTAAATAGTCTTCTTTAGCTATTAAAAAGTGTGAGAATTTGCCACCTTCCAACATGTGAGGCATATAGAGCTATTTGGCATTAATGTTAAAGCAAGCGCTTAGCTCATTCACAGACTGTCAAAGCTGCCCTCCCGTTCGCTCACATTTCAGCCGGTTACCAATTAACGCCACCTCTACACGCGACGTCACAGCGCAAGCCTTCATCTGTAATGAGTTTCCATTATTTTGTTCTTATTGCGCCTCTAATGAAAATGGGAACCACACTGGTAATGCGTTCCTGTTATATTTGCATTTAATAACGATTGCCTGAGGCTCAGCAGATACAAAAGTCCTGCTTTCAGAGCCACGGGGTTTCAAAACCCAGTAATTTCATTGTTGATTCATGAGTTCTGCATTTGGCTTCTGATAAAGTCAAGTTCCTAAGTCGAAAATTCACAATAACTTCCCACGTCACTAATCCGGGCTTTAGCCATGCTCTTCCACAGCAGATGATGAGTAATCTAACAGTGTGAGTCTGTTTACATAATGTTCAATATACGTTAAGCCTTAAAGATCAGCTTTAGCACTTACTACAGGCATGCACGTGGGGGACCCCATGAAACTGATGGTCTTTCGGTGTAATTTTAACGGGCTGTTTTTACGTTCGATTTTTTACTACAATGCCCTGTTAATACTGTTTTTTTTTGTGCCCAGTTAGGGTTGACCGTAATAGTTTTATAGTTTCATTTAAGATAATGACTTCTTGAGAAAAGAGCCCAGCTTTTTCTGCTTAGCTGCCATATTTAATAAAGATGTTTTCACTTTTCATCCATGTTGTTTTGTCTTTTTTAAACTATCATTAATTGATGTCACCCGGCTGTAGCTGAACATGTCTCTCCTTATGTCACTTCGGCCACTTGTAGGGCACAGGCCAGAGCTACAGGTGAAAACTGCTGTATGCTGAAAGGTTAAAGTTTATGTAGATGAAGAGTAGCTCTCCAGGGGAATTTTAATTAGGCTGTAATATGAAATCATCTCACCCCATGGCTTCATCCGAGGCGATTAAACATAACTGCTTTTATTCAGCCCGAGCTTTTCAATAATTAGACAGAGATTAATGAGGATAATTTGGATTTATGTAACAGGTTAAGTAGACATTCACTGCGAGAGAGACAGGTGGAGCGGCGTTGTGGTCCGGGTGAAGATAGATGCAGTGTATTAGGGATATTAGAGTCACTGTAAATGGAGATGCACCTGTGTTTCTTCACTAAATCCATTTAATGGCCCGCCATCCAGATGATAAGTCAAGTCCGTGTCATATTCTGGCACAGTGTTGGCCAGCTGGACTAAGCCAATCAGGACAAATATAGATCATTTTTGAACAATTTTAGTAACAGTGTTTGACAGCTGTGATTTTGGATTGTGGCACGGGGGTCTCTCACATAGACAGTAATCACAGGTTGTGAACAACACCAATTATCTGAATGAGTTTAAGAGCAAGCTCAGTGGCTAGAGGTTTTTGTCTTTATTGTCCTCATGGTAAAGGTCCAACACTGTCTGTCTATCTATCCGTCTCTTTTTTTGTAAATAGTTAACTGTAAATATAGATTTTTGTAATTGTTGCTTTTAGGGCTGTCACAATTATGAAATTTGGCTGGCGGTTAATTGCCTACTAAATTGTGATGGTTATGACGAATAATTTTTCCTGTTTTATTGCTTTGACATTTAATTCTCATACATTTTTTTTTGTTTGTTCATGAAATAATTTTCACACATTTTTGTAATTATTTAAATCTTTTGCAAGGTTTACCTGCATTAAATATGAATACTTAAAAGTATTTATTTAATGAATATTACTTTCAAAAACTGAAAATAAGAAATAATCACAATAAAGTGTTTAAAAATGCAATCAAAATAAACTGACTAGAACAGGCCTTAAGTAGTAGCCAATCCTACTAAGGTCATATTAGTACTGGACCACATGTCTGTAGTGCCTGCAAAAAAAAAATGTCCTTACAGATCCTTAAGAATATCATCCTTCACTTTCCTAAATTTGGAATTGCTATTTTGGAAATGTATGTTTTACCTGGCAGTTCATACTGCTTATCAAAGTTTTGCGGCATTTCTTTAAATGCTGGTTTTTATACTATATTGAATGGCTTTGCAATGTATCGCGTTACACTGTGAGTTAAGGAGCGCCATCTGATAGTTTCTCGTTTATACATGCGCTGCAGCTCCCCTTGTGTTTTTTAAAGAAATGTGCAATCATTGCGGTGATGTAAAATCATCGCAATGAGATCAAACAATCGTGATAAGACGATTATTTAATCATTGTGACAGCCCTGTTGCTTTCTATGATTATTTGAGTGATTGTGAACATGAGGAGTATGTGCTGTTAGTAGGGCTGTTCCGAATACCATTTTTTGAGCTTCAAAGCTCTAGTAGAAATCAAATCGAATATTCGAAGCTTCGGAAGGAGGGGCTGAACATATTTTTCTCTTTAAAAAAGGCAGAAATCTCTGTGTGTGTGTGTGTGTATGCGTCTGTGTCTGTCTGTCTACAGTTTTATTATGTGGCGGATGTGTTGCTGCGGACCCAAGGGAGTGTAGTGCCTTTTTTTCGTGCAATATGGACATGTGACACGTTTAGAATTAATAAACTTTAAAAATACTACAGAACAGCGCAAGCCGGAAGCGGCGTGCCTGTCACGCGTCCTGCGAGAACAGCAGTAGTGAAACAAAACACAAGAGCAATACTTTTAATAAGGTAGCCTAACATTTTTCTAACAAACAAACATTCCTGTATCAGAAATTAGCAGCACAGTAATTACTGACAACGTAAAGGGTAGGCCGTTTAAATAAAACAACGAAAATAAATGAACTAAGTTCAACAAGCTAATAAAACGGTAACATACTTTCAAAATTAAGTTTATTTATAACCCTTACACCATCCAATATGTTTTTTCATCAGTAGAACAATCAAGAAGATATTTTGCAGAAACCACAGTGCTCCGTTATGCAAGTCAACCGATCCGCACACTTTAAGAGCTTAAGCATATACAGTATATCCAATACAAAAGTAATCCATCATAACTCTGTGTGACATATTGACGTCTTGTGAACCAAATCAATCAGTTTTTGCAAGAAACTGAACGTTATTTACAACACTATTAGCGTGAATGCCAAAGCAGGAAGCGCGCTTTACGTTCGAGGCGATCTCTTCTACTGGTGGGGTTTGGTGGCTGTTGGCTATGGAGGTTGGTCTCTCTGCGCCACCTAGAGAGCGGGAGCGTGAAGCGCACTTCCTGCTTGGCAAAAGCTCTGCATTAACGCTGTAAAAAAAAAAAAAAAAAAAAATATATATATATATATATATATATATATATATATATATATATATATATATTCGAATCTCAAAATTGAAAATCAAATGTGAACCCACTTAACGAATATTCGAATATTCTGGTCCAGCCCTAGCTGTTAGTAAAGCTCTTAATAATGGAGACAGACAAATCCTGGACATAGACTGTAAAAATATGGATGTGACGTCACCCATTGTGAAAATCTTTTGCGAATCCAATTGTAGGCGGTGCCTGCCGTCGCCATCTTGACCGCGCGTCACTGTGAATCACTCGCTCATAACCAAAAATGGGTAAAGAAGAGGCGGGATTTGGGTGAAGCTGAGGTGGCTGGTTGCTGATAACAGTTCTCACAGTTATCATGAAGGGCAAATAAACTATATAGACCAAAAAATACTTTTTGTCCTGCACGGGTCCATTTTTGGAGACCCGCTCCCGCCCGTACCCACAAAGTTTAGCACCTGATCCGACCAGTCACCCGTGATAATATCAAAATTAAATCCGCACCCGCCCAGACCCGTCAATATTTTGCCTGTTACCCGTACCCGCATAAATCACACACGCTAAAATCATTCAAATTAAAGTGCTTTATTTTTTTTATCTCGTACCTCTCTCAACATCAAAACAGCATCATGAATGGGCTAATGAAACAGGCTAAAGTGCGCTTTGTAAGCCTACCATTGGCACCTAAATTGGCTATGGAACGTGACAACAATACACAAATACCGGTAGACCTATTAGTGAAAAAAAGAACAAGGAAAAATACAACCTACCCACACAACCCCTGCTGTGCTCCTACAAGTCTTGTCTCGAAATACTTTCTAAGAAAAGACGCTACCAGCTATCAATGGCAAAACTTTATGCAACTCCTGCAACGCTCGTTGCAACTAGGCTACGAGAAGCATCCACAAAGGTTGCACACTGTTGCAGTGGTGGTGACGTGATGGGTCAAATGTCATATGTTGCGCGTGTAATAGTAATTTAGACATACAAACATTGCACATATTTTCATTCGCGCTACTACCCACCCGTGAATTTTAGGAATGTCTCAATCCACCTGTGGGTACCCGACCAGTTGCAGGACTCTGTACCAGGATGTAAAAAATGTATTTTCTACAGTTAAGTTGGCCATTTTAACATTGGGTTCTATGGGAATTGACTCAGCCTCTAGGGGCCAGTCGATGAATTGCAGTTTAAGTCACTTCCGCTTTGGATTCATCAAAGAGATTTGAAGGTTGCCCCTTGCAAATCACTCATACTATTGCTCATGGTTTAATTCAAAGCCCTAACGCTAAATTAAACTTTCATTTTGGCCTTCTTTGTGCTACACACGTGAATGATACATCAAACACTGTGGCATGTAGATGACAGGTGTGCAATTACTTTAAGCAATCGTAAGACTTACAATTTCATCTAACAGACAATAAAATGGGCAATAAAACCCCAGCCCCCATTGAAAGAGAGGCCTGAAACACATCTAGAGAGCAGAGTATCATACAGACTTGGACGTGCTTGTTGGCAACAAGCAACCACTTAAAGTCGCCATAAAATTAAAAACTGTAAATTGTTTTGGAATTTTGTGATTTTTTTTTACAAATGACTTATCTTTGAGCTTCAATATTAAAAAAAAATTAATGTGCCCTCATAATCTTTAATCAAAACGTAAATTTCCTCCCCTCCTCAAAATGATCTCTCTTTACTTCCGGTCATATGTTATGGCAGGTTGGCGGGGTCCGGGAGAATATCACTGCGATTAGCAATTAGCAACATGACCCAACTTCATTCGATCCGATCAGATCTCAATGGACAAATTCAAATCCAGTCCTGCCTTATTTTATTCCAAAAGCCAGTTTCACTTGGATATACGTCACTACGGGAAAAATAAGGCAATCGCTACTTACGTTTCATGGCGACTTTAACAATCACACAGAACACCCAGCAATCACCCATAAAACCCTAGAAACCACCAGAACATCCTGGCGATCACCCAGAGAACCTAGCAATTATCCGGAGCACCCTTGCAATCACCCAAGCATCCTAGTAATCACCCAGAGCACCCTAGGGATTACCAAAACCTCCTAGAACACACAGAACACCCTGGCTACCGCCCACAACACCCTAGCAACCACCCGAAGCTCTCTACTATCCACCCAGAGCATCCTAGCAATCACCCAAAACACACTAGCAATTAACCAGAGAACCCTAGGGATTACCAAAACCCCCTAGAACACACGGAACACCCTGGCTACTGCCCGCAACACCCTGCAACCACCCAAAGCACTCTACTATTGCCAGCAGCCATATCACCTTGTAGCCCAAGACAGCTTGCCCACTGAAGCTAAGCAGGGCTGAGCCTGGTCAGTTCTTGGATGGGAGACCACCTGGGAAAGCCAGGTTGCTGCTGGTAGAGGTGTTAGTGAGACCACCAAGGGGTGCTCACCCTGTGGTCTGTGTGGGTCCTAACACCCCAGTATAGTGACGGGGACACTATACTGTCAAAAAGCACCATCTTTCGGATGAGACGTTAAACCAAGGTCTGTGGTCATTAAAAATCCCAGGATGTCATTCCAAAAAGAGTAGGGGTGTGCCCCGGCATTCTGGCCAAACTTGCCCATTGGCCTACTAATCATCCCCATATCTACTAATTGGCTATATCACTTGGTCTCCTCTCACTAATAAGTTGGTGTGTGGTGGGCATTCAATATGGCTGCCGTCGCATCATCCAGGGGGATGCTGCACATTGGTGGTGGTTGAGGAGATTCCCCCATTCATATGTAAAGTGCTGTGAGGTCTGCAGAAAAGCGCTATATAAATGTAACGATTATTATTACTATCCACCCAGAGCTCCCAGCAATCACCCAGAACACTCTACCAATCACCTAGAGCACCCTAACAAACAACCAGAACATGCTAGCAATCAACTAGAGGACCCAAGCAATCACCATGAACACCCTAACAGCCCCAGAGAGCGCCCTAGCAATCACACAGGGCACCTAGTAGCAACCATCCAGGACACCCTAGCAATCACCCTGAACACCCTAGCAATCGCAGAGAGCACCTAAACAATCCCCCAGGGCACTTAACAATCACCCCGGGCATCTAACAATCACCCAAAACACCCTGCTGAAAAAAAACAGCATCAAACCAGCGTGGGAATTATGCTGGTTCGATGCTGGTTTAGCTGGTGGTCACCAGCATACCAGCACCAAAACACAATATATGCTGGTCTTGCTGGTATGACCAGCATGGGATGCTGGTGCTAATGCTGGTTTGGTGCTGGTTTAGCTGGGGCTAATGCTGGTTTGGTGCTGGTTTAGCTGGTGCTAATGCTGGTGCTGATGCTGGTTTGAAGCAGGTTTAGCTGGTGTTCACTAGCAAACCAGCACCAAAACACAACATATGCTGGTCTTGGTGGTATGCTGTTTTTTTCAGCAGGGCACCCTACCAACCACCAAAAGCACCGTACCAACCACCCAGGACACCCTAGCAATCACCCAGAACACCCTAGCAATCACGCTAAACATGCTAGCAATTGCAAATGGCACTCTAACAACTGCAAAGAACACCCTAACAAACGCACATAACACCCAACCTACCGGAAAGCAACATGCTAAAGAATACTTAAACACATTAGCAGTTCTATTGCAACGTCCCGGCACCAACCCTAACATTTATGACTTTCTATACAAAACATGTGGTCATGTGGTCTGTGCACCTGGACCTGCCGGTTGAGTGACTTGACTACTTTGTAAATCCTAAAAACATTAAGATCAAGGACTAATCTGGTACAGCAATTATTGTGTGAAATGTGTCAGGATATCACCAGATATCTAGCAAAAAATTTGCTTTGTTGTGTAGGAAGACAGGACATCCGCTTGTAATGTTATGGATGGGAAGTTCACACATCCTGTTTCCGAATCTTGCGTGGCACAAAATGTCATTTGTGTCATCCTGCTTCATTAAGACTGTGATTTCTGGCGATGTAAAATTATATTGTACTCTGGAGTGGCTATATTTGCCTATACCAGCTTAATGAAGAATATTTATCCCACAAAAAAGGAAAGGAATAAAATTAACAGATAAAGCCTTGTGGTAATCACTGACATTTTACTTGATTCCTTTTCTAATATTATAATGTTTGGTATGTTTGTCTGTGTGTGCGTGTGCGCGCGTGTGTGTCCTGTGCATGTCTGTTTTTTAATCCTGTGTCATCTGTTGAGCACGTCAGATGGGCTACTTTTATCAGGCCTGATCTGTACTGAACCCTTAAGTCCTGTCTGCTTGATTTAGGAACTTATTTCCACTGGCGGGTGATTATGTCATGGTCATTGCCACTGTAGCATCGTTTTAACCTTAGCAGTATGGCTGATGTCCTTTCACTTTAATTCATTTTTTATTAAAGTATTTGCTGGTAGTATAATTTTTATTTTATTAAAGTATTAGCTGGTATTTGGAAAGAGACACTTAATTAGCTTCAGTGCATTACTCTATATTGGAATTAGATTTTTTCAAAAGAAGCCGTCTGTAGGTCAGAGGTCACCAATTAGAATATTTCATCAAGACCACAAATGATTTCTTATGAATTAATATATTATATATATATTTCACAACACAGAACAGTTATCTAAATAGACTTGACATACTAAAGGACATTGCTGATCCCTGCGTCCTCCAAAGCATTTAAATGCGACTGAAAACGTGAGGTGCGCACCGTTTGAGCGTTTTTTTAGCTGAGCACTTTGGTTACTACAAGTTAAAAATGCTTGGTTATTTTCAACCCAGAGTTGTGTCTAAAAGGGTCCAAACCTTTTTGTGTTACTCCCTTTTTGACCCAATGTTGGGTTAAAAATAACAATCGGTGCATATGATGGATAAGATGAATATTTTATCAAGAACAAAATGCTCATAAATGTCAAACTTTTTCTCATTTTAAAACCTAGACAATGCAAGTACATTGTTTAGGCTATATTAGATTTTTGAAGATCAACAGGCAAGCTACCATCTCTACCGGAAAGATGTGATAGACTAAAATCTGCGTGTGACGAATGGGTTTTGCTTCGGTGTCCGAAGTCGGTCCTGGAGGGCCTGTGTCCTGCAGAGTTTGGCTAAAACTTCCCTCAGCACACCTGCCTCAAAGTATCTAGTCTGCCTAGTAAGACCTTGATTAGCTGGGTCATGTGTTTTTGATTAGGGTTGGAATAAAACTCTGCAGAGACACCGGCCCTCCAGGAGTGATTTATAACCCTTGCCTGATTAAAGAGCACCTATTACATTGTTAAAAACGTTATTTTGTGTATTTGGTATAAATAGGGGTGTCACGATTCTCCAAATCCTCGATTCCATTAGATTTTCGATTTTAAGGCCACGATTCAATTCGATTCTCGATTTTTACCTTTTTGTTTCTTTTTTTGAAAGCACAAACAATGCTATGCCATTTTTAGACTAGACTTTTATGAAATATAATATCTGACCTTCAACCCGGAGATGCCCTGCAATGGTAGTTGTGCTGCCAGTGGAGTCACTTCTAACTTTATCTCTGATTGGTACCATTGAATGAATGGGGCTAAGCTAAATGCTATCGAAGCGTCGCAGCGCGCTCCAGCGCTTATGTGCACGCACACAGATGATAGAGGGATGTATCAACAATTCTTAGTTAAGGTAATAACATATTTTAATATTGAAAATGAGTAGACTATTCCTTTAATATCGTCTTTACTACCTTATCAATACGAGCCGAATCTAACTTTTTTAGCGCGGCTTAAGCAGAACGTAACATATTGGTAGGGTAAGGATACTAAAACATTAAATTTAAACATTAAAAGGAAATGTAAAATCATGACTTGGATAATTGGTGCTCTTTAAAACAGTTAAAATGTTTACGTAACACTAAATGCATGAATGCACTGTAAGCGTCTGCCAAATGCATAAATGTTAATGTCATGTAAAAGTAATTTTCAAGTTATAAAATATACAGTAAATGGTTTGAGTGTGCATATAAACAAACTCATCTGGTATGTAATGCACAGATAAAGCACCAGAAAATGTAGGGTTTGGCTGTGATTTTGAAGTCACATTTAGCTTGCTAGTTGACCAGAAAATGGTGTTAAAGTTGTCCTTCTCAATCCATTTCTGATGTTAATTAATGTGTGTGCCACTGGAAATTTCAATATCGCCTACATAGGCTGTTTAATATATTTGCCTTCCAGTAAGAGCCACGCGTAATATGGTTTAATCCTGTATAGACCCTGCCGGTTTGTACGATACCGCGGTTCCAATGTCAGGTTTCTATGAATGGTTAAGTAAAGTGGTTTCTCTCTCTCATCTCGTGTGCATGTGAGTAAGCAGCCTCCTGCTAGTGATTGATAATGTCCCTCATTATTTGTGCCATTTCATCTTTGACTTCCTGGGGAAAGCTCATGCAGAGACAGTCTGTATGCTTGGAGCACCTGCTAATGACTCGGCGAACAGCCCGCTCTCCACGCGCACACACTCACAATTTCAAAGCAATGGCAGGAAGTTCAGCGTTGGCCACATATATTTACCAGCTGGTGCGAACCACAAGCTTTTCAAATGGGTTGAGGGCATTTTTCAACCTGACTTTTGCACAGTACCATACTGACAACAGTGCTGCCAAAAATGGATCAGGCAGTCATTATGATAACCGATGCAGAACAGAGCTCTGTTAGAAATGTACTTTTTTTATTAAAGGGACATTTTTAACATCCTGAATTAATTTTGAATTTTATAAGAACAATTTTTATGAGCTGCTTAATGCTTATATAATATATATATATATATATATATATCTCAGAATTAATGCTCAGGTAGGCCGTGGCATATAAATGATGCCCAGTTGATACTAAGGAGCCTAAAGTGTGCCAAGAAAACATCCCCCTCACCATTACACCTCCACCACCAGCCTGCACAGTGGTAACAAGGCATGATGGATCCATGTTCTCATTCTGTTTGCGCCAAATTCTGACTCTACCATCTGAATGTCTCAACAGAAATCGAGACTCATCAGACCAGGCAACATTTTCCCAGTCTTCAACTGTCTAATTTTGGTGAGCTTGTGCAAACTGTAGCCTCTTTTTCCTATTTGTAGTGGAGATGAGGTCTTCTGCTGTTGTAGCCCATCCGCCTCAAGGTTGTGTGTGTTGTGGCTTCACAAATGCTTTGCTGCATACCTCGGTTGTTACGAGTGGTTATTTCAGTCAAAGTTGCTCTTCTATCAGCTTGAATCAGTCGGCCCATTCTCCTCTGACCTCTAGCATCAACAAGGCATGTTTTCCCCTTTTTACACCATTCTTTGTAAACCTTGGAAATGGTTGTGTGTGAAAATCCCAGTAACTGAGCAACAACCATGGAATGCTTAAAATTGCTTATATAACCTTTCTTTTCCATTCTGACATTCAGTTTGGAGTTCAGGAGATTGTCTTGACCAGGACCACACCCCTAAATGCATTAAAGCAACTGCCATGTCATTAATGAGAAATTGAACAGATGTTCCTAATAATCCGTTAGGTGAGTGTGTATATATAATATATAATCTTTACCGCAAAGTTATCTATGTAGTTGTTCTTACTTTTTCTTACACATTGTATACTGCGTAGTTGTCACCATTCCATTCCTACCATAGTCATCTTTTTGTTTTCTCACCTGCTTTAAGAGACATCCTGTCCGTAGGCCTACAGGAATCAATACAGGAAGTGACGCCCGGTCCACAGTTTGCCTGTGGAAAGTGTATAAATGACAGGAACAAAGACACACTAGAGATAAGCTGAGAGGAAATAGCAAGATTTAAATATGTACCCCCCATTTGCTATTCATTTTTACTTCTTCATTTTGTTTATTGGACATGTTCAGTATGGAAGGACGCATAAAAAGTCTCCCCTATCAAAGAGATTTGACATATATACTCAATATTGTATTATATTTCACTCGTGGCAAATATTACTCCTGCATTTGAATAATAAAAGTGTCATGTGTCATTAGTGTAACTTTGACATATAATTTTACCTTGACTTAAACACTGTGGTCGGGTAAATGAAAGTAAAGTAAATTGTGTGATATTTCAATTTATTTAAATACCTTTTGGCATACTTTTACAGGATGCACCTTATAATGCCCGGTACAGTGAACATTTAATGCGTATACATTATAAACAGTATAAGTGTATGGCTATGTTACATGCAGCACTCAAAACTGACCGACAAAATCTGTAATTGCAATGTGCGAAATGCACAACACTTTGTGTACACTACAGGTATTTGTTATTTTTGTGATGTTACCTTATTTGCATAATCATTTTAGCGAAACCGCAAATAAACGCCACTATCTGCGGCAGAAATAATTTTAAGCGAATTCCCCTCACATTATGCCTTAGTCAACTTTTCCCTTGCATATTAAACAAATCCACTTAGCGACACACTTCTCATCTTCACGATGCATTATTCAGACTCGCTCTGGGCTGTGATATCATTTGGAACCCAACAATATTTCCAAAAAAAGCAACTGGACCGGGATGTGGAGCAGCCAGATAGACAAGCCAAGAGCATTTTATCAGCTCAGCCATTCATCCTGTCCTTTGCTGATTCAATGCAAACTCATCTTCTGATATCACAGAGGCGTTGCCGGACGTTTCCGCAGACATGCTGCTGATCAGCACTTTATTTTTTCTGCTGGGACTTTTTAAATCTTACTGGGGTGTGAGTTAAACCTGCTAAGTGACATTCATTTGACTGCCAAGTAAATCTCTCCGGCCCTCAGAAAGCCTCAGCGGATGCCAGGGGGTGCTTTATGGAGCAATAATGAGCGATGTTAAAATGCACAATCTCTTCTTGTAATCCAAAGTCAGCACTGCTCTTGGTCTGTTGTAGTAACTCCATGCCCTATACATTTGAAGTGATCTAATTACTGGAAATAAGCTTAAAATTATATTGTTTCTCAAAGGAAATGGCTTACTTTTGCAAAGCTAGTTAGTTGTTTTGAACGGTACAGTTTTATTTTTTAGTGCTGAATGGCCTTTTATTACAATTCAACTCGCTCATGTTAAAAATCCTTTGAAAGGAGGGAATTTACAATTTGGTCACCTGCCATATTGTTGTAATTGTTTTGTTCTCTGAAATATTTGGTTTTGATTGGTCAGTCGTGGCATTTCGACAGATTTCAGATTTAACTCTAAAAAATGTTGAGTTGTTTTAACCCATAGTTGTGTCAAATATGGACACCCCCAACAGATTGATTAAATTCAACTCGATTGCTGGGTTGTTTCAAACCAATTGCTGGGTAACAATGGCCCAGCATAGGGTTATTTATAACCCAGAAGTTGGGTTTGTCCCAAGCATGCCGCACAAGCCCTGAGAAGTGAAGCCAAAAGTGACTGGTCCTAGTATAGGTCATAAACCCCGCCTCCCCCATGTTATTCAATGGGACTTGAGACCGACTAAACAATTTAGTTACACTTCAATTATCTTTTTTCCAAAGCTAATTTTTGTCATTTACTGTAGTTATCACGCTGATGTAAATTCAAGTGTTTGTTTTTTAAAAATAAGTTTGTTTTTAGTTAGTTATTTAATGCTATAAAAACGGTGGTGTCACGTCATGATTGACAGCTGTGATATCGTGTGATTTGCGCATTCTGCAAGAGCGAGGGCGGGGCCTTGATTTCGAGGGCGGGGCCTTGATGACTGGTCCTGAAATCGCTACGGCGCAGACTCGAGACCCAAGATGTCAGCATATTTGACCTAATTATGGGTTAAAGGAAAACACCAAAGTTTATTATGTTTTACTATGTTCTTACTTCAACTTAGATTAATTAATACATACCTATCTTTTTTCAATGTGTGCACTTAATCTTTGTACAGCACATCATGAATGTGTTAGCATTTAGCCTAGCCCCTTTTATTCCAAGATCCAAGATGAATTTAGAAGCCACAAACACTTCCATGTTTTCCGTATTTAAAGACTGTTACATGAGTAGTTACACAAGTAAGTATGGTGGCACAAAATAAAACGCGGCAATTCTTTAAGCGGATAAAAATGAGAACTATATTGTCTGGTGTATATTGTATCAAGTGTTTGGTGGCTTCTAAATTCATCCCTGTTTGGATCCTAAGGAATTAATAGGGCTAGGCTAAATGCTAACACATTCATGACACGCTGTACAAAGATTAAGTGAACGCATTGAAAAAAGATAGGTTTAAATTAATTTGTCTATGTTTAGATAAGAACATAGTAAAATATTGAAAAACAGTGGTGTTTTCCTTTAAAGCAACACTGCATTTTTTTTAGAGTGTATGAATAAAGGACAATGCAATGCTCAATATGGCCGCTCAGGTGAAGGAAGTGTTGGTCATTGTTGTTTTATTTAAATTGTGATTTTAACACGCAATTTAAGAGATATCTGTTTTTACCCATTCAAGTAGATAGGACTTGAAACAACTGCCTAAAGCATTGCAAACATGGCCTTCTAGTGACACGACTTGCCTAAAGGGACTTTGAAATTATCAGCCGTGCTGATATTCAGTACACCAGCACTCCTACTTTAAGGTAGGCCTACATCATGCTTCAGTTTTGCTGTTTTAAATGCAATACAGTCGTGCCACTTCTTTGATGTGTACAAAGCTGCAGAGAAAGTGCATGATGAATAATTTCACTGAGAAACTCTGGCATATCTATAATAAACAGAACCTCGCAAGGCCCTGGAGCATGACTTCATTCACCTGGGAAAAAGACCAAGACAGCTATGCTGCTGTTGTACAAAATCCTATTTCTTGCTGTATTAGTCAGACCTTTTAAAACGTATACAGCCTCACTGAAAACGGCCCTAAAATTCCCATTGTCGTGATGATGGAGCGATTAGTCCAGCCTGGAAAAGAAGGAAAATTGAAGCTATATTGCTTGAAATTAGTCCTGATTAAATTTACTGTGTTGAAGGTTCTGACTTGTCAGCGGTTTAGAGAATTATAAAATGCAATAATTAAACAGCTGAGCTGATTCCTTCATGTATAGACTGCATTACTTATGTACCCATTGATCATAATAAAGTGCAATAAAACGTGGTCGCTGGCTTAAGCATGTTTGTGGACCTAGAATCATCAGTCTTGGAAAGTGAAACCTTTTAAAAGAAGTGCTGACTCAGTGGGCATGACTAAATGCCTTTAAACAGATTACAGTACAGCCAGCAGATGAGAATGAATCGATGTAAGATGCCTGGGTCAGGGATGTTACTGGAAATCAGGATACGCCATGGCAGGGTTTATTGTTTTCAGTAGATAATATCTACTACATTTGCATTTCACTTTGTTTCATTATGTCAAGCTGAAATGTGAAGTGTGTAATTTAAATTCTTTTCTGAAAATTAATAAGCAGAGTCAGCTGTTAAAAAGCTGTTTGATTTCCCACGAAAATTGTAAATACTTAGGCTTTCTGGTGCTTTTAAAATGATTTTTGTTTCACAAGTAGTCGAACATTGCGACTTGGGCTTAACCAGAAGCATAAATTTACTGTAAGTTTGTTTGACCAGACTGCGAAGTCCCGTTTTTTTCCAAAATTACTTAAAGACGGTTTCAGCAGTAACAACATAAACAAGCGGCTTTCGTGGAAAACACGTAACTTTCGGTAAACTCCGTGAAGAATAAATAACAACAAAGTATTTTTAAAGTAGTATATTAATATAACAAGCAAAATAAACAACATGTAGATTTAGGGGTGTGACGAGATCTCGTGCGACGAGATCTCACAAGGTCAAATGTGTCTTGCGAGATTAAATGTGTCTCGCGAGATTTCTTGTGGAGGTGAAATGCTGGCCGTTTCTCAAAGAAAAGACTGCATCCTTCGGAGGTCGCATTTTTAAACTGCATTTACTTCATAAAGACTGTCTTATTAGAAGCTATTAACACTTAGAAAGTTTACTAATTATTTAGTTAATTCGCAAATTGTTGTAATATGCCCACGACTTGTTAATGTAATGCTCAGTTAATTATCTGAAATAAACCTTTCTAGTGTAAAGAAATGGACATATATTAAATATTAAAATGGATTTAAACATTGTTTGGCTAAAAATAAGCGTTTCTCTCTGTTTAAAGTGAAAGTGAAGATAGCGTCTGCGAGACGAGTCCACTATCGCCCCCTGCAGGCATTTGTTATAATACATAATGTTTTTTACTTATAGGCCACAAATGTAATGTGTTTGTTAATGTTGTTTAATGTAACTTGGTTTTAATTCTTTATTTGAACCAATTATTATTGCATCTTCGTTATTATGTAATTTTAAAGGATACTGCTCACTTGGGTCTATTTCTATTACCCAAAAATAACAAATTACTTAATTATCAGTTAGCTAAATAATTGTTAGGGACAGTCCTTGATTAGTTAAAACTTTCAAAAGTAACATGATTTCAGTTTCTTATTCATTTATTTAATCATTGAGGATTTCTTAAAAAGTGTAAAAATATCGTCTTGTCTCGTTCTCGTCAACCCAATCTTGTGTCTCGTCTCGTGGATTAAGTGTCTCATCACACCCCTACGTAGATTACCTAGAAAACAAAAAAATGTGCTCTTTTCAACAAGGTATTTGTTCAAGAGTTTAGCAACCAGCCAGACCATTAAACAAACAGAAACCGGAAGTAAAGTTCCAACCATACGTGTAATCACGTCACCGCACGTGCGTACGATGAAACCATCTATAGTGCATTCAAAGTATCGCACACACAAACTTTGCATTGTTAATACAGTGCTCTACCAAGTGAACTACAAGAACACTTACTGTATGATCACAATGTACACAAATATTAAAACAATGCCTGTAGATTAATACAGTGGTTTTCAAACTTTTTCTGTGTGCGGCCCCCCTGTGTACGGTGCATTCCTTTTGTTGTTTAGTAGCCTTATTGTTTTAGGTTTAATTACACAGTATTCATGATAAATGAATGTATTTTATAAAATGTCATAAAACTGGGGCCCCCCTGGCACCATCTCGCGGCCCCCCTGGGGGCCCCGGACCCCCACTGGATTAATACATTTGCACTTTAGCATTGTGTTTGCCAATAGATCAAATGTTCTGGATAGGCTCCATAATATCATCATTCACGTTTGGATAAGACACTGAATGGTGCCATATTTGGTTTGAGACCTATAAACCATTTTATAATTTTTTATAGCGTTAGAGCCACAGCCCCTATTCATTTTCATTATATGGACAAGAACTGGGCAGAATATTACCCAAAAATGGGTTTGAAATGATCGAAGGCTGAATAAATTACAATTTTTAGGTGAACTATTCCAATTAAAATGCATCATAAGGCCTAGAATGTAATTTCTGAGCCCATTTTGAATCTAATGAGAGCAGCTCTTTAAATGGTCATTTACATGTAACCCAAAATGCTGGCAGTGCAGTACAATAATAGCCCATTTGAAAAATTAATCAGAAGAGAAATGCAATAGCCATTGATTATCCGTCAGAAGCTTGTTGTAGATCCATCATCAGGTTTCGTGAAATTTCTTTTCTTGCAATTTTGCAGTGTCACGAATTGAAGGCTAGTTTTGAGGAAAGAAAGGCCGGGTCTTGGTCACTATGTTATTAAAGCAGCTGAAGCGTGTGGCACATGTGAAGTGGATAAGCCTTAGTCCCTGCCAGGCTTGACTGCTCACATTGCAACATGTTTCATTAGAACAGCGCTTCGGAGCAAATGGTTGTTCCCTGAACTTTCAGACTCCAGTACAGCGCTAAATTGTTACCATTTTCTTTGCTAGGTGAAGGAAAGACCGCCTGATAGGGGCTAACTTGGTTCCTTCAATCGTGAATAACTTCACCGGGTACATATCCGCATAGCCGAGTGTCATTTTAACCGGAATCGAACTTTGTGATAAAATAGGTATTTTTTTCAATCGACTGCATTTCACAGGGGTGTTCTGCTACATACCAAGGACACAAGAATCAATAGAAATCCAATTGATATTAGATAGAGACTCAGGGGCTGTGGATCTCTTATTTGAAACTGCAAGTCTTACATTTGCTTCTTAGTCAGGCATTAACCCCTGTCGCTGATGAAAGAGAGAAATGCTGAGTGAAAAAAAAACGTATCACGATTTGTATTCAGAGTAAATATAAAGAGACAGGTTTCTGAATTCTTGCAAATATATATGCATATCTGCGTAATTCATACTGACCACTGGTATTTCATGTACTGTAGTAGTTCGGTAGTTTATGTTCTCTCATGTCTTATCATAATAACACTTTTGTTTCAGTGATATCTTTGCCTTATGTGGCACAAGTGATGGGGCTGCTGGGTAATCCAATCAAATGGGAATCCATTATTCAAACCCGTGCCTTAACCAAGGGGCAACCTTCCAATCTCTCTGATGAAGTCAATATGGAAGTGACTTAAACTGCAATTCATCGACTGGCCGCTTGAGGCTGGCTCCAAATTCCCATAAACCCCCATGTTAAAATGCCCATCATTAAAGCAGATAAAAATATGTTTCTGCAAAAATAGTTTTTGGTCTAAATAGCAAATTTTGCCCTTCATGACAACTGTAACTCATCCGTTTAAATTATATTAAGCCTTAAAGTTCTGCATAATTAAGGGCGTGGCCACTTGAGTGACGATTAAAGCGTAACTAAACCCCTGGTCAGAGCCTGACTCCACCCACTGGCAATATTTGAAAAATGCAAGAAAAGTGGGCAGATCCCAACGGAGATAGAGGGGACGAACTAAGCTCGTACCAAGTGTGTTGTGAGATCGTAACAAGGGCGTGGTGAGCTTGTACCTGCTTACGTCACGAGTCATTTTTTGGACCCAACATCCAATAGGAAAATTCAACTGCAGTAGCCACCGTTCAACCTGTAGAGGGCAGCACTCAGACGTTTTTACACCATATATTGCAGTATTGAAACACTTTATATCCAAATGTCAAAAAACTTACTAAAATCAATGAACAGCACTAATAAAGCATCATTTTTACAGACCATTAACTTAAAAAAGTTGGTTTAGGGTTTAGTTACTCTTTAAACAGCCACTGCTGTAACTAGAGTCGAGCTAAGCGGGCGTGGTTTCAGCAACCAGCCACCTCAGCTTCACCCACCCCCCACCTCTTTACCCATTTTCGGATATCTGCGAGTGATACACAGTGATTGTTTAAAGGAACACTAAAGAGTTTTTGCTCTTTGCTCCCACTACAGGTTGGAAGCGGAATTGTCCATTACCACTGTCGTACATAATTTAGCCTGCTGCAGCAAAGATGGCTCTGATTGGATTGTAGGTCTGCCGTAAAGCAAGTTTTTGTAATTTTTACTCAAACTACAGGACCGCGACCCGACGGTTGGAAACTTCTTTAGTGCGGTTTTGGCCGATAGAGGGCTGCAAAGCGAATGTGAAAGTGCCGTTCACCCATTTTGAGTTGATGAACAACTGAAACTTTTTTGGAAACGTTATTTTAAGGTAAAAAAAACTCTTTTGTGTTGCTTTAAAATTACTTAAGTGTTAACATTTGCAAGCTTTTGAAACACGTGCAAATTATCAACTTTCACTCTATTTAAATTTGCATATTAATCTGCGAATCACATGCGAGCCGAACCGTGGGTCGTGATCTGTACGGATCAACTGCGATCCGTTACACCACTTATTAGTAAAAAACAAACATCTTGAGATACATGGTAGCCTACAATATTTACCTCTTATGATTGAGCATTAGAGACTTGGGCTTGAGTAGGCTACTTGCTAAGCTTCTAATTTCTCCAATGAGTTAACGACGACCGGAAGTAAACTTCATTGAGTATTGCACAGAAATCTTGTCAAAGAACGACAAAAATAACGGTATTAAACGGTTACCATTATTTTAAATAAACGTTTCTGTTCCAGCAAATATTTTTTTTGAAAGTTTCTGGTTACGTTTCTGTACCTTACAAAACATCCAGAGTTTCTGGCTATCGTTTTCATTCCGTGAACCGGTTTTAAGCCTTGAATACAGTACTGTACATTAAGCATCAAGTATCTTCTGATTGGCTGTGATTGTGACCTATTTTCTTTCAGTGTGGACAGGCAAATTTATGAAACGCAAACACGAAAACTCAATTGTGTTGTCTCACTCTCGCTGGTTGGTTCCACTTTTTGAACTTTTAAAAAAACTAATTATGACATTGGGTTTTTGTTTTACAAATACTCTATTTATTTTTGGTTGCGAGTTTAAACAGTTATGGCGCAAACAGTGTGTGCTTGCCAATTTTCTAATTGGGAAGCCAAGTCAACAATCCTAAAAACACATCAATGTAAAAATGTTGGTCAAGATGTTGATTTGTTGTTTCTTTTTAAATCACTGGTTGAATCTAGGATTGCCGTTGAATTCGCATACTATAAACTAACTGATAATGTACTTTTTTTTACAATGATGTGGGGTGTGAGAGATGCTTTAGTGACAATTAGTGAGTTTGGAAATTTGTTTTTTAATTGGTAATATTACAAATTGTGTGTGTTTCTTTGTTTTTTTGCATCTATATTTTATTTTGTTTGCGTGGCTCTGTGATGTTTTAGAAAATGGAGTGAATTAAAAGGGTTTTAAAAGTCAAAAGTCTCTCTCTCATTCTCATTCTCTTGCTCTCTCTCTCGGCACTAAATGGCAGCGCCGTCGTCGTTAGTGCAGATTAAGGCGCTGTATTATTATAATAAGATTAGTATTATAATAATAAGATCCCCTTTTGACATCACAAGGGGAGCCAAATTTAAATGACCTATTTTTCCACATGCTTGCAATGAATGGTTTACCAAAACCAAGTTACTGGGTGGTTATTTTTCACATTTTATAGGTTGATAGAAGCACTGGGGACCCAATTATAGCACTTAAACACGGAAAAAAGTCTGATTTTCATAATATGTAGGTCGTCTTTTTCTTGACCAACAGAGTAGGCTCAAGATAATAAGTTAATACCAAAAGCAATATTTAAATTCAGCTTGCACACTATTGTCATTTTAGTAAAACGTATCTATTCATAAATCTTCTGCATTTATGAATGATAAACGCTTCGTATCTGTGAGGTCACAGGTCTGTGGAGAGACATGCTCTCTTTATCTAGTTTAAAACCGTGATTTGCCTTCCAGGTCTCCTGGAGAAGCTAGTGGGGGAAAAGGTTAATTTCATTGCCCTGCTGGATTAAACAATTTTCCGATTTAATAGGGAGAGGGGAGAAAGAAAAGAGATGGAATACTTGAGTCCCGGTGACCTTTAATGCCTATGGGAGCTGCATGCTGCCTCATGAATTGACCAACACCTCGGGCACTGCACCCATGGGTTGATGACTTTAAACTGCATGTATAATGCTAAGGGTTGTCAATCAATATAACAATAATTTGTTTAAATTATTTAATCAAATTATTTGCAATGAGTCAAAAACATATGAGGAGTAGCTCGCAAATGAAGATAATTCAACTCGAGTACTTTATTGTGGCTATTGAGTAATGCATTGATTAGACAAATTGTTGCTTTAGAAGTCTTGATTGAAAGATTGCTTTATTTACTAATCATTGAACTTAAGCCTATCACTGATTTATAATTCACAGCAGTCAATTTTGCAATCAAGTGTCTCATTTTCTCCGAACTAGATTTACAGACTGTTTGCACAAGACATATTTGCACATTCTGTCTGTCTGATATAATTTATTTGTTGATTTATGTGCTTGTGACAGATGGATCTTGTGTAGTGTCTTTTTGCTTTTCAGTATCTTTAACTATGTTAAATTAAAGTGATACTTTACATTAGCCGGCACTTTAAGCTTGAATTGCTTCGTATGGTGTAAGCTTCTGTTTACTGTATTTACCTTTGGGTCAGGGTTAGCCATTTGTTTATTATAGGTAATTTTACTGCAGTAATATTTTTTTTGCTCAACTAATTGTGATACATTGACAGCACTAACAATTCTACTCACAAGTCAGGTTGGGTAACACAGCGTAGATCTAATCTGATAGATCTGATAGGATGTTCTCACAGTGGGAGAGTTTATGGAAAAAGTTTCAAATGTATTGCCTTTGGGTTATCTTTGTTGCTCTAGTTTTTTATAAACCACAGGATCTAATATGATGAAAAGAGAAAAAAAAACAATGACTGATGTGATTTACTGCATGCCAGAACGCTTTCTCATCCATTTTGGTTAAGATGAGATCAAGTTCAGTTTAACAGTGTTATAAAATGATGCTTTATCATACAGTGCTGAAAAGGCAGAGATGGTTGCAAGTTGTTTATTATCCTTAGCACTCAAACGACAGAGAGGCGAGAAGTTTGCTGTGTAATAATTCATAGCCGTCCCATGGTGTCCTAGAGAGGGTCATGCTGCAATGTGAATATTTGTCTTTTTAACTACAGGGTCAATCAAAATTCAACATATATCCCACAGAGGCCATCATCCTGAGAATTTACAATACTCTGGGTATACTTTGGGACCTATTTATGTATTTAATCTGTGTTTGTTTGCTTAAATGTATATTAAGATTCAAGGGGCTTTATTTGTCACATAAATGTGTCGTTTATTTGTCAGTATACTGTAGACTTAAAGGACAAGTTCGGTATTTTGCACTTGAGGCCCTGTTTTCAGATTGTTTGTGGTGAAACTTGGTTTTGGCTGAGGTTTGGACATGTGGTGCTGGCCCGAGAATTTTTGGGTGTTTGTTGAATTACCTCCCACCTCTATAATGGCTGTATAGGTGCACTGGAACAATCCTTCCTAAAATGCATTAAACTTTCGTTTACAAAGACGTGAAACTCACCGAGTGGTCAGGGGTGTTCACTGATATGCTCACACAAAAATCGCTGCAAAAGATATTTTCCAACAGGTTTTATCGTAGTTTTTGTCCAACTCCATTGACTTGTATTAGATGTGCTGTGAAATACGGTATTACTCCGCCGCCCGGAATTGTATTCTTGCAATTGGCAAAGGTGGATTATCGCCACCAACTGGGCTGGAGTGTCTGTTATTCAAGCTCTCAGCGGAAGAATATACGAGTGTGAGGCGTTTGGAAAATAGGTCCACAAGTTTACAACGAATGGTAAAACACCTGTGGGAAATCATCTTTTGCAGCGATTTTTGTGTGAGCATATTAGTGAACACCCCTGACCACTCGGTGAGTTTCACGTCTTTGTAAACGAAAGTTTAATGCATTTTAGGAAGGACTGTTCCAGGGCTTTAAGTGTAAAATACCGAACTTGTCCTTTAATAATAAATATTGATGTGAGCAGGGATGTAGAAAGTAAGAATGTGCAGGTTATACACGGTTGATACTTAGCAGCAATATAAAAACAGTGCAGTATGCAAGTGACAATGGCAGTATATTAGATATCTAACTGATTTATTGGTGAGGCATGTTGGTTTTAAGAGACTGAGAGTTTAAAGGAAAACACCAAAATTTTTCAATATTTTACTATGATCTTACCTCAACTTAGACAAATTAATACATACTTATCTTTTTTCAATGGGTGCACTTAATCTTTGTACAGCGCGTTGTGAATGTGTTAGCATTTAGCATAGCCCCATTCCAAACACTTCCATATTTTCCCTATTTAAAGACTGTTACATGAGTAGTTACATGAGTAAGTATGGAGGCACAAAATAAAATGTGCCGATTTTTTAAGCTGCTAAAAATGAGAACTATATTGTATGGCGAAAGAGTACTTAATTTGCAGCACTTAGCGCAGTAACATCATCACTCCTGACTCCTCCCTCTCTCGCTCAAATTTCCGTCAATATTACTGCGCCCGAGGTCGAAGTGCTGCAAACTAGGTGCTCTTCCACTTTAGCAGCTTAAAAAATCGCCACGTTTTATTTTTTGCCACTATACTTACTTGTGTAACTACTCATGTAACAGTTTTTAAATAGGGAAAACATGGAAGTGTTTGGTTTTAAATTCTTCTCTGTTTGGATCCTAAGGAATGAATGGGGCTAGGCTAAATGCTAACACATTCATTACGCGGTGTACAAAGATTAAGTGCATGCATTGAAAAAAGATAGGCATGTATTATTCATCTAAGTTGAGGTAAGAACATAGTAGAATATTGAAAAACGGTGGTGTTTTCCTTTAAGAGTCTGATAGCCTGGAGGAAGAAGCTCCTCTAATTACAAATTTGGCAGATGCTTTTATCCAAAGTGACTATACTGTATAGTGCATTCAATCTACACATTTTGTCAGTATGTACTGTATGTTCCCGTGACCTTTGTGTTGCTAATGCAATTAAGCTGCAGGAACACAATATTAATATACACCCTTGTACACATCTGGCATTGAATTGGTGAGTAAACTATACTGTAGCAGACTTTTCATTTTTGGCTAAGATGCCTAGTTTAATAAAAATTTGGGATTTGAAGTAAAACCATTCAAGAACTACGGTTTTGGGACATACAACACATAAACACATTGTGTTTTAAGGCTCATATTTGTCCTTCATCATGACACTCTTAAGTATCATACCAGTCATTAGTATAATATGCCATTTAGTGTAATATGTTTTGGTGTAATTGGGCTTTGCATAAAAAAGTGAATCCAGCCGCGGACTCGGATACAAATATATCACTGTCTGAAGTGGGAAGGCCCACATTAGCCTAAAGCAGACAGCTAGACTATTGATGATTTTGTTTGGCTGGCTTGCTCTTTAGCAGGGCTTATAAGAATTCCTTTGTGTCTGGAGAGATGCCAAAATCTTTTTGTAACCCACACATATAGCAATGTAATGCACTGAATATCAATATGCAATCGGAGTGTAACCTGTTCTGGTGTATGAATAGATACGATTTGTTATTCAAATTGAATGCTTTGATTTAATTGTGTTCATAAGCATGCCATGAAAACAAGCTTTGAAATGATGATTGATTTTGATAGGACCTCATTAGAGAAATAACGATTAGGGTCATTATAACCTTGTGTTGTGGTGATTGAGCGGCAATGTTATGTTTCATTGGATTGACATCGCTCTCTATCCACTGCCATGATACGAGGAGCCCAGTGGTTTTGTAAGGCCAGGAAATCCAGATGGATGGTTAAAGTGAATTCTGGGTAGCCCATTTACCATACAAATTAGAATGACGCCAAACGCTGAAAAGATGTTAAATACTAGTATATTGATATTGCCCTTTGAGCAGAAATAAAATGCCAGTTGGCTGTTTAAGCTTACAAATGTGGTTTCTCTCTGTAACTCTGAAATATTTAAATGTGTGCCATTTCCCCAAAATAGAGTTTCTGAACTTATACCACTGCAAGATAAAGTATTATAACATCCAGAAACTACACACTTTGTCTTTATTGTAAATTATTATATCGTTCCCTGAAATTTATTTTATCTGAAAATGGGAGGGGATTCTTAGTGCATTTTATGGAAGCTACATTACACTTCTCAGCCACTAGTTTCCAAGCTAATATAGGAAATATTATTTGTACCTTGTCAGGAAAAAATTGTCAAAAAATGATCCCAAGCTGTCACTTGGGTAATACCCTTAAAAAATGAACTTAATATGTGAAGAGTTTCGTTGCAAAACAAGATAACCATCGTTTTCTTAATTGTTCAGAAATCACGTTTTTTGGTTGTGCATTCCAATTAATTTCAATGCAGCTGCAGTTGGTTTGTTTTGATTTAAACCTTCATAACTTAAAAAATACAGCTAAGTTGCACCATAAAACAAAATAATAACATGATAACATAATAATAAACAAGAGATAAAACAATATAGCGTAAGACAGATATGCCGTCGGCTTTTTGATCGACTATTATGTACTCTATGCGATGACGTCACTACCTGCGAGAAACCTGACAAATCTTTAAGTCCCATGTAAACGCAGTTGTCTGCATAGCCGGTTTATTGATTTGCATGTAAACGCATGAAAACAGTTTTTTATAATAAGCAGATTTTTGATAGTTATTCGCTTATTCTGTGCATGTAAACATACTCATTATGTACCTTTCATATACTAATATGCACTTTTTGGTATTTTTGAAAGAGTGCTGCAACAGTGACGGCTAGGGACCATTTTTTCTAACACTGTAGAGATGGGCCTATTTATATTTAATAGGGGTGTCACGTTTCTTCCAATCCTTGATTCGATTACAGTTTTGATAGGTTTGGTTTGATTCTTGATTTTTTTTTTTAAACAGGTTCCTATGCCATTTTTAGACTAGACTTTTATGAAATAATATCTGACCTTGAACCCGGAGATGCCCTGGCTACTCCGGTTTCCTCCCACGGGCCAAAAACACGCAATTTAGGCAAATTGGAGATACCAAAATTGTCCCTCCCCCAACTTGTGTATGAATCAACTTGTGTCGGAATAAAACTTGTGTATGGATTACCTGGTTCTCGCCATGAATATAGCCGTAGATGCTGGAATGAAAGATGAAGAAGAAGATGCCCTGGCATGTTAGTCGTGCTGCCAATGGAAAAATATGGTACACACACATACCTGATAAAACGAAACGTCCTGTCAGATAAACATTCCTGTCAGTACTTTGCACCTTAAAACGACGTTTTATTACCGTCAGACGAGATTGTGAGACTATTTCCCAATAAGTCATGTTTAAATGCTGTTTTCATAACTCTTAAAGGATAATTCCGGTATTTAACACTTTGAGTCTCATTTCTGGTTTGTTTTGGATGAACTACAGTGATGGACACAGAAATTTTGACAATGGGTCGTGTCTTGACTTTTTCACTCATTTAGAAGCGTCTCTTGACTGCTTCAGAATGGAAGTCAATGGCCATGCACAAACATGTCATTAAAACAACACTTAACGTTCATTTTCAAAACTGTGCTACTCACCGAGTGGTTTGTGGTGTTCGTTGATGATTAAAAACAAGTTGTGTAGTGAAATACAGTTTCTGTCGTGTTTTATTTGGCATTTTGTAAAATTCCATTGACTTCTCTGGAAGACGCATTGCTCGCTGATATATCACTCCGCCGCCGGGAAACAGAAAAGGGACTGTTTACATGTGGTTGTTGTTTTTCGCTCGGTTTCTCTCAGAATAAATTTTTCCCATATTTGTAGGGCTGGACCAGAATATTTGAATATTCATTCCGTGGGTTGACATTCGATTTTCAGTTTTGAGATTCGAATATATATATAAATATTTTACAGCGTTAATGCAGAGCTTTTGCCAAGCAGGAAGTGCGCTTCACGCTCCCGCTCTATAGGTGGCGCAGAGAGACCAACATCCATAGCCAACAGCCACCAAACTGCACCAGTGGAAGATCGCCTCAAACGGAAAACACGCTTCCTGCTTTGGCATTCACGCTAATAATGTTGTAAATATCGTTCAGTTTCTTGCAAAAACTGATTGATTTGCTTCACAAGACGTCAATATGTCACACAGAGTTATGGGGGATTACTGTTGTATTGGATATATATGCTTTAGCTCTTAAAGTGTGCGGATCTGTTGACTTGCATGACGGAGCACTGGGGTTTCTGCAAAATATCTTCTTTATTGTTCTGCTGATGAAAAAAACATATTGGATGTGTGGAATTTGATGTTGATGGTGTAAGTGTTATAAATAAACTTGATTTTGAAAGTATGCTACCGTTTTATTACAGTTTGTTGGACTACGTTCATTCATGCTTCAGACTCAAATATAGAGCGAAAGTATATACGCGGTTGTGAGGTATCTGAAAAAATAGTTCCACTATAGCAAATAACACGGATTGACATCATACATTGCGCCAATATATTTGTTTTTAATCATCAACGAACACCACGAACCACCCGGTGAGCAGCACAGTTTTAAAATGAACGTTAAGTGTTGTTTTAATGACATTTTGTGCATGGCCATTGACTTCCATTCTGAAGCAGCCAAGAGACGCCTCCAAATGAGCCGAAAAGTCAAGACACGACCCACCGCCAAAATGTCCGTGTCCATCACTGCGGTCCATCCAAAACAAAACAGAAATGAGACTCAAAGTGTTAAATACCGGAATTATCCTTTAAGCAACTGAAATAAGATGTGAAACTTAAACAGATCTCAGTTCAGAGAAACGACTGGTCCTGGCACAGACACCGTTCTGCTGTTCACGCACGCATGCTCTGATTGAGTTCAGCTGAAGATGGTAGGCGCGTGCTGGTTTTTGTTTCCCATGTAAAGAGCAGCTCGCGTGGTGTCTCCTGCATCTGCCATGTTATCTTTTGACTGGCTGTAGCTAGAGGAGGTTGACTCGCAGCACTCAACATGTGATTTTTTTCCACCTGGCAAGCCGACCGGACGTGACATGGGGATGAGGCAGCATCGATGATTCTATTTTTTAATTCGAAGTTCACGGTTGTGACATAATTTCAGAAAAAAATAATACTATGAAAGTGAACGGGGCTCATAAATGGTTTGTTTACAAACATTCCTCAAAATATCTTTCTTTCGTGTTCATCAGAACAAAGAAATTTATACAGGTTTGTAACAACATGAGAGTGAGTTAATGATGAGACAATTTTCATTTTTGGGTGCACTATCCCATTAAGTGTTGTTTACTGACTGGACTCAATGACCTTTATACTCTGCAACAGTAATTTTGCGTCCATTATTGTGTGGTCTGGTTCTCGTGAGTTTTTTGTCTTAAAAATAAATCTCTGGAAGCTACTAAAGGATTGCAGTGCAGCACTTTTCTCATACATCTGCTCTATGGCCACTCCTGAGAGGAGGCAGGACCACAGCTTTAAAGTGCTGGAGATGTGATGTTAGATTTGTGCCTGTCTCACTCACATTTAAACTCTGCTCACTTAAAAGCCCCAGTACGTTGAACTGATTTTCTTTTGATGATCTCTTGAGTATTCTAATTTATCAATGTTTTTGTCCTCCGGTTTCTTGTTTCTTGTTCTTTAATACAAAAATTGCATTTTATCTGCACCGTAGGTGATGTTTGTTAGTTTTGCCTTTTACAGATAGAGCTTAAAATTCAGAATCTGGTAAATCAGTGGGTGCACTGGGGTGTAACAGTGATACAGCTGCAGGCAGGGACCAAAATGAAAGAACCTGTGAGATCCAAATTAGAAAATTATGGCCTTTTAATCCATTTGTTTTAACTTTGAGGTATTGTTACACATCGTGGATTGAACATATTGACTTATACCAAAAGTCTCAAGTAGTCAGTAAATGTATCCTATATGTTTTATTTGTAGTTTAAAGGGGACATTTAACAAGACTTTTTTAAGATGTCAAATAAATCTTTGGTGTCCCCAGAGTACATATGAGAAGTTCTAGCTCAAAATACCATATAGATAATTTATTAAGACGTAAAATATGCCACTTTGTAGGTGTGAGCATAAATGTGCCATTTTGGGTGTGTCCTTTTAAAGGCAAATGAGCTGATCTCTGCACTAAATGGCTGTGCCGTGGTTGGATAGTGCAGATTAAGGGGCTGTATTATCCCCTTTTGACTTCACTAGGGGAGTCAAATTACAATTACTTATTTTTTTACATGCTTGCAGAGAATAGTTGACCAAAGCTAAGTTACTGGGTTGTTCTTTTTCACATTTTCTAGGTTGATAGAAGCACTGGGGACCCAATTATAGCACTTAAACATGGAAAAAGTCAGATTTTCATGATATGTCCCCTTTAAAGTGACTCGATTTCAGTTCTGTAGACACATTCGAGTATAACTTTAGGTGGCATGTCAAATGGGTGTTGGTTGACCAGAGCATACTTTAGATCTTTAATTAGCAAAGCGAAAATTGTATCTACCAGACTCTATATGAAGCATCAAATGAATTTTGCTCATATAAAGAGGATAAGTTAAAACTTAAAGCTAAACAGGTAATGTTTTTCTATTTCAAATGTTCTGTAGGTACTTTTAGATTGTTTCATGCAGCAAAAAAATCACATTTATTTTCTGTATAAACTGTCAGATTTACAAAAAAATTACAGAATAAGCTTTTCACTGGCTATTTTTATATCTACATTGTCTAAAGGGCTAGTGTTTTTTGTTATTTATTTAAAATTAAGGAGTGCAATAGAATAGATTCTTGATATATTTTTTTTGAGTTGTCATTTTTTGATTCAGTTTGAATCAGAACTGAATCAAAAAGTGTCACAACTTGTTATTTTTATTTATGCTTTACAGGTGCGTCTTTTTGAATATTTGTTAAAAATCTTATGCAAAACATAATTGAGCAAAATACTTTTGGAGCCCTCAAGGGCACTGAAATAAAATGATGGAGCATAACAGTGACCATACACTTTATTTTTAAATAATGTCAACAACAATGTATACATAATTATGAGACCAGTATGGTCCATTTTGACTTAATATACACTGATAGACAATTGCAACCTGCAAGTCAGGGTGAATGAGCCAAATATCTGTATATTCCCTCTTGCGTCGCTTCATTTACCTAATTGCTTATTTTGTCTTGTGCTGTGCTCTATTAGCATCAACAAACAACTTCATTTTAAAACTAGCACTCACTAAACCATTATAATGCACCACCTATGACCCTCATGGGCCATCTGCACAATAGCTTTATTATCTTACTGTACTTTTAAATGAAGTCGTCTTTGTGTGGAAGTGCACATTGTTTAGATAACTGCTTTATTTGTTTTCTACTTACCACAAAATGCTGCAGAAAGATAATTGTGCAATTTTTTGCAAATGTCAACCTTTTAATGAAAAGTAAAGTTTTTTTCCTAAAGTTTTTAATCGTACTAATATCTAGTCAGCCAGTGACTTCTTTTTCGAGGGCGCGTGATGCGAAGTTCGTCACAACATGGATTAAGCCCGTCATGTGTGTGGCTCGTCATGTCAAAATATGTGCATCATGTGAACCATGTGCATCATTTGTCTTGTCAAAATAAGTGCCTGCTGCACATGCGTCTAAAGGGTTTATAATAAATGTGACGCTCGCGTTTAATCTGAGTGAGTGTCTTGTGAGTATTTTGTGAACGTGAGCGTATCTTTTATCATAAACCCTTTTGACGCGTGTGCAGCAGGCACGTATTTTGACAAGACGCATGATGCACATGATTCACATGACGCAACAAACACATTTTGGAATGACGAGCAACACACATGACACCCTAAAATTTTTTTTTTAATTCTCGCCCCTCGGAAGAGAAGTCACCGGCCGCCACTGCTCAGATGTCAATATTTGGCGGTTTAATAAATACCCATGCAAAGTCTTGATTAAGTTTTTAAAGCTTATACTTATTTATTTAATATTATTTTCTGTTAATTTTTCGTTTATTTATGAAAAATGTAACAGTTTGTACTAAATATGTGGAAATATTTGACAAATATAAATGTTGGGAAAAAGCATTATTTTTTTTATTTTCCATTACGTATGTACAAATGTTCAAATTGTCACGTCCATAACGTTGTTTTTCTTCATAAATGTGCATGCAAAAATTTGATTAAAATAAATATTAAATGTTTTTCGAAGAACCATCCCTTCTCCATTTGTTGCATATTATTGCTTTTGGTTTGTGCCTTTTAATTCACAGAATTTCCTCAATGTATTTTTTCTCCCAAAAAACATGTGTCCTTTTTTTGTCACATCCATAACGTATGCATGTTTCCCTCATCCAAAATAAAAAACATGAGTATGGACTGATATTTTTCTGATGTCTAGATTCTATCATCAAGGGTTTAGGAAAATATAAACCGATGGTTCAATATATTGGTGATTAATGCATTCTCTTAGAATATATATATATTTTACGTTTTGACTGCAAATGTCACATTCATAACACTTGAAATTCTCAGTCTGTCGTAGCTGGTCTCACACCCTGGCCAAACTGGTGCTTGCCTAGTTTTGTTTGCCTGGTGTTTACCAGCAAACCACCTTAAGTTGATTTTTAAAGGGCTAGAAATACCAATACGTTTACATCTAAGGAAATACTATAAATGATAATATCTGTTATGCTAAAGGTTTGCCACCAAATATTATTGGCAGCCTGCTTGAAGTCTATCATCTAAGGCCAGACAGGCGGGATTTGAACAGAAAACGATGCATCAGCGATTTGCTCCAGTCATTAGCATACAGTATCAGCCAACAGCTTCCATAGAGTGCAACACATTAAACTGGGAATTGGCATCTACTGTACCTAGTCAGGCAGAGCAACAGGATAGTTTTAACCCTTAGTTCAGTTTAAAGAGGAAAAACACTTTTATAGCATTAGTAGGCGATCATCAAGGGACAGCTATGATGAATGTAAGTCTATTACACAGGTCAGTTTTGCCAGAATTGTTGAGTGTATGGGGGGATGGGGTCTCCTCTTATAATTTAGCCTTTGGCTCTGTGGATGTAAGAGACAGAGACATCACCATCAATACATCACTTAAAAATGTGTACACAGTTTAATAAAACAAATGTACCTGTACACAGTATTGGTCAACTGCATTTTTGTAAAATTATGGTGTGTAAAAGGATAACTGTCATTTTTTAAAAGGTTTATGGTATCTTTATAGAGAGAGCAAAGCTGTTAGCACCTTTAGGTACTGTTTGTACCATAGAGTTTCCAACAAAGCTTTTCCACAAAGGTGAGCTTGTAAATTTTTAAACAGGGGATTGAGGTTGGGGGTGCCCGAGGTAATCGGCCACAAGTCACATATGTGACTATTAGAGCTCTCCATCACACTCTGAATGCTATCCATACTGTATGCCGTAGAGACTGCTGGTATAATATTTGATGGCCACTAGATATTTACAATAATAGTGAATGCTACTTATAAAAAGGTGTTCATTGTACAGTGTGAATGTGACCTGTTGTTTGTAGTTTATATTTTAATTGTGTTTAATGTTAAAGTAGGTAATAAATGCATTTTCAAGTAGGTGTAGTTGTGTAGTGATATACAAAGTAATTTTTTTTATTGTGGAGTAAAGCTCAGGTTGACCAATCATTGAAGATGCTGAAGACTGAACAGTCTACCAATATACCATGTTCATATACTGTACCATACGAAATGTATTATGGTATTTATATGATATCCACTGTAACTATATATTGTGGGAATAGCATGTCCAAAAAAATTTAATTGTTTTTTGCTGGTTTAAAGGGACACTCCACTTTTTTTAAAAATATGCTAATTTTCCAGCTCCCCTAGAGTTAAACATTTGATTTTTACCATTTTGGAATCCATTCAGCTGATCTCCGGGTCTGGCGGTACCATTTATAACATAGCTTAAAGGTAGGGTAACAGATTTGATCCTGAAACATTTTTTGTTATGCTGGTTAAAAGTCTCCTTACATCCTGATAGCAATCACTGTGTTAAGTTGTTTAAATGTATTTGTAGAAATTTATGTTATCTGTGAAAGGCGTAGGACCAAAAAATGTTCAACAAATCATAGATTTCGGTCCGAACGGACGTTTCCATTTTTGTCCCTCATACGTAAGCGTAATTTGAATGCCAACCGCGCAGCGAGTCCACGCAGACACCATACGTCATCGGCGCGTTCACGTGCGCTCACCTCCTGCCTGTAAACAGTGAGAACAGCAAACTTTTCTGCTAAATTGACAACCTACACAGGAGGCACAAAACTAAAGGCATCTTTTATAACAACAACAGCAAAAACTGCCTGGATCAGCAAGAGCAAAAAACGAAATTAACATCGGTAACTTTACTGCTTTACCACGAGATGAAACAGCTGCAGGAGCTGCAAAGGGTCTGAAAGAGTCGTTGCACTGTTTATTTTGGTAAGGTAGGTACGCGATATGTTTGTATTGAGACGGATTCAGATATTCGACTTTGATGAAACATTGTGTTGCTTATGAAATTTGTGTTCGTTTACGGATTAGCATAACGATATAGTTACTATGTCTACACAACCGAACGTGTGCTTAAACTAATTCTGATGTAAACCAGTTGTTTGGTTATTTTGGAAGTGTTATTCGACTTTGTACTGCAAAGTTTTCTCACTGCTGAATGAGACATGAGATGTGACCGTCTGATCTGTGCGTGTTCATGTGTTTTTAAACGGGCGTGACTTTGGATGGCGATTTGACTTGAGGGTGGGATCGGGATTTCATTGCTAGGCGGCTACCGTTAGCATTTTTCAAAATGTGTTACCCTACCTTTAACCCCAACCACGCAAAAAAAACCCTATTTAAAACTTGACTCTTCTGTAGTTACATCATGTACTAAGACCGACGGAAAATTAAAAGTTGCGATTTTCTAGGCAGATATGGTTAGGACTATACTCTCATTCTGGCTTAATGGTCAGGGACTTTGCTGCTGTGGCATGGCTGCAGCAGGCGTAGTGATATTACGCAGCGCCTGAAAATAGACCCCTGCTATTGAAAGTTACCAAGGGGACTATTTTCGGGCCGTGTGTAATATCAATACGCCTGCTGCAGCCATGTTACCACAGGAAAGTCCTTGATTATTACGCCAGAATGAGAGTATAGTACCTAGCCATATCGGCCTAGAAAATCTCAACTTTTAATTTTCCGTCGGTCTTAGTACACGATGTAACTACAATCAAACAAGATGCTAATGGTCTAATCAGATTCAATGGATTATGCTAAGCTATGCTAAAAGTGGTACCGCCAGACCCGGAGATCAGCTGAATGGATTCCAAAACGGTAAAAATCTAATATTTAACTCTAGGGAGCTGGAAAATGAGTATATATTTTCAAAAAAGTGAAGAGGGTACCATTAATATGAGCCTGTTATTATTCTGTTGGTTATATGTAATTTCATTAGTGGAAGTTTTTTTTTCATGCCTACCTGTCTTTCTCACATTTCAGCTCATTTTTCTAACTCTGTGTTTTTTTCTTTCCCCCATAGGAATGAAAGTGAAGGCTTGCGTATCTCAAATGTCAGGTAGGTTATGAGAGGACATCCCTTTCTGTGCATCATCTGCTGTCTTCCTCTTTACCGGCAGCAGATAATCGGGTCGCTGCATTTCTCGTCACCATGTCTATCAGACTATCAGATGCATGTTACTAGCAGACATCTCATTTCCATGTTATGCATGTTTGTCACATTTTCTGCATCCTGTCTCGGAGACACATTCAATTTGATAGACTTTAGAGCTCTGATCACATCTATTTTCGTTATTGAGGATTTATTGGAGTGGCTGGTATACTCTTATTTTATATATTTAAGCCAGAGTTTTGACCATTGGCATTTAGTTTGGAGTGTATTGTAGTATATTCTGTCTGAAAACTCTTTGATATGAAAGGCGCCGTCTGACTTAGATGTTAAGCCATACTTTGCTTGTTTTTATGTTATTTTTATGGGTCAGTAACAGACCACAGTGCATTAAGAGTGGTTGTCTGGCAAATATCCAGAACTATTGTGGAGGTCCAATTTTCTGCTTTAAATAAAATTTGTACATATTTTTTAAAGATTTCATGCCACAGACCATCTTAATACAAAGCTGTGATAGAGCCATGCGTTTGTATTTGGCTCTGGGCTTTGGTTTATTTAAATGACTTCCAAAGTTTTTAGTTAACATTTAAGGAAGTTTGGGATTTAAAGGCACACTTTTTTTGAAAATATGCTCATTTCCAGCTCCCCTAGAGTTAAACATTTGATTTTTACCATTTGGAATCCATTCAGCCGATCTTCAGGTCTGGTGGTACACTTTTAGCATAGCTTAGTAGAATCCATTGAATCTGACTGAAATTGTTAAAATTGTTTCGATATGGTTGGTTACTTTCAATAGCAGGGGACTATTTTCGGGCACTGCGTAATACATTGCGCCGCCAGCAAAGTTTTTGATTATTACGCCAGAACGAGAATATAGTTCCTAGCCATACACTGTAAAACCTAACAGTTAACTTAACTCAAACCATTTAAGTAATCCGGTTGCATTAGGCCATTTTAAGTTTCAAAACACATACATTTAAGTACTGTAAACTTGAGTCATGTACAATTATACACTTATATTTAAGTAGTGTGAACTTAAATATAAGTGCATAACTGCATATGACTTAGGGATGCTCATATCAGTTAATTTTTCCGACCGACAACCGAAGCTTCTAAACCGAACATTAACCGTTAACTTATAATAAGATTTCAATATGAAATTGTCATTGAGTAAAAATACAGTTGACGGTTATCTGTGAACTAGTAAAAACAAAACATTTAATTTGAACGTGCAAACAGCAGCGACAGATCAACAACAGAACCAGGATTCATACATTATCAGATATTCACACAACATTACCTTATTAAAAAGCACGCGATCGGTCCAGAGGATTAATATCCAAAGGGCAGACTGTCTCCGTTTCATCTACCACAGTGGTCATTTCTAAAGCAGGACTCTTTTTAGAAGTTTTGGTTTTGCGTCGTCTTTCTCCGTTTGTGCAAGAAGAGAGTTGTTTATGGTTAGGGTCAGAGGTCATCAGCGAACGTCTATCCGGATGTGAGCGAGAGCGAGACGGACCGCGTCATCTTGCGCGGATACGCGCGCGTCTCAGTTCAGCTTCCAAACACACATACAAATGATTTGTCATACAAATGATTACTTTATCAGACCGTCAGGGCAGCAATAATTTGTGTCATTTACAGGACATTCACAAATTAAAGATAGAAAAGTGGCGAAATGCCTGTCGGCTCATGACGACACGGACCATGTATTAACAAATATTTTTTTATTTTAACTGATAATGTTAATCGGTCATAAATTCTTACCTTCGGTTAACGGTTAAACGGTCAATGTGAACAGTTCACAGTACCCAAATATATGTGTGTTAAAACTAATGCAACCGGTTTACTTAAATGGTTTGAGTTAAGTTAACTTTTAGGTTTTACAGTGTATCTGCCTAGAAAATCACAACTTTTAATTTTCCTTCAACCTTAGTACACGATGTCACTACAGAAGAGTCAAGTTTTAAATAGGAAAAATATTGAAACTCTTTGGTTATTTTTTAGCATGATGCTAATAGTCTAATTAGATTCAATGGATTATGCTAAACTATGCTAAAAGTGGTACCCCCAGGCCTCGGAGATCACCTGAATAGATTCCAAAACGGTAAAAATCAAGTGTTTAACTCTATAGGGGAGCTGGAAAATTAGCATATTTTCAAAAAAGTGGTGTGTACCTTTAATTTTATTATTTGTTTTTATTATTTATTTACAATTTTGATTTCCGGCCTCGAAATGCAAGTTTCTACGTTTTGAAGGAATATTGTACGTGCAGTATAGTAAAACATGAAGTTTTGAAAGATCTTTTTATCATCTTCAGATAGCGGACTTATTGCTCAAGTGCTCAGGTGCGGAGTGGCAAACAAGATGTGCTTTTATCTGTCTACTAGACATTTTTTAACCATCATTTACCGTGCCTCTACATCATCTTGATGGATTGTCCTACAGGTCGTGTCTTTAGAGCATCTCTGAAGTGGATCTTCTGTTGTGTAGCGATTGCTGACGCTATATTACACCACAGGCTGATATAAATATCTGAAAGAGGCCTGCTTTACTGTGCATTGACAGAACATTTGCAGATGCTTTAACATGAGGTTATTAACTGCTTTAATTAGATCCCTGCTCGATGCTGCAAAATTATAGCATGTGAATTAATGTACCTCACTTCCTTGGGGTCTATGTTGCTGTTAGTTTACATAAAGCAACAAATTCAGAAGTTTTTGCATACATCCCTCAAAAAACACATAAAACTTGTCACTCTTGTTGCAAGCCACTGGAATCGTGTTGTTCAGGCTTTTGCTGTTGATCCCAGATTTCATCAGATGGTGAAATTCGAATCGGAATTTAGAGAGGAAATTGTTGCAAAAGAAGCGCAGGCTGCTTATCAAAGCAAGGAGCTCCCCTAAGGAGTTTTCCTGGAGAAACATTGGACTTGTGCAACAACATTAAACACGATAACACACAACAGTTGCCAGTAATTTGCAAATTATCTGGTTGTAGATTGATGATGCTTATTAGTTTCAGGGCGCAGTGCTGTAGGGATAGAGGATGAACAATCATACGAGGAAAATGACTGTGTATTTGGTGTTAGGCCGTGCCGTTTTACAAATGGAGGAAATCCTTGTTCACTTTTGCGAAAACCCACTTCTCTCAAAGGTTTCGTGTTGATAGTCTCTTGGCTCTGTGTTCTTCCCACGGATTTATCTTATTAACATGGAAAACCTGATAAAATTGTTAAATTGGAAATGGAAGCCAGATATGGATCTAAATTTAATTTCTTCCCGTGTTGACGTGAACATGCCAGATGTGTAATTTGGCACTGATATGAACACGTAAGCCAGGGAGAAGAAATGTGACCCAGTCTCTGAAAACTCAGCTAAAGTCATTTTTTGTGATTTACTGTTTCCTGCATAAAATAATTGTACATAATGTAAAGAACGTATTTGTGAAAATATAACCTTGATATCTTTAATATTGAATAAATCAAATAGATTATGAGACTTTGCAGACAGGAGTTGCATATGTTAGATGCTTGTGTTTTCCTTTAGTGATAAACCGATAAATATATACAGTAGGCTTCTTATTTAATTTTACCAACTTTGTGTCTTTCATTTGATATCTGTAAATAAGTATTATGTTCCTGTTTATATTAACGTTATATCAGCCAAACCGCTCTCTAAATATCCAGCCCGTTCTCATGATTTGCGTATAAATAGCAAACAGTGTGAAAGGTCGTGCAGTGGGTGCGCTAGGTTCCAATTTGGTGTGCATACTGTATGGTGCGCCGGTCCTTCCTGTTCACTAAATACGACAACAGTTTTCGTGGTGTTTTATGTATTGGTTTCTCTTTTTTTAACAATTGTCGCTTGAGTTTGGGGTTAAAACCACTTTTTGTTACATAAAATGACATCCTAATCCAAACCCCAATTCTAACCCCAACTCCAAGCAACCATGGTTTAAAAAAAGACAGAAACATGAAGAAAACAGCCCAGTCTCACGAAATTACTTACCAATAGTCACGTACGTTTTTGATTATTTTTTGTGATATGTCACGAATTTCCGTGTTATTTCGTGATCGTATCATAAATTTCTGTTAATGTTTCATTATTGGTTGCTGAACTGTTTTGTCCTATTTTCTTACCATTATCGCTTCTTACCATTGTCGCTTCAATTTAGGGTTAGATTTACATAAAATGACATCCTTACCTAAACGCTAACCCTAACGCCAGGCAACAATGGTTTAAAAATAAAAAAATATAAAAAAGTTAATCAGAAAAAATAGTATATAATCCAATACTCCTAACACAAACACCAAATCTAACCCAAAACGAAGCGATAATGGTTGAAAATAGGAAAAGCAGTTGAGTAACCAATATGTGACAATGACACACAAACAGAAATTCGTGACTGTATCCTAGAAAAGAATCAAACATTTACGTGACTATAGGTACATCATTTCAGGAGACTGGGTAGCAGAAACCATATATTAAATGACATCCTAAAACAAATCCCAAATCTAACTACAAGCCCAAGCGACAATGGTTTAAAAAACAGAAAAAAATTTAGAAACCAATGCATAGAACGACACAAAAAGATGTGCCGTATTAAGTCAACAGGATGGACTGGCATATCATATGCATGCAAAATTGGAATTTGGTGTATGTACTGAACAACTTTTCACACTTTGTTATTTATACGCACTTCATGAGAATGGGTTTAAATATCAGATTGGATGTCCACTAGTTTTCTCCATCCGTGTGTTTCTCCAACCACATATCATTCGGAGACCTGATTATTGGGTTTCCTTTTCAGGTCTTCAAGAGAAATATTGATCTCCAGAATATTTCACTGAAACCATTGTTGGTGTTTGACGCATGTGTTTTGTGTCTGGAAATCAAATGGGGCCAGACAGTTGAAGCAAGTTTAGGCTCTGAGAAGTTATAAAACCTAAGAGCCAAACTCTGATAACTCCCTTATCTGGACATGTTTAAGTTCCCTTCAGCCAGACTTTGATGTTGAGACTGATAAATGGATGCTGGCAGTTATGTCAGATATAAGGGTTATTTTAGCCACGATTTAATCATCTCCTGTGATTTGAGACGGATGAGAACGTTTGACAACACATTGAACTCTTCTTGTAGAGTTTTACTGTTTGAGCTGCTGTGGAGGAACAATAATGTTCTGCTCGGTTACAAAATGTGATACACAAAATTAAAATAAAAAATGGGTAACAGGGTTGCAATTGCAGACTAAACTAAGCTACCACTTATGTAGGGTCAAGTTAGTTTGGGATCAAATGTAGGGTTTTAGTTACTGATAAACTTCTATTCCCCAGAAGTTGAAGACAATATTTACTGGATTAGTTTCCGAAAGTAGCTTGAGCAACAGGGTTGAAGGTTGAGCTTGATCAATACTGTTGACTCCACAAATCATGTACAAAATTAAAAACACAATAAAATTGACATGTTTTACATACAATTCTTAAAAACAAGAAAAGACACAAAAGTGTTTTTGTTTCAGTAACTGAAACCATTATCAAAACAGTGAGAAATGACACTTCACATGGCTTTAAATATAGCATTCCCTATTCACATTACCTCAAACCAAAATATGTCATTGCAGCCAGTCAGATACAGTCAGCATGACTCCCTGTGTAATACACATTGCTTCTTTTAGACAAGGTTGTGTGTATATCATTGTGTATTGCCACAGGGAGATCTCTTGGTCTGGTCCCTTACAGCATTTACCCTCTCTCATCTCTCTCTCTCTCTCTCTCTCTCTCTCTCTCATCTCTCTCTCTCTCTCTTTCTCTTTTTTCGTTATATCTCTCTCTCTGTGCACCTGCTCATTGATTTGGTGCTGTAATAGGCTGCTCTGTTGAAGCCTATCCACTTATGGTGCTGCTGTGTGTCACGCAGCTGTCGGCAGGCCCTGTTCGAGCGCTCAGACGCTTACACCAACAGTGCAGAGTAAGACGGGTGTATTCTGTTGACATGCTGTTCTGTATTCGGCTCATGGCCTTGCCAAGGTTAAGTGAGCAGGGCCGACTTGCATATACTGGGAAACTCAAAAATGTGTGCGTGTTAGGGAGAGAGAACTTTGTCCGAATGGTGATGCTGCCTTCATCTCAGTATCCAGAGAGAGTATGGCATCAAGACACATCAGAATCCAATGTTTGTGTAGAATCCTGTCTAGTAAGATCGCACCATCTGGTCGATTTTTGAAGGCAGCGTAGATGTATCCTCTGTTGCCTTTGATATTCAACAATCCTGTGTTTGTGCGGTTGGATGACAGAATAAAAATAGCATCTATCGTTACGAGACATAAGCTACATTTTTTCATTGTCTGAACAAAATATGACTGATGCAAAAGTTGCCACCACAAGGCTTGGGTGTTGGGAATGTTGGTGTTAGGCTACGTTTACATGGAAACGATCTGAAAAGAAACCGCAAAAGTGGCGTTGCGTTATCACTTTTTATTCCGCGTTTATACAAGCATTTTGAGGGGGAAATCTGTGTGCATACGGTGACCCAAAAGTGTGTGATATTCGATGTAGTATGCACTCAAGGCGGCTAGGTGGCAATGTGAAGCACTGACACACAACAACACCAAGTCCATGTGCCTGCGTACAACCTTCTTCCTGGTTCTCCCAGGTCTCGTCCAAAGCCGTCTGGTTTGCCTCCGACGAATTGGCGCATCAACAGTTTCACTGAGGTAATTAATGCCTTCTCTGATCAGTAATACTTGCTGTGAATAATTCGTACAACTGCTGGAAAGACTTGTTTATTTATCAGAGCTGCTATGGCAACTTGAAGGTCCGACGTATGGAAATAATCTGACATGTTTGTTTTTATTTTCCTGAACTGGCGCATGCCTGTGACGTAAACGCGTACGCGACGAGAGCCACCGTGAGCAGACTTTTGCGTTTTTACTCTTTAGATGAGAACGCGACTGTAGATCGTTTTTAAGATTTCCACTCTGAAGGGTGGTTTCACTTTTTTGCGTTTTAAGCCCCCAAAACGCCATCGCCGTGTAAACGAAAGGCACATCCGATAAAATATTTTTACGTTTTCACCCTCGAGCGGTCTCGTGTAAACAGGCCCTTAGACTTTAAGTTTTCTAGAGTTTTAATAAGTGATTATGTATTTTCACAACAGCATCCAAAACATTTTCCATTCTGAAATGTGGCCATTGCTTTGTTCATTATCATTTATTTCTTTACCCAAGCAGGGTTATTGTAATTTATTATTATAGTATAATTGAAATCAATAAAATATACGCCTATATAGTATTTGATAAACTAAACGAACATATGAACAAATGTGTTTATTTTAGCAATGAACTGAAAAAGGTTTGAAAAGGTAAAATTTTAAAGGGGACATTCCTCAATACTTTTTTAAGATGTCAAATAAATCTTTGGTGTCCCCAGAGTACGTATTCGAAGTTCTAGCTCAAAACACCATATAGATAATTTATTATAGCATGTTAAAATTGCCACTTTGTAGGTGTGAGCAAAAATGTGCCGTTTTTGGGTGTGTCCTTTTAAATGCAAATGAGCTGATCTCTGCACTAAATGCCAGTGCAGTTGTTGGATAGTGCAGATTAAGGGGTGATATCCCCTTCTGACGTCACAAGGGGAGCCAAATTTCAATTACCTATTTTTTCCACATGCTTGATCTTTTTCACATTTTAGAATCACTGGGGACCCAATTATAGCACTTAAACATGGAAAAATGTCAGATTTTCATGATATGTCCCCTTTAACTTAAATTTGCAATTTTTCGTTACTGACAGTTCTGAATAAACTGTCTGAATACCAATGCTATCTCATGGCAATTCGTACGTATTTTACGAGATGGCCAATTCGGATCAATTCCTATGATCACATTTGTACATTTATGTGCGATTTGCCTTTCCCTTTGTGACAATGGGGTTTGGGTAGAGTTTAGTTTTTATGTTAATAGTATGTTTTTGCATGATTAACTTCGTACGTATTTATACAATATAGTCAATTCGTAAAACATGAATTCTCTTGAATACTCCATTTGTTTTCTTTTTATGATTTTGGAACACAAAATGTTGATAATTTGCGATATACACAAAAATATGTATGGAAACAGCTTAAGGTCAGAATTTTTTGCGATATACCAAAACTTATGCGATAATTCGGTTTCGTCATTCGTGACGTAATCACACACTGTAGACAGAAAATTTCGCAAACTTTTTTTAAGCATATTTACTTTGTCAGTATTTACTTGGTCGATAAGCTTGAATTTATTCTAGATTATACTACGGGTCCGTTGAATGCTTTAATCTGATTTGCTGATGAACATTCCGCTTCGCATCGTGGCAGCATCACCACCTCGGGTATGTATTATTTTTCTAATAATTCAACGGCCCCTCGTCAATTATTCCTTACTTATTAGATGTGACAAAAATACTCGCCTGAACTCAGTTTACTTTTAGATTTACTACTTTGTTTTAATACAAAACGTTACCTATCAAGTCATTGACTGATTAGGCAGCATCACAGCTGCCTTCAGTTTAGGACAAACCCAGAGAGATCATGTACCAAAGCACTTGAGGTTTTCCCATAATTTCACTTTTCTCACTAATTGTGGCCTGTTTCCTCTTAATCCACCCTTGTATATCCACCACATCATTGCAGCGCCAGCTTTACAAGTGTGGGAAGGCAATAATTCTCAGTTGCCTCCAGCTTCGTCTCTGAAGTTTTCGCGCTGGCACGTATCCTACTCGTTGTTGTGAGGCTTTCTCTCTCTCTTCATCTGATCTGCTACAATGAAAAGTGGGGAATGTGGGGCAGCCACACACTGTGAAGTCTCTCATACTGGGAATTCACACAATAACAGTAAGTGGCTAGTGCAAAGACACCGACTCTAGGGATCCAAAGCTTCTTACGTTCTACCTACTGTTATGTTTTTGAGAGTGACGGATACAGAGGCCTGAGCTCTCAAGCCCTGTTGAAGTGAAAGTAAAGCTGCAGTAATATGGTATATATGGTTACTAGCTTGGTGAGACTGGCCTTATACAGGTTCAAATCCATTAATAATTGAAAGGCATTGAAGTTGCCACTGCCTCCTGTAAATAAGCATTCCCTTAGGGTTATGAAGGACCTGAAGTAGATTAGGAGAGGGAGAGAGAGAGAGAGAGAGAGAGGATTGAGATCAATGGCAGCCCAGTTTCGAACCCATGTCACCCATACGGTCGCCAAGCTCAACATGTTCTAGGAGCACATGCACAAACTGCATCACCTATGTAAGCATCATGCTGCAACTTGAACCTGACAGTTTTATTGCAGCACAGTAGAAAGTTTCTGCATTGGAGGTAAGGTACTTTATTAATAGGAGAGTATTTTAAATGAGTTATAGAGGTGTACTGCTTCAAGCGCTGTGACTCTGCCATGATGTATTACACTTAGCAATATGTTAAAGGACCTCTGTATGATCTCCGCTAGCTGTGCGGTGGAAGAGGTGGATGCTGCAAGAAACACAGTCAGAGACGCCCTTGTCAAATTAGAAAGTTAAATTTTTTAACAATGATTTATATGAAGACGATTCAGAAATGTTATTATAAGTCATTTTTTATTAAAGTGTAGATGTAAAAACACAAAAAGCATAGCAGTAACTTTTCTCTGGTCAGATAATTTTATTTAATTAATTATAATATTTAATTAAATTATCCCATTAGCTACAGTGGGGTGCAATGATAAACTGTCAGAACAGGCAATATATTCATAAAGGCTATTTAGAAATGTATGTAGTGTTATTGCTATCTCACAAGAATTTGTACATACTTTGCGAATTAACTAATTAGTATTAATTAGGGATGCATAACAATTAATCGCGATTAATGTATAGTAGAATAAAAGTTTTTGTTTACATAATATATGTGTGTAAACTGTGTATAATAATTATGTATTTATAAATATGCACACATGTATTATTTTAAGAAAAATATATATTTATATATTAAATATTTATATATAATAGAAATTATACATTAATATACAAATGTATATACACATGTAAACATTTCTTAAATATACATGCATGTGTGTGCATTTATCTATACAAAGTTATTATACACAGTTCACACACATATATTATGTAAACAAAAACTTTTATTCTGCTATAGATTAATCGCGTTTAATTGTTACACTGAAAAAATTATTCATTCAATTTACTCAATTTTTTAAGGTAAGTGGTTGCAATCAATTTATTTAGGTTACATTTAAACAAAAAGATTAGTAAAGTAAAATAAAATAAAAAATCTTTTGTTTAAATGTAGCTTAAATAAATATATTGCAACGACTTACCTTAAAAAAATTGAGTAAATTGAATGATTCATTTTTTCAGTAACCTAGTATGAATTCATATGACCACATTCGTAGATTTTTGTACGATTTTCCTTGACCTCTTTGATGTTGGGGTTAGCTGCAGGGTTAAGGGTTGGTCTTCGTTATTGTTTTTCCATGAGAATCGTATGTTTTTTGCACTATTACACTGAAAAAAATTATTTATTCAATTTACTCAGTTTTTTTAAGGTAAGTGGTTGCAATCAATTTATTTAAACTACATTTAAACAAAAAAGATTAGTAAAGTAAAATAAAATACAAAAAACTGTAGCTTAAATAAATTGATTGCAACCACTTACCTTAAAAATATTGAGTAGATAGAATTAATCATTTTTTTCAGTGATAGCTTCGTATGAATTCATACGAATTAGTCAACTCTTAAAATATGTACGAATTCTCCTAAAATCAGGCTGGTTGTGTTGAGGTCTTCTGCACTGATCTTGGTCTTCATCACCCAGCCTTGTGTTTCGGCACCAATGTGTTAGCAGTCAGTCGACTCTACGAATGACAGATCTGTGATGGATTGTTGTGCAGCGAAGCTGAACTGCATAGCCGCTTGGTTTCGGTTTGTTCCACAGCACCCGCGGCCAAAAGAGAGACCCTGCGCATTGAAGCACCAGCTCAAAGGTTCAAAGCGTTACTTTCATGCGCTATTGCCGGTAACATGGCCATTTCTTTGGTGGATCTGAGGAAATGGTTTGAATGTAATGAGCAGATCTCAGATCACAGAAGTGATCAGTCTGCACCATTTACACTGAATTACTCTCTTTCGTTGTTTGGATGACGGCCAGTACCAGCAACATATGCTCAATGAGACCGATTACTGTTGTGGATAAATGGAAATGTCTGATTTTTTGCTTTGGCCAGGTGTTGCAGTCATTATTGGTGGGATGTTTTTATTTCTCACTGTGAATCACCATCAACATTGGTAAAAATGACACATAAATCAATGCTGTCAGACAAAACCAAGGACTTGGATCTAATAAAAATTTACCCTCAGTGTTCAGGGTCGGTTACCTGTGATGGGAGCCGTTGGAGGTAGGAGACATAAAGTTCTCATGAAGGGTTAGGATGAGACCAAGATAAACACAATTACCTGATGTAGATGTGTTATGTTATGTCAGGGTCAACACAATGACTTGCTAGCATTGTTATTCAGAAGCTAACAAAGTATTAAGAGTACAAGGCCATGTTAAACGGACAGTCCGTTTTTTTTTAGAAAATATGGTCATTTTCCAGCTCCCGTAAAGCGAAACATTTGATTTTTACCGGTTTGGAATCCATTCAGCTGATCTCTGGATCTGGCTGTACCACTTTTAGCATAGCTTAGCATAATCCATTAAATCTGATTAGACCATTAGCATCGCGCTAAAATATAACCAGAGTTGTAAAAAATTTTCACCATTTTAGGCGCTGCGTAGTGATATTACGCAGCGACTGAAAATAGTCCCCTGCTATTAATAGTAACCATTAATTATTGGCTGCTGCGCAATATCACTACACCTGCTGCAGCCATGTTACAGCAGCAAAGTCCTTGATTATTACGCCATAATGAGAGTATAGTTTCTAGCCATATCGCCTAGATAATCGCAATCTTTAAGTTTTCGTCGATCTTAGTACACAATGTAACTACAGAAGAGTCAAGTTTTAATAAAAAAAAAATATCGAAACTCTTTCGTTATTTTTTAGCGCGATGCTAATGGTCTAATCAGATTCAATGGATTATGCTAAACTAAGCTAAAAGTGGTACAGCCAGACCTGGAGATCAGCTGAATAGATTCCAAAACGGTAAAAATCAAATGTTTAACTCTAGGGGAGCTGGAAAAGGAGCATTATTTTCAAAAAAGTGGAGTGTCCATTTAAGTGATTATTACTCCAATATGCTTTATGTCCAGCTGCACTACTTCCTGAACTTCAGCCAGCTCCTTGTTTCCTGTCTGCCATTATTGGACAAACCGATTAATCCAGGTGTGTCTGATTATTGTTGTTGTGACTACTGAGGTCAGGCACACCTGGATTAATCAGTTAGTTTGTGAATACTGAGGTCAGGCACACCTGGATTAATCAGTTTGTCCAATAATGGCAGATAGGAAACAAGGAGCTGGCTGAAGTTCAGGAAGTAGTGCAGCTGGACATAAAGCATATTGGAGTAATAATCACTTACGAAAGATGCTAGACGCCACCTCCGTCAAGAACTAGATAATGATATAAGCCAAATGCTCTCGGCACTTATAATCCACTTGATCCCATTTTTCTGAAGCCATACAACAGTTTGGAGAGTTTCGTAAAGGCCGGTCTGTACTATAATTCTGTATTCACTGATAATCTTGAGTGATTATATAAAGTGGGTGTGTGGTCTTTGAACAGCACTGAGTGCTGTGTCTTTGATCATTGTTTATTTTTAATTCCATTAAAACTGTAGCTCCGTTTGCAGCTCAGTTACTCCTTGAAGCTAATCTGAGGCTAGCATTGCCAGTTTTTGGACATATTTTGAAGTTTTGCTGCGTGTTGGGTTTGTATTAGTTACGTAACTCCAGAACCTGCTTCGCAATGATAACAGAAAGCTTACGGCAGCCAGGACGGAAACTCGGAGGGATTTAATCCCACAGCATTGCAGATTATCATTGGGTAGCAGAGATGCTGACAGGACCCGCTCCTTTGTCTTGGTTTTGACATTGCATGATTTTGCACAGTTAATATTAGCAGGATAGAAATCATGGGAAACGGGCTGACTTGCAACATGTGCCCACGGTGCCAGAGTGCACGAGACGGTTCATAAACACTGAATCATTTATGATTATTTTATAAGTCATTTATAGTGTTCCACTGACTAAAGGGAGCAAACAAAGTAGGATATTAATAATTTAGTTGTCAAAAATTGAGGTGATGTGAACGGGTTTGGATCTTGATCAATTAGTGTCTGTCAATGGCTGCTTGCCAGAACAACAAATTAGAACGGGATTTTGGGTAAATCTAAATTTAATGTTAAAAATTTTGCAGTTTTACAGAGTTGATTAACAGCGCATGAGGGACCTTGGTGCCAACAGATTGAAATTCAATTGGAAGCAGAATCCATTTAAGCAAAATACTGAAAACATTACATTGAACAGATTGTAGAGGGATGTGAGCCTTCTTTGAATGTTCACATTTAAGCTTGACAAGCTAAGAGACGTAATTACTAAAAGCAAAACATGGCATTTGGAGCATGCATGGATTAGTTTTCCATCTGTTCTGTTAATATTATGTAATATTGACAAGGTCCATAGGCTGTACATCTCTAACCCTTTCGGGCTACAGTAGAATAGGTTTGATTATGTCGGTCATAAACACAACATTTCAGCTCCAATTATTGGCTTACTAAAACAAAACATTCTCTTGCAAACTCAAATTAGCACAGATGCTGTTGAAACGCTTTACTGCGTTTCTTCAAAACTCTTCTGAGTCCTCATAACCAGTTGTAGCGAACATGACATCTAATTTCTCTGACACCAAGTCTCTCATACGCCTTCATTAGATTTCATTAAAAGGCTGGTGAAGATTATTACTCGCTGCAAATGCAATTTAACCCTTGGCCAGTAATGATTAGGACACGGAATCTACCATACCAGCGTACTTCTGGGACAGAATCTGAAGATTTTTAGATGTTGTGCATATATTATCTAAATGTCACCCGGCTGGGTGTACAGCAGAGAACGGCAGATGTTATTTTCCATTTGGACGCTGCCTGATTTTTTATTGGATTGTGTCCTCAGTGCTTCAGATTAATTTGTGCGGTGATATGAGGATTATAGTACTCAACAGGAAGAGATAGAATAATCTTCATATAATAATCAATATAGTCTTCTTTCTTTTAATTAATCATGATGCTCAAAATGGCTTAAACGTTTATAAAAACCAAGGCTGGGATGAAAAAATATACCTTGATTTTTTTAGCCTTTGGAAATATTTGGTGTTTTGTAATATAAAACATTTACTGTTGCTTGGTACTGTCGATTCAAAGTAAGAACTAGAAAATATACTGTATTATCGCAAGGAATAATAATTTTGAATTATTTAAATATAAATCTGACTTATTTTGCTTATATAATATATTAATATATAAAAATGAAATGCATAGACTTCCATGATTGTTTTTGTGTGATGATTAGGGCTGTCACAATAATTAAATAACCATCTCACAGCGATTGTTTGACCTCAATGCAATGATTTCAGATCACCGCAATGATTGCACATCTCTCTAAAAACACAAGGGGGAGCTGCAGCGCCTGTATAAATGAGATAGTATCTAATGCGGCTTCTTGACTGACAAGGTAACGCGTTACATTGCAAAGCCATTCAGTACAGTGGAAAACGCATTTAAAGAAATGCTACAAATCTTTGATACGTAGTACCAACTGCCAGGTAAAACATTAACTTCCAAAAGAGCAATTCCAAATTTAGCGAAGTGAACGATGCTATTCTTAAGGATCTGTAAGGAATTGATTTTTTTGCAGGCACTAAAGACATGTGGTCATGTACTAATATGACCTAATAGGATTGGCTACTATTTAAGGCCTGTTCTGCTATAGTCAGTTTATTTTGATTTCATTTTTTATTTTCAGTTATTTTTCAGACACTTTATTGTATTTATTTCTTATGAAGAATTTTCAGTTTTTGAAAGATATATTCATTAAATAATTACTTTTAAAGGTACAGTGTGTACATTTTAGCGGCATCTAGTGGTGAGGTTGTGAATTGCAACCAACGGCTCAGTCCACTGCTCACCTCCTGCTTTTGAAACACATAGAGAAGCTACGGTAGCCGCCACCGGACAAACATGTCATCGTTGGAGATAACTTAGTAAAAAAGTTTGTCTGTTAAGGGCTTCTGTAGAAACATGGCGGCACAAAATGGCGGCTTCCATGTAAGGGGACCCTCTGTGTATGTAGATAAAACGTCTCATTCTAATGCAATAAACACATAACGTTTCATTATGAAAGGTCTTTATACACCCTTGATAATTTAGTTTTGTATATTATTTTGCATTTCTGTCAAGAGATCCTTCTAAAAATTACACACTGCACCTTTAAATATGTGTTATGTGTATTAATATTTACTACCAGGTAAACCTTGCAAAAGATTTCAATTAAATAATCACAACAACGTGTGAGTATTATTTAATGAACAAAAAAATCTATGAGAATTAAACGTCAAAGCTCTAAAACAGGCAATTAATCGTCATAATTGGCACAATTTATTAGACAATTAACCGTCAGCTAAATTTCATAACCGTGACAGCCCTAGTGAGGATGCATATCTTTATAGGGAATGTGGAGTTGACGTCACGCGGTGTTGCATTATGTGAATCCGCCATATTTGCAGGCACGCGTCCTATCCCGCTGTATTTGAGTTCATGTGTTGGAGGTTCTTTTTGTATTTTCTGTCGAGATTTTAATAAACTTCGATATGTTTGGTCAGTACTGCTCGATCAAGCAGGTCACGCGATCGTTCAGGGAGGAAACTGAACAACGGAATACGTTTTTCCAGCTTTTATTCGTGGAAAAAACAAAGGAAGCCGGTGCAGGAGCTGACGAAAAGACGCCGGATCGCGTGGTTTGCGTGCTGCAATCAGGAGAAAAACGTTTACTTTTCAAAAAAAATCTCTGCATCAACGAGAGTGTGTTCGCTGCATTTTCAGGCATTCAGTAATTTGTGATTAATAAAAGCAGAACCACTTAAATTGTCTTGTTTTTATGCTAACACTGTCAAACTAACTTGCAAATGTAAGTTATTGATTGATTCATTCATTCATTTCTGATCACCCTAAACACATGAGTTATAAAAAATAAATATTTAGACAATTTTGACGATTGTAACACATATTTTTTATTAAATGCAACTGCTCAAACCCACTGCTTGTGACTCTTTAAATAACAACGTTAGCTAAATATTTAGCATTTTGTTTGTTTTAATAACTTGGCCAAAACAGAAGTGCCATCTTATGAACATGTGTTGATTCATCGCACAGAATACAACGGAGAAATTATTTTCTAGAATCATTAAGATACGTAGGTATTAACACATTGTCAGTAAATAGCTGGTTTGCCAACCATAAGACTCCAAAAGAAGAAGTGTCACCTTACTATAAGCTTGAAGGGATTTATAGCTCTTAAACTCCTGCAAAGTGTAAATAAAGTCCTGCAAAAACAAGGTAATTGACCAGATATGTAAGCGGAGGTCCGTAATCCAGTCTTGGGCTGCTAAATCATATGGATCTATGTTGTTTATTTGTCCAAATAAAGTTTTTTGGCAGTAGCATTTAGTTTCTCCCGATAGGGTCCCTTCTCTTTTTCTTTCAACTTCTCGATTTCTTCCGTTCTTCTTCAATTTTACCTAGTTTTAGCTTAACATGCCCACAATTAAATGGCATAGCGGTCGGCGGTTCCTCTAAACATGGCGCCCACGTCCCATAATGCAACACTGTGGTGACGTACATTAACATTCCCTATATCAGAATTTAAATTTGTTATTGATGTTTGGTGGTAGGTTGCTTGCTGACCTGTACTGTAAGTGATTTAGCTGATTTACTATACACTATTTATACAACAAAATGGCTGTGTATATATACTGTATAGTGCATAAGTATGCAATTTGGGATGCACCTAACTAATCAAATGTCAGTCTTTAGGAAACCGATTGCTCGTTGTAATCTGAATTTTACCTGCTGTAGAAAACAATGATGGATTTAAAAAATAGAGGAAGTATAGCCTTGAATTGAGGAAGCAAGACTAGTTACAGTATTTCTATTACACGTCCTCTTCTGTGCCATGTGCTCAGCAGTATTGCTTCTAATGGCCTCGTTCTGTATTAACCCTCTGTGGGGACTGAGTAATAAATTAATACCAGCATTTAGCTATTACTAGATAGACCAGCAGTTTACATTAACATTTAATCATTTAGTGGATGCTTTTAGCTAAAGCTACTTACAAATGAGGAACATTGCAAGCAATTCATTATATACAGTAGGAGGTACTGGCAGTACCGCAATGCAGAGAGTAAGCTAAAATACTGTAGTAAAGATGCTAGAGCAGAAGTAAAAAATGTAAAGATAAGAAAAAGAGAACAGGAAGAGTTTTTTTTATTGCATATCGTTTTATATATAGTGCCTTTGAATGTTACTGTAATGTATACGAAATGAGTTGTAATGGCCTCAGCAGGTTCAAGTGGCACTTGGCACATCTTCATATTTTCATCTCCCTAAAATGGCTAGTTTCATAAAAAAAAGTATTAAAATACAAATACAGAGCATTTTCCTTACAGTAGCTGTATTGACTATGCACAATTATTTGGTTAGCCGCATTTCATTATTTACTGTACGTTTATTTTAAAGGTGGCGAGGTGTAGCCTACTCACAGTAGATTTTTTACTTCGTGAGCTGTTTTCCTAGCTGTGTCAGAGTGATGAAGAGCTGTCACGAATTCACCACTCCAGTTAATTACATGAGCACGTTTGTCTTTCTTTATCATTTCGTCTCTCTTTATCGTGCATGCTTTCACTCCTTGTTTTCATTCTGCCCACCCTCTTATTATTTCAGCCAGCCGAATGAAAACTGATTCAGCCAGTTGCCTGTTATTATTATGCACATTCGAAAGTTCCTGACCTTGATTTCCTTGAAATCATTGAGATGCGATGCACACCGGAAGAACGTAATGAGAAATTCCAGCCTCTAGGTCCGCTTGTAAGCACTGATGGGCTTCCCACATCTTCATAGCGAATTACAGACACCTGCATTTCAATCGGCTGAGGGTTTGAAAGTCTTTAAATTATTTTATTGTCTCGCATGGCCCCACCTCAGGGATGTAAAATCACTTGACCCTCAATTTAGTCCATCATCCAACAGAGATCAACAGAAACTGCTATTAGCAGCCTTGGTTAGAGAACATTTCTCTATATATTTTCACCGTAGAGATCAACAAAAAAGGAGTTCCCAGCCAGGAACCATAAGTAACCAGCTCCAACATGAAAATCTTTGATTAAGCGAGGGTATAAAAAGTCTGCTTGAATGTTTTTTTTATTAGGCTATTAACTTTAACTCACATGATGCATTGCAAACAACGGAATAAAAATTGATGCTGAAATAAAAAGCTGTTGACTTAGTCAAATTAATTTATTATAGTGCAAATGACTTAAAGTTTCATTGATTATTTGTGGAAATAAATGTATTTGATATTTAGCGTTTAAAAAAATGAAGTGAACACATATATAGTAGTGTTAGTAGTGCAATGCATCATGGGAGGGGGTGGTCACTGCAGGGCTTTTGAGGCACTTCTTATTTCTATCATAACATCGACCTTTCTGAATAATGGAGCTCTCTTCAAGATTAAGGGTATTGCTATTTATCAAGATATTCAACAGTTAAACCTAAAGCATATTATTAAAGGGGTCATGAGATAAGGAATCAAATTTATCTTGATATTTTGATAAATAAGAAGCCTTATCATTAATATATCCTGCTTAGAACATCTTTCACGTTAATAATAAAAGCATTTATTGCAATGAAATGCAAAATGGCTGGAAAATAAGATAACAAGGTAGATTAATTTTCATACCTACCAGTGTCAGCTCGTGACTGCTCATCCGAGGGGCGCAAATTCAAAATATGTGTTCGGCGTGTCGTGTGTTGCTTGTGTATTCAAAATATGTGTTTGTTACATCATGTGAACCATGTGCATCACGTGTTTTGTCAAGGTGGGTGCCTGCTGCATATGCGTCAAAACTGTTTATGATAAAAGAGACGCTCACGTTCAAAAAGTACAAGCAAGAAACCCCCTAACTGTAAACTCTGATTATGCATGAGATTATGCGAGTATCAGGCAAATGCGAGCATCTCTTTTATCATAAACCCTTTAGACGCATCTGCAGCAGGCACTTATTATGACAAGACCCGTGATGCACACAGGATCTCTCGACGACCAGAATACATATTTTGAAAAAAGGAACCACACACATGACATGCTACATACATGTTGTGACGAACTTCGCATCGAGCGCCTTTGTAAAAAGAAGTCACCGGACGCCACTGATACCTACCTACCAAGATGACAACACATCATTGTATTGTTGGCTCCGCCCACTGGCATTTAGTCTGAAAAGGGACTCTGAAGGTGTAGTGGTTTAAAATCGTTATAAGATTGTAATAACAGTAAGAATTTCTTAAAGGGGAACCGCACAAATCAGACCGTTTCAGTCAGAGAATGAAAAACTGAGTGGAAACGTCATAAATTGCTTAATTTTATATTTTTGGGGGGCAAAACACCTCAGGGAAAGAAAAAATTATTATTAAAAAAACGCAGATCATGACCCCTTTAATGTGCATATTAACAACTTTGGGGTACTTTATATATATAAAAAAATTGTTATTAAAAGTAAATTTCCCTGTTTGAAAAAAGTGACATTCGTACATCCGGAATCCATTTTTTTTTTTAATTTGCTTGATTGTGATCTCTGGCTGGACATCTGTAAAGGATTCTCTGAACGTTGTTCACGTGTTTTTCTCTCTCTCTCTCTCTCTCTCTCTTTCCTTTTGAAGACGGCACGCTTCTTTGCCCCTCGATGTCACAGATAACCCCGGCAACTTTATTGTTCCACTGTGTCGAAGAAGTTACCCCTGTCGCAAATGGAAGTCTGCATCCCTTGGGTAAATGGAAGGGTTTCATTTTCGCTTGCTTAACTTATGCCAGAATGTCAAAGCTGCTGCATGTGCAAACGGTTTTATTTTCCACATGTTAGTGGCCTGGTGTCAGGCAATGCAAATTGCTGCATTCTCATAACAATGGTGTATGGCTGAAAACACATTCTCATCATTTAATTGCCGTATCTGCTATATCTGGACCGCAGCGGTTCTGAAAATCTTTCTCTTTGTGGCCTCTGTATACCTTTACTTTGAGAAAGATTGGTAATGGACCTCCTGTGTCTTAGAGTGCAGTCAGATGGAAAATGAAGAGAAACAGAGATTCCCCCCACTGTGGAGTTGCTGGATGTTGTGTTGTTGACTGTGTGACGTGTCATGTGACATGGTAAAGGTTTTTACTACATCAGGCTTACCAAAAGGGATTAAAATAGGCCATGAAGGCTGAACGTTACTATGATTTTACCACAGTTAATGTGTGTTTTCTATTTGTAAACATTAGATGGCACAGTTATGAAAGACACCAATGTTTAATAAGTAGTGTTAAAAACGTATTATATTACTGCACCACATGATCTTGGCAAATTAACATAGCATGCTCCAAATGTGCTATAATAGGTGTTTAAAGTTATTTTGCAACCACCTTGAACAAGGCTTGTCCAATAAGAATTTAAAGTAAGAAATTTGTATTTTATCCAAGAACAGTTATGTTGCTGTATTTTTTATGATTTGTGCAGTAAAAGTTTAAAATAGTTGCTCGGACAGAGTCTAGTCCTAGACTAAAATGCATGTTTAAGCTGCGCCTTAATTTAAAAACATCCTGCCCTGACATATCTTAACATATATCAGTGACATAGTTTGGTCTCAAAATGCACGACAGTGATTGTTCCTAAGGTATGTTTGTAAAAGCTACTTAAATGTCCTAAAATAGCAAAGGCCTATTTCTGGATTAATCTAACCCTGTCTGGGAAAATGCCCCTAAATGTTCAGTGGCACAAAGACGACAAACCAAGCGCCTAAAAATGTATTTTTTAAAAAGCTTGTATTAATTAAGACTCAATTTATTAGCTAAATTATTAGCCTATTATTCTTTTTGTTATTTCTTAGAGGCATTCAAGTAGTTGCTTCCTGTCTTTCTGGTTGCACCACCTGATCTCTCCAATGAATTTAAATTTCAAAAGACGTCTGCTTTGATTCTGGTATAAGCTTTTTCCTGTGATATCAAATTTATAAATATACTTTTTAAATACAATTACATGTGTATGACAGAATATTTTTTTAGTTTTACATTGGTTGTACCACCTGACACAAAAAGTGTACACTGCAAAAAATGACTATCTTACTTAGTATTTTTGTCTTGTTTTCAATAGAAATATCTAAAAATTCTTAAATTAAGATGTTTTTTCTTGATGAGCAAAACGACCTAAGTAAATAAGTCTAAATTTAAGACAAATAATATACAATTTAAGTGAAATTGTCCTTAAAACAAGCTAAATTATCTGCCAATGGGGTGAGAAAAAAATTTGTCAAGTAAAATTTTCTCACCCCATTGGCAGATATTTTTGCTTGTTTTAAGCATAAATTCACTTAAATTGTATATATTTTGTCTAAAAACTAGTATTATTTTCTTAGGTCATTTTGCTCATCAAGAAAATACATCTTGATTTAAGAATTTTAAGATATTTCTACTGAAAACAAGACAAAAGTACTAAGTAAGAAAGTCATTTTTTGCAGTGTACCAGCCTACCCATTACATTAAAGTGGCTACTTTTTCAGTATTTAAGAGAAATCTTCACTTCACTGCAAAAAAATGACTTTCTTACTTAGTATTTTTGTCTTGTTTTCAGTAAAAATATCTAAAAATTCTTAAATAAAGATGTATTTTCTTGATGAGAAAAATGACCTAGGTAAATAAAAATCTGCCAATGAAATAAGAAAAATGTTCTTGAATTAAGTTTTATTTCAAGAAATAATTTCTTATTCCATTTGCAGATTTTTTTTGCTTGTGTTTAGCACTAATTTATTTAGAGACTTATTTTCCTAGGTCATTTTTCTCATCAAGAAAATGCATCTTATTTTAAGAATTTTTAGATATTTTACTGAAAACAAGGCAAAAATGCTAAGTAAGAAAGTCATTTTTTTGCAGTGAAGTGAAGATTTCTCTTAAATACTGAAAAAGTAGCCACTTTTGTTTTCATTAAGCCATAAAGACCACCTGGATGATGTGATATCAAGTTTACGGTTTATACTTGGTAACTTAATAAAATGCCCATGATTGCAATTGTACCGCATTGACATTTGAGAACACATTGCTGGACAAAAGTTTTTTAATTATCCTAACATCCCAACAACTACTGTTATTTGGCAAGTTTGTTTATAGGAAAGGTTTCGAACATAAATCTCCAAAGCTAATAAACTGGCCTAGCCAATAGCACGTCCAGAGGATTCCTCTGATCAGAAGCCTCGACTAGTTCGTAAGAAAAACCGTGCTAGCCTGTCATCCATGGAGGATTATTATCCTATGTCTTGTTAATTAGCTCTGTTGTTTTGCCTTGTTTGATGATTCTTAATTAGCTTTGGAGATGGCAAGTTTTGATAAACATTAGTGATTACTGTGAAGGCTCAACACGTCCCTGTACATTAACTGCCGTTGACCACGGATCGGAATAACACGGCAGGCTTAGTTAGAGCGTAACTACAAATAACGTCAGTCATCCCGCAGGATCTTGGGCTCAAAGAGTTAGCTGGAGGGTATCTCAATCCTGGTTTCATGAGATCAGGCTTTCTTTAAGCTATGATAAAACGATGTAGACATGTAAATGAAAACAGAACGGTAAGGCCAGAGAGTATTGAGCACATGATCTAAAGCAAATATTAATTTCATTTAGCTTAAGACCAAAATATGGGCAGTATGTGGGCTACAAAAGTCTTAACTGTATAGCAGAATTGCAGTAATGCAGTAATGTTTTTCATTAAATGTGGGTTAAAACAGCTCAACCCCTTAAAATATGTAATAGAATAGCTTTAATGTGATAATGTTTTAGCTCCCAAACTTGCCCACTGACCTTGCTAACTTGGTTTGGATTCATTTTATTGTAAATTGTTATGTTTAGTGCAGAAATTTTAAGCTGTGTAAATGAGATCCCAGCAAGCAATAGCCATCATTTCACCGTCAGGCTTAACTAAAAACCAGCTTTGAGTAACCAACTTATATACTGTACTATATTACATTTTCACTGATTTCCCCAATTTTGCCTTTTGTTTTAGCCTAGACGTCTTGGCTGCAGGGCCGCTGCTGGCCAAATGGGTGCCCTAGGCTTTTACTGTGGTGCCCCCTTAAGTTAAAAAAATCACACACAATGTATGCTTTCTAATCACTCTCGCTGTACTTTTACATTTCCGTGGATCGATCTGTGCAGCGCCATCGAACACACATTTGATCTTCTGCAGTCAGATGTGTATAGCAAAATGGTTTATAGTACGTCATATAGCTTGTTTGCATGTTGTTGTGATTCTTAATTATACAGAAACGTTTTTATTTTCCGAGCAACCAAGAGGATGGTGCCCCCCGGTGCGTTGGTGCCCTACGCAAACTGCGCACTCTGCGTATAGGAAGCGGCGGTACTGCTTGGCTGTTTGTACAGCTATTAGGCATTTTTAAAACGCAAAATTGCTAGCTGTGTGTTTGTGTGGGGTTTTTTTTCCGCAGTTGTGGCAGGATAATGTGCTGAAATGGGTCAAAGATTTTGTTATTTACATTTTGTAACTCATAGAAAAACTGCATCAAATGATTATATTTCATCTAATGGAACTTTGTAGAGTGTGAGACGAACGTACTGAAATGTCAAACTTCAAGCTACTGTGGTGGGGCTTTTACAAAAGTCAATCCAACTGTGCGTATATCCAGAAATAAAAATAACACCACAGAGTTTATAGAGCTCTATAGCATTGGCATACAAACTTGCATTAAAATATGTCATATTTTGTTCTAATTCCACTTTTACAACCAGTAGCTTCCTAAAACATGTTTGATGTGCAAAAATATCATCAATACTAGTGCTCGGGTCTCTGAAGGATTAAAGGGTGTCTTAAAGCCCAAAGGTGTTTTCCTTCATGCACAGTAACCATTTTAAGATGTGTGAAAGACATAGAGCACCAGTGAAATTGACATGACTCTGGGAATTGAAGAAGCACTAAGGAAATGAGTATTGATCAGAGACCCAAGTGCAGTTTCAGCTACACAGGTTAAGACAATCTTCTAGCCATGTCTCAGAACCGGGGGATTAAATGGTATTGTTGTGCTCCTCTTCAGTACCTCATTACTAGCTAACAAGTTAAAATAGCATTTCTGTATAAAGAATGGAAATAAGTGTAAAGACCATTGTTGGTTGTTAAACACAGTAAAAGATAATTCTAGCCTCTGCTGCACATTAGCATGCAAATTGCAATCACTGAACGTCAACAGTGGTTCTTAATTGCCACAGCCTCATATTAGTAATCCAGGACTCCACTCAGAGACCGTGGGATCGATAGTGCTGTTTGGCCTTTGTAAATGCTTTGAGATTTGGCTGATTGTAAATTAGGCAAGCATACACTCTGCACTCTAAAAAGAAATGGTGAGTTGTTGCAGCCGGTTGGGAAAATATGGACAAACTTATATTAACATAGAAAATGGCCATATTTTACCCAACCATAGATTGAAACAACCCATCATTTAAAAAAATAGCAGCTGCAAAGTTAGTAGTTCTATTATTCATTATGTTTCAAATTTTAGAATGGCATACTTTTTTCAAGTCTTATTATTTTTGAAGCGCTTTTCAGTTTTTGTGCTGTAGCAAAGCAAGCATACAGTACAGCACCTACACACAGTACTACCATACTGGGGTGCGTTTCCCGAAAGCATCATTGCTAACTAAGTTAGCAACTTTGTTGGTTGCAATGCAATTTCCCATTGCCAACCAACTAAGTTGCTAACAGGTTAGCAATGATGCTTTTGGAAAACTCACCCCTGCTTAGCTTAGCGGTCTTTATCCTTTTTCGGGTTGAGGACCCCTTAATCGATGAAGTGGTGGAGCTGACAACCCCAGTACATATATGAAATTAAGACTGGATTAACATACTTTGTTATGGTGGTTACAATACAAAACTATTAAAATAATCATTTTGGTATACACTGTCTCATACTGTTAACATAATACATAACATTAACATTTTCTGAATAGATTTTAATGTGGAAACTTTAATTTTAATCAAGGTTTAATTTTAATTATTAGCCTATTAATGCATTTGTTACATGCCTAATTTCATTTTTCCAAAAAAAAAAAAAAGAATAATATTTGGAGGACCCCTGCTAATACCACCAGGGACCTCCAAAGGGCCCCGGACCCCCTGTTTCCAGTCATAATCTCATAAATTCTAAAAAATATATAATTTTTTGCTAATACTCTGTGGGGTGGTTTCCCAGACAGGGATTAGACTAGTCCTAGACTAAAATAAGTGTAAGAGCTCTCCAAACTGAAAACAACTTGCACTGACATATGTTAAAATCGAGGGGCAACCTTCCGATCTCTCTGATGAAGCCGGAAGTGATTCAAAACTGCAATTCATTGACTGGCCACTAGAGGCTGGCTCCAAAAGGGAGTCAATTCCCATAGACCTCCATGGTAAAATGGCCAACTTTTCAGTACAAAAGAATATATTACAGTCTGGTACAAAAATAGTTCTTGGTCTATATTGCTAAGTTTGCCCTTCTTGACAACTGTGAGGGGGGTGAATGTTTTTCTAACTCATCCGTTTAAATGATATTAAGCCTTAAATTTCTGCATAATTAAGGGCGTGGCCACTTGAGTGATGGTTGAACAGCCACTGCTGTAGAATTGAGCTAGGCGGGCATGGTTTCAGCAACCAGTCACCTCAGTTTCACCAACGGCCTTTTACCCATTATCGGATATCCGGGAGTGATGCGCGGTGACGCTCGGCCAAGATGGCGATGACAGGCACTGCCTACTTAAAGAACAAGATCGGTATTTTACACTTAAAGCCCTGTTTTCAGATTGTTTATGATGAAATAGAACGGTTTTGACTGAAATTTGGACATATGATGCTGGCCCGGGATTTTCCGGTTTCTGTTGTGTCACCCCACCACCTCTGCAGTGGCTGCATGGGTGCACTGGAACAATCCTTCCTAAAATGCATTAAACTTTTGTTTAGAAAAACTTTATTGATATGCTCACACAAAAATCGCTGCAAAAGATGCTTTCCAACAGGTGTTTTAGCATTCGTTGTAAACTTGTGGACCTATTTTTCCAAACTCCTCATACCCGTACATTCTTCCGTTGAGAGCTTGAATAATAGAACTCCAGCCCAGTTGGTGGCGATATTCCACCTTTGCCAATTACAAGAATACAAACAACGTTCCCGGCCCAGAGTAATACTGTACCTCACAGCACATCTAATACAAGTCAATGGAGTTGGACAAAACTAAGATAAAACCTGTTGGAATGCGTCTTTTGCAGCGATTTACGTGCGAGCACACCAGTGAACACCCCCGACCACTCGGTGAGTTTCACGTCTTTGTAAAGGAAAGTTTAATGCATTTTAGGAAGGACCGTTCCAGTGCACCTATGCAGCCATTATAGAGGTGGGGGGTAATACAACAAACACCCAAAAATTCTCGGGCCGGCATCATGTGTCCACATTTCAGTCAAAACGGTTCTATTTCATCATAAACAATCTGAAAACAGGGCTTTAATTGTAAAATACCGAACTTGTCCTTCAAGCTTCAAAAACGATCTTCAGAAACCTATGGGTGACGTCACGGACACTACGTTCATATTTTTATACAATCTATGGTTAAAATAGATCATTTCCCTATGTTTTGCCTCAAAATGCACACCAGTAATGTTTTTAGTAAGGCATGGTTGTTAAAACTAGTTATATTTCCTAATTAAACCAAGGCCTAGTTATGGTTTAAGCTAATCCCTGTCCGGGAAACCACCCCTTATAATTATATAACTACAGTCTGTCTCCACCTCTGGTTCTTCCAGCTTAAGGGATCCTTGCCTGTCCATTAAAGGGAGTGGCTGTGCGTGCAACTCATCAGTATGCATGCTGGGTAAAGCAGAAAGTAGCCCCATTCAAATCCACTGGGCTTCTGTTCCTATCCAAGCTGCTTTGATCTTAACACTACAGCTTACACATGCAGCCCTGATACATGAGGACCTTATGTCTCCGTTCACCCACCATATTTTACCTCTTTGCTGCGCCACACGCATTTCTGAGAAAGAATGAAAGTAGCTGTCCTCTCTTGGGGGCGTATTAAATACAATCAGTCCAATTTTCTCAACTATGTTGCCTCTCTTTTGTACTTGTACTGTGTGTGTATAGTGCGTAATAACCGTCATCTGGTATAATGAGGGTGTTGGCTGTCTTTTATAAGTTTTAGGAAGTAAAGTTGGCAGGGTGAGCATTGAAGCATGAGTTTGTGCTCTGCAGTGGATCTGTTGTCAGCCATGACAGTGCGTGTGCTGGTCCAGTCTGTGCAGTTTGTCTAAATAATGTTTTAACTTGTCACCACAGGAAGAAGAATTTCAGTAAGAGTATGGCCGGTATGCTTCATTGGTAGACACTAATGGACTACAATTTAACAGATTCATGCGAACCGTTGCACTTCTTAACAGTCCCTTCTGAAAACAAGCCACTATGATTTCCGAGTGTTCTTTGTTATGCTTGCAGGTATTACAGTTTCTCTCAGTGTGATTTAGTCGATGATTATAATGCAATTTTTGAAGAAGTACACATTTACTAGAGTTATCATTTACGTTTATGCATTTGGCAGATGCTATTATACGAAGCGCCTTGCAGTGCTTTCAATTTGTACAGTGCATTTTCATCCTAATGTGTGTTGCTTGGGATCAAACCCATGACCTTTGTACTGCTAATGCAATGCTTTAAACTGGGTCACTCCAATTGTTTTGGAAAATATGCTAATTTATCAGCTCCCCTAGAGTAAAACATTTTGTTTTTACAGTTTTGGAATCCATTCAGCTGATCCCCGGGTCTGGCGAAAACACTTTTAGCATAGCTTAGCATAATCCATTGAATCTGATTAGACCATTAGCATCGCGCTAAAAATAACCAAGGAGATATTTTTCCTGTTTAAAACTTGACTCTTTTGTAGTTACATCGTGTACTAAGACCGACAGAAATTAAAAGTTGCGATTGTCTAGGCAGATATGCTAGGAACTATACTCTCATTCTGGCGTAATAATCGAGGACTTTACTGCTGTAACATGGCTGCAGGAGGCATAATGACATTACGCAGCAGCCGAAAATAGTCCCCTTAGTATCTTTCAATAGCAAAGGACTATTTTTGAGCAGTGCGTAATATCACTACACTTGCTGCAGCCATGTTACGGCAGCAAAATCCTTGATTATTACGCCAGAATGAGAATATAGTTCACAGCGTTATCTGTCTAGAAAATCTGAACTTTCAATTTTCTGTCGGCCTTAGTATGCGATGTAACTACAGAAGGGCCACGTTTTAAATAGGAAAAATATCAAAAACTCTATGCTAATGGTCTAATCAGATTCAGTGGATTTTGCTAAGCTATGCTAAAAGTGGTACCGCCAGACCCGGAGACTGGATTCCAAAACGGTAAAAATCAAATGTTTACCTCTAGGGAAAATTCACGTTTTTTTTTAAGTGGCGTGTCCTGTTAAGAGTTGAGCTACAGGAAACACCGTTTATCAGCTGTCAGGTGTAACTGGATATCTTTTTGTTGTCATAAGGCATGATGCACATTTCTTTAGCTTATCTTGAACAAGACCTGCCAGCTGACTGACAGTTTATTAGTGTATACTGTACTGTATATGAATCAGTGTGTGTCAAGTTACTAAAATGGGTAATTTCCTTATGGTTTCCGTATAAGATTATTTACAGTTGCAGTATAAGTACATTGGACATCTTTGTGGGATGACTGTTTGTATTTTGCATGTGTAAAGCAACAGCACCCCATCAATCCAAATATTAAGTCTTCAACCCAATGGCAAAATAATCTGATACTAAGAGTCGGGGAGTGTCAGACAGACTATTTATTTGGCCTTCAGGACACTCAAGGGTCGGATATTGAGGCTTAACTCCTGTCAGATGTGTATGTATGTGTGTACGTCTGCCCACACTTGACTGATTGCTAGTTGAAGAAAATGACAGTTTGCAATGGAGCAATGCTTCAGGTCCTCACAGGAGCAAGAGAGAGAGCTCTGTAGTTCAGGAGCCCTTCAGGTCTCATTCAACATTAAGACATAGACCTCCTCTGTTTCTCAGTGCAGTCGTCTTTTCATCATTAAACAAACGGCTTGAAAATAACAGAAATGTCTGAGCAGTTGTACCACAATGGCCTTTACAGGTTACACGAGCGAGGGAAATTCATCATAATTTTTCTGTTATCGACTTCATGTCTCTTTGTGTTAAATGCTATCTCAAATAAACTTTGCAGGGTTTACCAATTAGGATTTTCTGGGAAGCCAACTGAGTAGTTCTGATTGTTACCTGGTGACATTTTGTCTGGCAAAATGAATCCTCTAGAAACATATTTTAAGCAAAGATACTGGATCAGGGTTTCCCACGGCACTTTTCAGTTCGGGCGGCCCACCTAAGCTTGGAAACCCTACCGCCTTAACTAGTTCGTTAAAAAAAAATTCGCTGCAAAAAAAGGCCGTCAAGTGCATCTCAAAGAATAGCGCGGATGCTCTTCACACCATGAGCGGGCACGCACGCGGCACGCCACACGGCTGAAATGAGAAAGACGTGGTCCGGACCGTCACTGTCTGGAGGACAACTAGCCAGTTGATAAAACATCTTGGAGAATAGCGCGGACACGCTTCACACCGCGAGCGTGCATGCGCACCACACAGCCGAAATGAGATAAAGACGTGGTCCGTCATGTCTGGAGGATAGCAGTTGATAAAACACATGTCCGTGAGAACGGTAAGTGGACTTATGTTTTTGGTTTATTTAAGCCTGTTATTGTATTAGTCTATACTGTAGTTCTTGCAAATTTAAAGTAGGTTAGCTGGTGATTTTGTTGTTTGAGCAACCTGCTAGCTAGGTTTCACGTGCCTGTTGATTAGATATAATTGTTGAGCGATCTTGCTCACGCTATTTATGTGCATTATTTACGTGCTACAGTAGTTACACTCCTTTAAGATAATGTAATTAATGGTGGGAAATAATCAGTTTATACAATTTTTGCGCTATCTATCATCGTTCACCAGACGTTCTACAACATCTGCTTTAGTTTGTGTTTATTAACCCTTTAGTTTCACTTCATCACGCAGCTAATTTTGTTAGAGGTAAAACCATTAAATTCATTAATAATCTAGTATGTGTTAATTTTCTGTCGTAGTTTCTTCAAAATGAAGTTTTATTTAAGTATAAATTAAATTTAAGTATTATATTTGTTTTATTTAAATATAAAAACCAAAAATTTCATCATGACGCATATGCCCCGCCCTTTTGATTACACCCGGTCCCGCATTACCACCTTAACAAACAAATTTTCTGAGGTAAACCCTGTGGATATAACTAGATTAAGGCATTTATATTATTATAAGTAGGGGACAATGCAATGCTCAATATGGTGCTTTGGCAGCCCCGTCCCATCTCATTCTAAGGTAGTAAAAGCAATACAGTTCATTATGTAAGATCTTTATGCACCACTGATAATATAGTTATGTAGATTATATTGCATTTTTGTCCAAAGATCCTTTTAAAAGTTACACATTGCACCTTTATTGAAGATTTAAAAAAGTAAAAAAACTTTATTGTTAATTTTTAGTCACCCACATTGTAAAGTGTTGCATTATGGGAGTTACATTTTTAGATGCTAAATTCATTTTTGCACATCATGCACTTTGTCTAGCTTCATAACGTATGTGTATGCGGCCTTGGTGGTTTGCCCTAGCTTTGCGTGTGTGCACGAACTGAATTAGGCTGAACCAGCGCTAGCGTGACTGGGCGAGTGGCAGTTCTCTTAACTGTCCCGAATCTCCCTCACACCATCCCATCTTCCCCATACGGTTAAGCGATGTTTTAAAATAAATACAGTATGTCAGTCTAGACATGAACATCTTTCGCACAGTTGAAATTAAGTGACCATGAAAACAATTATACACATACACAGACATGCTGCGGGTAAAACATGCAAAAACAATGACACTGTCTTTTAAAGACATGCAGTACTGAGTAGATGGCGTGAGTCTTGTGCAGTTACATGACACAGTGGCTGACCGAATACAGCAGAGGATCTTTGGAAGGCAATGCATGTGGCTTAAGCTGAAGGAAGGACATAACAGATGATGAAATGAGGGGCGGAGGTGCAGCAAATCTAATTCATCACTATAAAGACCTATGTGCAACTTGGCGCGTCAAAGGACCCGGACAGTCCTACAGGCAGTTAATTAACTTCCCGTCCACATTGAGAACAAGCATAAGTGACACGGGTACCAGTCGGCTAAAGCAACAGTGTGAGCGTGTGTTGATTGTAGATTGAGTGCTCTGATGTACTCGTATTAGATTAAACAGAGTCGGCTGTCTAGCTTATCTCCCCGTTGCTAATGTAGTTTTGCACAACTTTTTACTGGGGGGGATGTGTAGTGGTCATTTTATATAACTTTTATATTAAAAATGGAGTTACACATTTGTAATTCTGTGGCGACAGAGATGGTTTATTGCACCCTAACCTGAGAGGCCACCGAGACATGAAATCCAATTTGATTTCTATAGGAAAGTACAATTTACTCCAAAGCTGCGACCGACTGGAACACATACAGAAATGTAATTCCTCCACTTGCACTTAGATGCTGTTCTGTGAGAGTGAAAAAAGAGTTAGAAAAAGAAATGTATACTCTATAATAACAATATGATATTAGTTTTATAAGTTGTGCCAAGAGTTTGCTTTCAAAAATCAAGAGTAAACCTAATGTACACTTTAAAGACCCCCCAAAGCAATTATCTTTTCTTTATTGGTGTTTATTACATTGCTCATTGGAATGTGTGATTCTGATTGGTCAGTCACAACATTTGCATTTTTGTTACAGTATTCCCAACCTCTCAAAACTAATAACACACGGTAACCCGAATGCTGCAAATCATTTTGACAGGTACAGTTTAATATTACACAAAAATTAAAAAATAATATGTATTTTAAAATCATGTATGACATTATATTTCCAAATGATTAAACCAAATAGCTTTTTCATGACATTTGATTATCTAAAGACAACTTATAACAACCTCGCAAGTCAATTCAACCTACTATTTTAAGTTTTGACTTAAAAACAAGTTGGTATTGTTTGCCTTAATTGAGTTAAATTAAAGGGACACTCCACTTTGTTTTGAAAATATGTTCATTTACCAGCTCCCCTAGAGTTAAACATTTGATTTTTAACGTTTTGGAATCCATTCAGCTGATCCCCGGGTCTGGCGCTACCACTTTTAGCATAGCTTAGCTTAATCCATTGAATCTGATTAGACCATTAGCATCGCACTAAAAAATAACCAAAGAGTTTTGATATTTTTCCTATTTAAAACTCGACTCTTCTGTAGTTACATTGTGTACTAAGACCAACGGAAAATTAAAAGTTGTGATTTTCTAGGCAGATATGGCTATGAACTATACTCTCATTCTGGCGTAATAATCAAGGACATTGCTGCCGTAACATTGCTGCAGCAGCCGCAATGATATTATGTAGTGCCCGAAAATAGCCCCCTGCTATTGAAAGATACCAAGGGGGCTATTTTCGGCTGCTGCGTAATATCATTGCGCCTCCTACAGCCATGTTACAGCGGCAAAGTAATAATTATGCCAGAATGAGAGTATAGTTCATAGCCATATCTGCCTAGAAAAACGCAACTTTTAATTTTACATCGTTCTTAGTACACAATGCAACTTCAGAATAGTCAGGGTTTAAATAGGAAAAACATCGAAACTCCCTGGTCATTTCTGAGCGCGATGCCAATGGTCCAATCAGATTCAATGGATTGTGCTAAGCTATGCTAAAAGTGGTACCGCCAGACCTGAAGATCGGCTGAGTGGATTCCAAAATGGTAAAAATCAAATGTTTAACTCTAGGGAAGCTGGAAAATGAGACTATTTAAAAAAAAAAGTAGAGTGTCCCTTTAACATAAAAATAAATGTTGATTTGACAAAAATGCTGCATATTTTTACAGTATTAAACTGAGCTAATAAAATATTTCCAATCAATATTTAATGTTCCTTACCTCATTTATAAGGAAATAGCCATGTAATAAAGAGTGTTGGGGTAACGCATTAAAATTAATGCGCAATTACATAATAATATTACTTTTCTGAAGTAACGAGTAAAGTAATGCATTACTTTATAAATGTACACATTAATATTTGAGTTACTTTTTTTGAAAAAGTAATACGAGTTACTTTTCAGTTCAATTAATTTAATTTAAAAATTAAATAATGTACTGAATTAAACTGAACATATTAATGTAGAATTATGCACTCTGTGCATCTGAGCGGGAACAGTTTGAGTCAGAAACGGAGATGGCAGGCAAGAGCTTGACTCTTTTGCGATCATAAAAACACCTGCAAGCCCTGAAAGAGATCAAGCTTTCAGCCAAGTAAGAAAAAGTAGCGCAAAAGTAACTTAAAAAGTAACGTAAGCATTCGTTTCCATGAAAAGTAACTAAGTAACGCAATTAGTTACTTTTTTGTGAACTGTAATGCATTACTTTTAAAAGTTACTTTCCCCAACACTGGTAATAAGTAGGATAATGTACAGGCAGTTGGATGTTATTGCAAAATAAGCCCCTTCTTGATCAAACTGTGATTTCTGTATTAACAATCAGCTGCATTATCCTACATTATCCCTTACATGTCATACTGGAACAGAACATTTGGGCAATACGTTTTGAATGGTTTTTCACCTTTTTTCCCCATATGGTTATGTCACAACTTAATTTATTTTTTACACAGCCTTTGTAACTTGCTGATGCTAGTTGGCAACCGCCTTCAGTTCTTATTTGGTGTGGGGACATTTTGTTTTATGGAGCATTTTATTGGAAAAACATTTGTACCCCTCTGAGTGCCAGATGAGTAATCAATATTTTTTGCCCATTTTCCACAAGGACAACAAATGTACAGTAGTGGCCAAAATGGTGGTGGTCCAACATCTTCACTTTACATTCAAAAATGTTACTATTGAAGCATTGAAAATGTTGCTTTGGTGTGTTTGGAGTATAAACTGAAGCTTTGAAGAATTGTAGAAGGCTTGGAAAAAGTACACACAACATGTGCAAGGTTTATAGAGAAATTGCGGAGGGCAATGACTACAAAAAATACTTCAAAAGAGGATCAACAAATATGGATAACAGATAAAATTGTAGTCGATGTATGCTTTATAACCTGTGAGCTTTTTGTTTTTCTATTGATTTTTTTATATTCAAATAAAACCCAGATTCCCTAATATGCTGTGGTTTGCTTTTTTGCCAAATTATTTGTCAAAAAAAACAACCTTAAAAGTTTAGTGTTTTGTTCATTCTGTACCATGCACCTCATTTTTTGATGGTTTAATCGAACCTGAGAGAGCATGAAAAGCAAACATTATACAACCCCTGGACATCATGCACTTTTGGCCACTAATCAAAATTGACAACTTTTATAAGCACACTATATATTTTATAGATTATCTCAAAACTAACAGAAATAGAAAAAAGTCACATCACTTCAGTGCTTTAATTTGATGGGATCTTTAATTAGTTTTGAAATTCAGATGTTCTAATAGATGGACCTTGAAGATAATGAGCAGAAATAAATGTAAAAAATGTTGTACTGGGTTCATTAAGCTTCCCTTATTATTAACTACAAACGACTAACACCAGCCAGATCCACTAGTCTAATTAAACTTCTAGTGACAATTAAACTTTAATGGCATGTGCAATTATATGTGGCATCCCTTCAATTATTGCTTGAATAGAGGTTAAAATGCCAAAAATGTATATTCATGTGTATATAATTACAAGAAACACATAGTCAACCTTTCACAATGTTGTTTATATATCCACCATTGTATGTACTGCACATGTACTGTAACTTATCCGATGTGTACGTTTTATGGAAGCTATCGTCTTTTTGCAATTCTTGTAAAATTAACCTTTGCTATGGTAGTTTTTTATCATAATGCCTCTGTGCATGCTTGGAGGAAGTAAGGAGAGGAAATGAAGTTGATTTGCGCTCATGTGGAATATTTATTGGTTTATTTATTTACCACCTTACGACTCGCAATGGTGTGCTGAAGATTCTCTCTTGTACGCAGTTCTGCGTAGTTGTATGAATGGTAGGAAAGGTTCAAGGGTTTGAAACCCTTCATCTGAAGGAGAATGAAATACAAACTCTTGTGGTTAACAGGAACTAGCTTCTCATCTTTCTGCAATAGATATTATTTATGTACAGTCGCGATCAGTGACTAAATATTTCACAGCTGCATGCAATTTCCTCGTTTTATTCAGCATTTGTCCAAGCATATACCATAAAGCTTTTTTTAAATAGTTTACTATTTAAAGCTGTATTTTTACCAAAAATTTTGCTAACATGAAGCCAGTATACATAATGGCATAATAATGGAGAATAGATTCTGCACCCACCCTCCCCATAATAAAACATATGTTCATTCTCCTCTGATATAACAATCCTTTAATTGTTACTGACAAACCGCTTGTCATAGTCACATACTGTTCAGTCTGTCTCACTTCTCCTTTCTGGCCAAAGATAAAGCACTGCAGGAACTTAAATGCTGGCCCCGGGTGCTGAAGAAGTTCAGAAGGTCTCAGTGAGGCTTTACACAGGGGCAGTAGATTCAGAGGTCTGTCACACCATCTGCCACTTTAGTGGGTGAAATTTTGGGGATGACATCATCAATTAGAGCCGGGATTATGAGAGATTGTTTATGCACCAATGAGTGAATAAGAAGCTATTCAATTAACTATAAATATGTTTTAGCACTTTCATAGTATTAGGAAAATATTTATTATGCACACATAATTAGTTCACACATGAGTGACATGAAACGTGCATATTTATCTACCCATCCTAATGTAGAGGAATCTTGTTTTGCAAAGCATATTGGTTAATGACTTGTTAATGAAAGCTATTATAAGTATTAGCAGTGTACTTGCGATGAGTGCAGCATTTGAACTTCAGTACACAATCAAGCTTTCAGCCATTTTCAGTTTTATTCTTCATTAGCAGTGTTCTTGACTTCAAAAGGATGTTTTGTTTTGACAGCTGTTATGTATTGTGTCTCTTTAGATTTTTTCATCCTAGTTTTTTCTATTAACAGGATCCATTGTGCATTGATCTGCATGATGGTTTTCAGATAACTTCTGAAAATGAATAATGAGTGAGCCAATACTGTAATAGTGGAATACTTTAAAAGAAACGTCGTCTTCATCCTGTGTTGCTTTACATCCGCACTCGAGAACAGATGTCGGGTTGATTGTGCAAATATAATTTGGAAAAGATTATAATATCGGATATATATAGTAGGGATGCTCCGATCAATCGGCCGCCGATCGGTATCGGCCGATAATAGCATTAAATGACTCGATCGGTGCTCGCTAAATCTCCCGATCTCATAAACCGATCTTTCTGTTTACTTTTGTCATCAAAAGGATCCTGAATGCGGCTGCAATTAAAGACATTTTTTACGTAGCGCGAGCATTTTTACAACCTGTTGCTCATGTGCAGCGTGCAGATTTGTATGGCTCTCTTTGCCTCTATAGAGATATGCGTATTTTCTGAGGACGCGCTCCGGTAAACAGCGCGAGGCGTCTTTACATCCCCATCAAACAGCGTATACAACACATATATATCACGGACAATTGCATCCTCATGCCAACAGTTTCTTATTTGCATGCGTCTTAAAGTTTTGAGCGTTTAAACTTTTATTTTCCTCACAGCTGCTTGTCTGCGTTCAGCCGCCGCCCACACACACAGCAGCCTGTCATCAGTGCACGTGAACAGAGCGATCTCTCTCTCACGTCTTAAAGCTGCAGTAACCTAATTCATTTCTCAATAAAATCACTCTCTGCTCTTGACTAAAGAATTTTTATACTTTATATGAATGCGTGTATATTTAATTAATACAGTGAAGTCTGTGAAGTGTTTTATTTTCAGTACTTTTAGGAGACATAAGCCTTTTTAAAGCCATATTAAATTTCTCTTTGCAGAATAAATATTTGTTGTGCTTACTTATTTGAGTTACTATTAAAACAATAATATACCTAATTACTGCAAGTAATATAACAAAGGCAACATCCGTGGTATTATTTTATTTAGAAAGATTGTAACAGTTACAGTCATCAAAGAGCTTGCATATCAGCTTTAAAAAAATCGGTATCGGTATCGGCCGATCACGAAGATTACAAATCGGTGATCGGTATCGGCTGCAAAAATCCTGATCGGAGCATCCCTAATATATAGTGTGCAAAAAGTAAATCACACATAATTCATATTGAAGTGTTTTGATTTTGCCATTTATGCTGTAGTTTATATGTAACCTCATTCTACATTAAAGTCTCATAATCTATTGATGAGTTTAGGAGCATCAAAATTTTATTTCAATCATTGATTTCAATCTTTGACGTGATCTTACTTTGTCAATATTAAAGTTATCAAAGTTACATTTTTTCACAAAATGTTCACTGCAAAAAAAATACTTTCTTACTTAGTATTTTTGTCTTGTTTTCAGTAGAAATATAAAAAAATTCTTAAATCAAGATGTATTTTCTTGAAGCAAAATGAACTAAAAAATAATTAGTCTAGTTTTTAGACAAAACGTATGCAATTTAAGTAAATTTGTGCTTAAAACAAGCAAAAAATATCTGCCAGTTGGGTGAGAAAGTTTTGCTTGAATTAAGTGTTTAAGGAAAAATAAAAGTATTTTAATTTTTTTTTCTCACCCCATTGGCAAATATTTTTGCTTGTTTTAAGCACAAATTCACTTAAATTGTATATTTTTTCTCTAAAAACTTTTCTTAAGCCATTTTGCTCATCAAGAAAATGCATCTTGATTTAAGAAATTTTTGATATTTCTATAAAAAACGAGACAAAAATCCAGAATATGATGTATTCAAAACCAAGCTGTTTATAAATACAACACAGAATTTCAGTTTCCAAATGTATTAATTCACTGTAACGAGACTATGCACATCTCTAAGCCTTTCCTATAGCCAATAATGAATCTACTAGGTTTCTATTTTATTTTCAGTCATGGATACTTTAGATAGCTGGGTTACATAGAAACACTCGAACCAGGTGGTAGCTGTAAGAGAGATGTTCATTAGCAAATTTGGAAAGGAATGTCGATACTAATGGGGCTGTGCTTGCACCCCATGCCGGGTGCTGGGTGGGGAGGGCAGACCCAGCCACCTGTTCCTGTAACCAGTCAAATGTTATTTGGGGAGTTGTGGAGATGCATGCAAACATCTGCCCTTTCCTTATATTCTTGAATTTTCTTACTATTTATAAACAAGTATGTTATTTAATATCCAGGTCTTATCTAGCGAAACGATTGTCATTTTTGACAAGGAAAATAAAAAATATGCACTTTTAAACCACAACTTCTCGTCTTCTCCGGTCGTGTGGTGTGCCAGCGCGACCTTACGTAATACTTCATCACATCAAGAGGTCACAGATGACGAATGCGAAACTACGCCCCAGTGTTTACAATTGTGGAGAAAGAGGACCGTTCCAACGCTGTTGTATGTGGAATGATACTAATTAATGTCTTTGTTTCAGTTTATTGTTTAAAATGGTCCGCAAATGTGCGTTTCATATATTTCTTTCCATGGCATTACCCAATTACGTGAGGTCGCGCTGGCGCGACACAGGACCAGAGATAGACGAGTAGTTGTGGTTATCTTTTTAATTTTGCTTGTCAAAAATGACAACCATTTCACTAGATAAGACCCTTATGCCTCGTTTGGGATCGTTTAGAGTCCTTTGAAACTTCTATTTTAAACTGCATTAAAACTGTTACGTGTTGGGGTCCACTAAAGTCCATTAAAATGAGAAAAATTCTGGAATGTTTTCCTCAAAAAACTTAATTTCTTCATGACTGAACAAAGAAAGACGTCAACATTTTGGATGACATGGTGGTGAGTAAATTATCTGGATTTTTTTAAGAAAATGGACTAAACCTGTAAAGCTGCAATGTGTAACTTTTGCCTCTCTATTGCCATCTTTGTTTGACACAAAAAGTTGCAGGTAACTTTACGTACTCATCTTTACACTTAACTGATATTTTTCAGCAAAACCAGCTCAATTTATTATTATTATTATATTATTATTATTATTATTATTATTTATATTTTATAGATTATCACTGGTATTGTATGTACTTGCTCAATATAACCATGTTTGTTTGTTTGTTTGATTACTTTTACGAAAAAAATTACGAATTGCAGCTTGAAATTAAACATCTATTTACTCAGTATTTTATTTGTATTTCTATTTACTTATGTTTTATTTGTAAACATAAAAAATAAATTCAGTTCTTATTCAGACATCAATCACCCAAGCATGCACGGGTAATCTTAAATGCTAAATGACAGACGAATAATTGTCCAAGCTGATACAATGGCTCAGTTTAAGACAGTCACAGTTTTGATTCTTGGTTTGTTTTATGAATAGTATAATCACAAAAATCCATGCACCCAACCCATGTCATCCAGTTGATGGGAAAAGCTCAACTCTTTAAACCTGTCCATCCATCCAGCATGGAATTTGAATGAATTTGAATCTCAAAATTGAGACAAAACATCTCCCCCATTAGAAGCCTCTCGCCTTTGTTGTATTAATTGTTGCGCTTTGACTAATGTAATTGCAGTGGCACATTGTTCTGTACATCGCAAGGCAAATTACGAGCCGTTACAGTGAAAGCCGTGCTACAGTGTGACTTGAACCCCCACATCCCGCCCTCCTTTTTTGCGATGCCAGTTCTGCGTGAGTCCTTCTTAATGACGAAGGTGTGTTGTTTTGTGAAGGCCTGTTATTTTCTGACACCAGTGTAATTTAACACATCACAGCTCATGGTGGATTAAAGCAAAACAGGCCTTTGTGAGCAAATAAAGCCCACCCTGACACCAGCCATCTACTTAATGACCTCCTCCCTCAGAAGAAGCCCTCTTTATCCATCAAGGGTGTTTTGTTTATGCATGCTGTTCTTAGAATGACTCCTCTGGTGTGGTTGTTTGGAAAATGTCCGCCTTAAAACTCTTTCCTTTGCACTTTCAAAGCATTATTCTTCATTTTTATATCTGTCTTTTGTTCTTAAGTCCATTGCTTCCCAAGCAGAGCTACATGTATAAAGCAGGCTCCAGGATACTTGGAAATATTTCAGTTTTGCTACTTTTAATAAAAAAAGAGGTCAAAAGATTTAAATAATTGCAAAATAATGCATTACTTTTAGTTTATGTTGAGGAAAGAAAATATTATACTTAGGTTTTGTCAGTTTTAGGTTAACACCAGCTTTGTTGTTTAATGACAATATACTTTTGCTCTCTTTATTAAAATACATGAAATATGTAGAAAAAGAAAGAGAGAACAAAATGGCTACTTCAGGCAAACGTTAGCGGGTGTGTGCACACCAAAGCTATCAAACGCGGCTGAAAATGCCCGGCGGACGCCAACTGTTATTTCAGCCGACTGCCAGCTTTCTTCAGCTGAGTGCTTTGGTAGCTGTGATACTTCTGCTTTGTTTATCAGTCGTTGAACGATGCGCCAGATGGTTGTTGTGATATTTTTCCCGCCCCTCCTCAATTGTGATTGGACGACCGTGTGAGAACTGGACAATTATGGATTTTAATTTTTTATGTTTTTATAACCTAAAGATGCAATGTGAACGTTTGTAACAGAAAATAGTGGTTTTCATCTTGTCACTTTCTTGGTGTAGAAAACACGTTTTTACAGAAATTTGTCTAAATGGATTTATTGCGTTTTGGAACCAAACTCTTCAAATAAATCACTGGCATTTTAATTACATTCAAGTAAATTATATCCCGTGTATGATGAGTTAAAAGGAGCACATTTCACATTTTCACTGCCCATGAAGGAGTTCTTCATCCTTACTGTAGAGACCAATAAGGTTGAGAACGCTGCTTTTATCCATTCCTACCGTTCTTCTCTCTCTGTTTGCCTCTTTCTGTCAGATCTCTACTCTTCCTAATGTGACATTTCCTATAAAGGCAGTATAAAGACAGCTTATTTGGCTGCTGCAGCTTGAGCAGTAATTGCTCTGCCTACCTTTAAGATGGTCCTGTTCACCAGCTGACCCTTACGAGCACACAGAAGAATTAATTTACGTGCCAGTGAAACCTTTGTCACTGTTACCTCATTAAAATCTATCCTATTACAGCGCGCACGGATTTACTAGAATGTTGCGCAACAGCGACCGTCTTATATAACGGGCCAGACCTCTCTTTTACTGCTGCTTTATCCCCCATGTCTCACTCGCAGTCTCTATGCGTGTCACAATGTGCCTCTGGCTCACTTTTTGCGAGATTCGTTGTGATTTGCAGGTTTTAAAGACCTCATACTAGAGGACCGCCCTGAGCTTGCTGGTTTGTTGGGTGGTACGCCGTTCTACAGATGTGATCTGGCAGAGCGACTGATCAGGCTGCGGATGTTAAACAGTAAGGCTTCACACGTCCTGTCACAACGCTGGGTACGTGCAGTTGTGCAAGCCTTCGCATGTGACCCAGGGCTGCAAAATGGTACCCTGACATGGTGTGGCGCCATGTCAGAGCTTTCACAAGCCATCCTGTCTGACTCTTTCTGTTGGGCGGCACTTGTAGCACAGCGCCCCCAGTCTGGGTTTGTTATTTTGGTTGATGTGGGCCTGTAGTTGTTTGTACACAGGATTTGTTGCTATATAATTAACCCTTGACTATTCACTAAAGGCTCATCAAGGTGTTGCATGTTTGTTAAACATATCAGCTGTTTATGTTCTGCTGTTTGTGAATGTACTGATAGTGATTTTATTTCTGTTGTTAAGTCATAGCACCAACGTCCACACAGACAAGCACACACTGCACATACACACACATACACCCCCCCCATCTCTTACAGGTGTTGATTGCAAGGTTTTCAACCTCCACCCTTCTTCTGTACACAATCATGCACATCTGTGCTCATAGCTTTAAGACGCCATACAAAATAAACACTGCTAAATACCCATAAATAGCAGTTTTGAGTTGATATAGTAATTTGGATGTGATGTTGTAATTAGTTCTGCTTCCCAAGACAAGGAGTTATGGGTTTTTAAAGTTTTTAGTTAAAGGATTACTCCACCTTCTTAAAAAAAATTACAAACTTTATCTGCGTGCGGCCCCCCTTGTCTACGGTGCATTCTTTTACGGCCCCCATAAGAAAATTTATGACAAAAAAATTTCTAAAATTTAACATTTAATAAGCAAAACATATTAAATCATACAAAGTAGTGCTGTTGGTTAGTAGCCTTATTTTTTAGGTTTAATTACACAGAATACATGATAAATGAATGTATTTTATAAAATGTCATAAAACTGGGGCCCCCCTGGCACCATCTCGCGGCCCCCAGTTTGAGAACCACTGTTCTAAAATGTTGATGTCTTTCTTTGTTCAGTAGAGAAGAAATTAAGTTTTTTAAGAAAAACATTTCATGATTTTTAAAAAAAATTAATAGACTTTATTGGATCCCAACACTGTGTAACGTGTGACCTTTCCGCGTCATGATGCATTGCATGAGGTCGCGCTGGCGCGTCACACTGCTGGTGCAAGATGAAAAAAAAAATTTTCTTGCCGAAAATGACAATCATTTTGCTAGATAAGACCCTTATGTCTCTGTTGGGATCGTTTAGTGCCCTTTGAAGCTGCATTGAAATTGCAATTTTAAACTGCATTTAAACTGCAAACTGTTGGGGTCCAATAAAGTCAAGGGAAAATCCTGGAATGTTTTCCTCAGAAAACTTAATTTCTTCTCAACTAAACAAAGGAAGACATAAACATTTTGGGGGAAGAAAATTATCTAAGATAATAGATTAAGAAAGTGAAGAAATCCTTTTGGCGCATGATTCATTCTATAATGCATGCGTTGTGGGGATGAATGATACATCAAATTGTAAAACCATTCAGTGGGTAAGCAATAATAAATTTTTTATTACAAATGTAAAAATCTTGTTGATTGTAGTTTTTGGGTGGGGGGTTTTAGTGGTTTGGGGTTATGCCATGTAAGGTACACATTAACATTTACTGTACAGCAGCTAAATTTGGATTTCATGTTACATTTTTATTTTCAATTTGTTGAAGCCATTCTTCTCTGTTCTTTTTATAATGTCCTTGTGTGAATGTGAATGTGTCACCTTGAATCGAAGGACTTTTTGTCAGTCTGTAACAAATAGTTTTTTGTGTCAGAGACACAAAAATGTATCTAGGCTCAGACAGCAGATATGCTAGATCACAAAAAAAGAGGCATGCCAAATATTCGTTTTTATGTCTTTCTGAATGATTATTACTTTCCTTAATAGAGTTTATTTTTTCAAGTGAGGATAACTTTGAGTTTACTAAAACAGTTAGTAAATCCTTTTAAGGCTACAGGTCAATTTGTAATAAGATCATTCAAGGCACTTAGTTTTTTTTAATACATTTATATTTTAAGAGTTTGGTTTCAAAACGCGATAAATGCCAGGTTTTTTTAAATTAGTTACTGCCAAAATCAGTATTGTATCAGGTCAGTATTTAAAAGTAAATTCTTAATTTTACCCAAAATACAGTATCCACCATGTTATTATTTAATCTTTTCTCCCTATTCCCAAAACACCAGTCCTCCTTTTCTGCAGAATGCAATAAATCCACTCAACAAATCACAGCGCACCATTCCACGGACTGTAAACAACAATGGCGGCACGTTGAATACACAGAATCCTAGTTTTCCTCATCTTGTACTTTGTGATCAACAAACAAACAAAAACAAAATAATACTTTGATTGCATTGATAAATCTGTGGTGGTTTTCTGTGACGGAAAAGAAACGTAAGCTATCAACATCTAATAATTTACGCAAGAGGCACTCGAGAGACTATGCCGGTTGCTTGTTTTCCAGACAGCATCAATCTTCTCTTATGCTAACACATTGACCCCAGAGGATCTTATGAAAAACTTTCCATTATTTTACTCAAAGTCAACAAAAATCAAGCAGGACCAAAACATTTTACAGCTGATCGCTGTGAAAAAACTTTAGCGATGACGTCCCAAGTATAACCGCAGCAATGACAGTGTTCTTAATATGATAATAAGTGTTTTGATTAATGTATAATCAGTGTATACCACTAGTCAACTAAATGAATATAACATGGCAAAGATGAATGCACATTTATATATTGATTCAACCAAACTCTTCATTTACTTTTACATTTATGTATTTGATAGACATAAATTATTTTGCGCTTTGAACACAATGTTGTACCACTGCACTGAGCTATACAGTATATGAACATTAAATTGCTGTTTATCCTGGTATTTTTGCCACCGTAAATCTACAGGTAGGTGTAGCTGTGCTTTTAAAAAAGTATTATTTGCTAAAGTCCAGTTTCATAACAAAGAGAAGTGGAAAGGTTCTTGAATTTCTTTCAGAGAGAGATAACCGTCCTTCCTAAACAACATCTTCCTCTTCCTTTTATCACGTGTAAGCTAAATGTAAGCTAATATCTTTATAAGGTCAAACAAACTGATCTAAATTTCACAAAAGCTTTATTAAACTGGTTAATGGTAACTCGTGGAACTTCTAGCTTTAGGTTTGCTTTATGAGGTGTTTTCTGATACACTTGGCTCTTGCATGTGAAATCCTTTTTTTCTTTGGGGGCAAAGGTGATGATGTGTGAATCTATTTTTTTGAAACTTAGACAAACTTATAGACATAAAAAAAAAAAAATGAAAAGTAAGTCAAGATAAAGGGAATATACAGGCCCTGTCTTTCTTCTAAAACCACTTTACCTTCATGTTGATAAAAATCATCCTGCACTACATACAATAGATGGGGCTTTTGTGAGTATAAGCACGGCTAACCAATTTTGTTATGTTGTTATGTGGAAAATTACCTGTGATTATGTGACAAATATCTGTAAGAACACTTACACTTTCTTTTATTAATCATTATAATTCTGCTGTCAGTCGGCTCCTATTCTTATCATGAGTCTGAACACGTACAGCCCGTACCTCCGCTGACATTCACTGTAGCCTCTTCACCTCTCTTTCTCATCCTGTCTCCCTCTCTGTAGTCTCCAAGGACTCTTAATTTCTCACATTATGTTTGTTGAAATATTAAAATGTCTATATCATTTTCTAGTGTCTAATAAATATAAAGGCTGAACTGAAGAGTTTTTTGGTGGAAGGAACAAAATGAAAGGCACATAATGAAGTCACAAGAACGAAACAAGAATGAACAATGAGGTGAATATAGTTAATGCACATCAAACAAACAGCGTCATTTGAGCCGAATGGGAAATAAACATGACACTGCGTCCCAATTCTCATACTGTGCCTCCTAAATAGTATTGAAGGGAGGAGTTTAGATGCTAACATGAATTAATAAGTGATGCTTCACTTAAATAATGAATTCAATTATATAGTAACCATTACATAATAAATGAGGAAAGCTCAAATTTTAATGTGTTATGTTTTGATGTGTGTGAATGTTAAAAATCCCTTTTCTTATGTGAAATACTTTCCTATTACAAAAAGAGTGCATACATTTAGGGCAAAGTATACTGTAAGTACAAAAATATGGAAGACGGTATTTTCCCAAACTTTAGTTTGTCCTCAAAATGTCAGCACTGAAATTTGGTGGGATGCTGATAAATGTGGAAGACAATAAAATAGTATGGTTCAGACCGACCTTTCCTTCTGTCAGACGGAGAAGTTCATATGAAATTGTTTTAAAGATCTGCAGACAGGCGTGTGTAAGTGCGGGGCCCTGTATTCAGTGTACCAGAGATGAGGAGAGAGATGAAAGTGAGAAGAGCGATCGCATTATATAGCCATCTTTGCACTAAGAGTCATAGTCTGCGAGAGTGTTGAGCCCGCTTTAGACGTTCCTCAATAGACCAGTGACAACTTGGGATATCAGAAGTACCAGTACTTACCACCCAAATGCCACCTAATGAACCCTTTTCTCACTACAGAGCAGAAAGGATATTCTAATGTTAAAGGTTCTTTATAAAACCATTCAGCCAAAAAATGGTTCTTCTATGGTTTCATGAATCACATTTATTTTTAGTGTACACACACATGCATACACATGCAGTACACTTTAACGTAAATAATTAACTCTTTCACCGCCAGCATTTTTAAAAAAAGTTGCCAGCCAGCGCCAGTGTTTTTCATGATTTTTACAAAAGTTCAATGCCTTCCAGAAAATGTTCTTCTTTAAATATATAAACACACAATATAGCAAATGAAAGAACAGACCCTCTGCTTTCAAACAAAAAACCGTTTCATCCTACCTTCAGTAGTTCTTTTGTAATCAACTTTTGAATATGGGTAGGTTTCTGCAAAAACACCACATTTAGGGCAAAAAGCAGAGATAATTCAATTTTTGTGACGGACTTTTCATAGAGATCCCATTCAGAGCGATCTTTAAAACAGACACGGACATGCAGCCGCTTGCAATAGGGCAATACTTCCGGGTTTAAAAAGTTGTGGAAGGGCGCAACCTGGTGGATAATAGCGGTATTGCGGAAAGGCGGAAATACTCGTCATTGACAGGGAAGCGTTTTCTCTTGATTGACGAGATATCTCGTCAATGGCGGCGAAAGAGTTAAATACAAGTACAGCGGGGAAAATAAGTATTTGACACATCAGTATTTTGACACAAAATTTCCACCAGATGTAGCCATCAAGCCAAATATTCAATTCATACAAAGAAATCAGAACATTTAAGTATACAAGTTGAGTCATAATAAATAAAGTTTCTGATGAAGTGGTTTCAAAGAAATAAAAAATCAAGTTTTGAATGCTTGAATGGCCCAGTCAATCACCTGACCTAAATCTCATAGAAAATCTATGGAGAGAACTAAAGAGCAAAGTTCATAAAAGAGGCCCTTAAGGAACCTTCAAGATTTAAAGACCATTTGTGTGCAAGAATGGGCCAGAATCACTCCTGAGCAATGCAGACGACTGGTCTCTCTATACAAGAGGCAGCTAAAAGCTGTAATCACCAACAAAGGCTTTTCTACAAAGTATTAAATAAAGTGTGTTCAATACTTATTCCCTGTGTCATTTCACTTTATTTATTATGACTCAACTTGTATACTTAAATGTTCTGATTTATTTGTATGAATTCAATATTTGGCTTGATGGCTACATCTGGTGGAAATTTTGTGTCAATAGCCCACCTAGAAATCCCCTTGGTGGTTCTTTAAGTTTTCAGTTGTGTGCCCCCCATATCCACCCACCCACCCCTCTTGTACAGGGTGCATCTCTTTCATGACATAAAACTTAAAAATTGAATTAAATAAAGCATTAAATCATACAGCTTAGTGCTTTTGGTTGGTAGCTATATTTTTCTGAGGGTTGATTACACAGAATTTATAATAAATTCATGTATTTTATAAAATGTCATAAAGCTGGGGCCCACTGGCACCATCTTGTGCCCCCAGTTTGAGAACCACTGACCTGTATCAACTTTGGGTAATATAAAAACCATATTGTAAAAAACCTTAAACCCCTTTCAACAGCTGACCGATTTAACTATTCGTTCCTTTCACCAGGCCAGAGAAAAGAGAATATGAGAGAGGAAGTCAAGTGTATGCTCGCCCGCTCGTGTGTGTGTGTTTGTGAGGATGCAGCTTTTTATGTATAACACAAGACTGTGGCATATGTGTTCTGTCAGCTCCTGTGGACACGATACAGCTGCTTGACTACTCACACCAACCAGAGCTGAAAGAACAGGCAGTATCCCACTATATCCAACAACACACACACACACACATACATAAATCGTCAAATCTCTGTTTCCAAGGAGACACGGTTTGCCGAGAGGCGAGATGCTGTAGTAAATAGTGGAGACAGAGTCTTATAGGGGTGAAGTGCTACGAAAGCATCGGAGAGACCAGCATGGAGCCAGAGGTTCAGCCTCTGTCCGCGCCAATTAAATAAAAGCAGGTGTACAGCTAAACTGAGTTGCGTTTCAATTTTAACCTCCTGGCCAGAGTAGACGATGTATGGCATGAGAAGAAGGCATCTCTTTTCGTAGGGATAGGACGAACGAGAGGTGTCTTGCATGCTTCAAGCCGTGCTGCGAGAGTTTGAGACAAATTAAAATCCGGTTCGCAGTGTTTGCGCATCCCGCTCCTCCCATCGCAATGTTTTATTGTTACTGTGCCAGTATGTGTTTGAATTTGTCAGTGTCTAATTACGTTGTGGTGGCTTGCTCTTGACATCTGGGACTTTTTGAAGTTAATGTGTTTACAAGGCAGAGCGGGTTGTGTCTCATTCCACTCTCTAGCTCGGCATATTATGCCATGAACGCCAATTCTGGCACTAGCAAGGGCCTTGATCCACAAAACACTGGACTCAATAATTTGCAATACGATTATGAGGCTGGGCATGGACAAGATTTTTGTATAACACCATGACCGATATGCTTGTGGCGCTTGTTCAGATTTTTTTGTTTAGACTTAACCCTAAGTTTTAAACTTTAGTGCGTGATATTTCAGTGTTTTTAATCGAATCGTGGCCTTAGTGTGGTCTTATCTAGATTTTGTTTTAGTTTTCATATCTTAGTTGTGCTTTAGTTTGGGTGTACGTTGTGCTTTGCTTTGGCTATTAGACAGTTTTCAAGGTAAAGCACTTTGCTATTACAGACATACACATTTAGACATTTTATCCTTTGCATTACAGCACTTTGTGTGTTTTTTAATCTAGTCAGATTTAAACATTTTGCATACCTTCAGTATGTAATAGGCCACTCGTGCAAGGACACTGGAATAGTGGTTACTTTCAGCAGATTCTGCTATCTAAAATGATTACTTGAGCTTGGGGGTTTGATTTGAAAGATTGCGGCCATCACAGAGAATTATAGCGCTCATGGAGAGAGAGAAAGAGCGAGAGAGAGTGCAATATAGACAATTCAGTGTGTATGCAATGTGCATGCGTGTGTGAAGGGCATTGTACACGTATGGCAAATTAAAATAATTACCCATTTACTCCTGTCGATCTTTTTGGTGACCTTTGAAGGATCGATGGTTGTTAGATGCTCAAAGCCTTGCAATCACTTACAATAGTCAATGTGCAACATGCATCAACATTCAAGCATACCTAGTAAGGCAGGGTGGGTGATTCTCACGAAAACTTGGTTTTAAAAATGTCAAGCATGAAAATGTAAAAATTGCTTAAATTTACTTTTTTTCCCACCAGACATTGAAAAACAAAGTCTGGAGTAAATGGGAACATTAATTTAAAAACTTTTACTTATCATTTAACACTTTTTGTAACATAATTTAAAAAATTAGTCCTAAAAAATCTCATTACCGCAACAGTCAGAAAACATCAACACTGACATATTTTCAAAATGACATGACAAACCTGAAAGAACATAATTTGGAGATTCTGCACATGCATTTAAAATCAAAGTATTATGCTTCTATTAATTAAATTAACATTTAATAAGCATCTGTTGCGGTAATGATAATCAAAATGTTGTGTAAGCATTCTGACAAGATAATTTCAAATTAAATGTAAAAAAAATGATCTTACCTGGTAGCCATCTTGAAGTAACTGGTCCATGTGCTTGGTCACTCAAAATCAAACTTTATTAAAATTCTGTATGTGTGCTTAAACTGTTCTCAAAAAGTGTTGCGGAGGATGAGAACATCAGGCATGGACACATCATTTTCCTAATTTTTCTTCATTATTATTATACATGAATATTCAGTAAATATTTTTTCTGTCATCTAAAGTAGTCTAGCAAAACATCCATTTATTTTTTTTCTTAATATTTTTGTGTTAATTTGATTAAATTACTACATAATGCATGTTCAAACACAGCCGGACACATTGCGGTAATGAGAATTTCAGCAGAAAATGAGATAAAATTATAAATTCTTATGTTGAAATCACACATTTTGCAAGGTAGAACACAGTATTGTGTTAATTCTGATGCTTTTTAATGTTACTATATTACACATTTTAAAGCTAAAATCATTAGTGCCGTGGTGTTTCAATGGTTTCGTGAGAATCACCCGGGTAATTGCTATTAAGTTTATTTCACTAGTTTCACAATAAAAATATTAGGAATAATGAAATCATATCTTGGATAATTTTCGTAACCAAAGTTTCCAGAAGCTCAGCACAAGTGAGTTCAAATCCGGCTCAAAGATTGAATTTAGCTTTGTGTCATCCACCTCTCCTTCTCTGCATGAGGATAACGCTGACGGTCCTGATCGAACCTCTCAGTTGGTGCTCATGTTACGGCTGTCAGAGACAGCAGACGTTTGTGTTCTGCTGAAGGTCGTTTTTGTAGTGACCTGTATAGTTTGATGCCCCGCTTTCATTTAGGTTTGACGGCTCCCTGTCTGCATTCGTCAGCTAGTCTGCGAGTCAAATAGTGATTAACCGTAATGATAATGGAAGCAATTGTGCCCTCGGAGTAGTGTTATTGTAATCATCATTGCGTCGTTGTCTTGCTGTGATTGAAGCGATGTGCTACGCCCCGATAGGCTTTCTTTGACAGAATTTGATCTTTTGTAGACAACGTTTGAAGATGTCTTCAGAGACGTCTTTTTACACTGAAAGAGCAAATTAAATTCATGGAAACATTGCTGTGTTTGTTGCTTGCTCATTTCATGCCTGTCACCCCAGCTGCACTCAGTTTCTGGGCAGTTCGGGTTGGGTGCAGACATGAACCGGTGTGTTTCTCTCTGGTGTCATCATTTCACGTGAATTGTGGTTTGAACTGATGATCTGAGCATATTTATGGTTGGCTCATCAATTCTCAGAAATCTATATTCAGAGAGCGTATGGTGTGATAGATGTGTGAAAATACTGCCCCCTACTGGTCATGCATTACATTAGTTAGATTTATCAAAAGTTCTCTAGAAAAAAATTTAAGGTTTTGTTTATGTAGATTTCTGGTGGACACTTGAGTTTTATCATATAAGACCCTGCTTGTGTTATCCAAGCTAAAGTCTCATAATCTAGATTTGAGATAAGAGCATCAAAGTTTGATTTTAACCATTTATTTTCACTTTAATTTGACTTTACTCATTCAATATTAAAGATATCAAGGTTATATTTTCACAAAATGTTCTTTACATTATGTAGGATTATTCTTTGTTGAAAACAGTAAATCACAAAAAATTACTTTAGTTGGGTTTTTGCAGACTGGGTCATACATATTTTGTACATGAACTAGATAGTTGTGCTTGCACAAGCATGCACAAGTTGTTATAGCAAGTAATTTTACAGTATTGCATTGCATTATACTGTGTATATGCTTTAGCGGGTGATATATTTCAATTTTATAAGAATACAAACTCTGTTGTTGCCTGTGTGGACAGTGATGTAATCATGCATGGCTTGTTTCCAGATGAGGGAGAGAAGAACCGGGCAGCCTAGAGCTGTGACAGTGCATTTACACACACAGACACATTGTTATTATTCATCAGCGCGCTGATCCAGGAACTGATGCGTGACGCGGGCCGCGAGGGTCTACCTGAACCTAAACATTGCTTCTGAAATGAGGCATGGATCACGCGAGTTAGATTTAATTTCTGTCTTCTCCATGTCTCGATTGTCTGTCCCCTTCAGGGCCCTCCGTTTTCTTTTGCCCTCTTTATCTTCTTTTCTTTCTCTCGCTCTGCACATCTGGGATTTAATGTGTGTCCATTATTCATACACACAGTCTGACTGATCCTCTGAGCGGAGAGCTGAGCTGAAGACTGAGCGTGACTCTTAAGCAAGTCAGGGCGACGTGAGGCATGCAAATAGATCTTCTGTATGTTTCACTTCTTTCTGACACCTTACTTTCAGGCAATGATGAGGTGTTAGGGGTTTTACTCCCTATGATAGAAACACTCATGTATGTGTCTGCATATATGTGTTTTCTATTGAGTCTTTCTCATGATGGGTATATTTCAGCCAGAAAAAGCCATCATTGACTGATTAAGACTGCAAGGATTTATATATATATCAATTTCTGAACACTTCTACCTCATTTCTGTTTCCTCAACACTTCTAACTCATTTCTGATTTCTGCTTCACTTCTGATCACTTTTGCCTCACTTCTGAATATTTTTGCCTCATTTCTGAATATTTTTGCCTCATTTCTGATTTCTGAAAACATTTGCTGATTTGTGCCTAGTTTCTAAAACATTTCTGCCTCATTTATAAACATTTCTGCCTCGTTTCTAAACATGTCTACCTCGTTTCTAAACATTTCTACCTCGTTTCTAAACATGTCTGCCTCGTTTCTAAACATGTCTGCCTCATTTCTAAACATGTCTGCCTCATTTCTAAACATTTCTACCTCGTTTCTAAACATTTCTGCCTCGTTTCTAAACATTTCTGCCTCGTTTCTAAACATGTCTGCCTCGTTTCTAAACATTTCTGTTTCATTTCTAAACATTTTTTGCCTTGTTTCTAAACATGTCTGCCTCATTTCTAAACATTTCTGTTTCATTTCTAAACATTTTTTGCCTTGTTTCTAAACATGTCTGCCTCGTTTCTAAACATGTCTGCCTCATTGCTAAACATTTCTGCCTCATTTCTAAACATTTCCGCCTAATTTCTAAACATTTCCGCCTCATTTCTAAACATTTCTGCCTTATGTCTGATTTCTGAACATTTCTGCCTCATTTCTAAACATTGCTGCATTTTTTTTTATTTCTGCCTCACTTCTGACCACTTTTGCCTCGCTTCTGAATATTTCAGCCTCATTTCTAAACATTTGTGCCTCATTTCTAAACATTTCTGCCTCATTTCTTAACATTTCTGCCTCATTTCTGATTTCTGCCTCACTTCTGGCCACTTTTGCCTCACGTCTGGTCTCTGAACATTTCTGCCTTATTTCGGACTTCTGATTCTGAATACTTCTGCCTCATTTCTAAAAATTTCTGCATAATTTTTTGATTTCTGCCTCAATTCTGACCACTTTTGCCTCGCTTCTGAATATTTCAGGCTCATTTCTGATTTTTGAAAACGTTTGTCTCTTTTTTTAGATTTCTGAACATGTCTGCCTCATTTCCAGTTTCTGAACACCTCTACATGTACCTCATTTCTGATTTCAGAACACTTCTGCCTCATTTCGGATTTCTAAACACATCTGCATGAGATCTGATTTCTGAACACTTCTTCTCTCTCATTTCTGAACACATCTCTCGTAGTTCTGCTTCAAGAACATTTCTGCCTCGATTCTGCCACACTAACACTTTTGCCTCCCTTGTGAATCTCTCAAATGCATCAAGCTTATGCCTCCTGGTCTTTCCCCCCTCAGCAAATCAATAAAACATTTTTCCGTAATAGATGTTCAGTTGTAAGTAATCTTTTCTCTCTTGGTGTGGTATTGTGAGTGAGTGGCTGAGGGTTGGCAGAGATTAGACTGCCTCAGCTCCTCAGGCGAGACCCTCAGAGAGTAAAAGCAGGACTTGAGGTTGCACATCGCATTAAAAAAATCTCAGCACGGCCCTCTCAGCCGAGGCTAATTTCTGATCACAAGCAGTTGAGGGGAATAAGACACACGTACTCGCAGAAACACAATTTCAAGACATCTTATCCAGAAGTGTACATGAGTGCTCTTTCCAGAGATCGAAGTGGGATCAGAGGCAAAGCTCTTGTGTGATGTTTTGCTCCCTGTTTACCTCACCTCAGCATCTGTGTGTGTGTTGAGGGGTCAAAAAGTGCTAACATGAATGGTAAAACATAAAATCACATATATTGTGGGAATCAGTTAACCATCCCCACTGGATAAGACTTATAAATATGCCAAATATAATGGTAAGGAAAATCAAAAGATTCAAAGGTGTGTGCGTGAAGGTTAGGTAAGGTAAGCGCAGGGTCAGGAGATCACTAGCTTAGTATGCAAACAATAGAAATCAATGTAAAATTTCCACAATCATAGAAAACAAATATGTACTTTCATGCTGTATTTTCATTACCAAATTTCTAGGGTTTACAGTAACCTATGCTTATATTTGTGTCAAATAATTATAAATAAGTTACTTACCCATCACATGCTAAAATGCATCTTGATGTAGCTTTTTTGGTAAGCTTAGGTTGTCCTTAGGCATCTCATGAATGAATGCATATTCGTCAATGAACATTCTCTTCAAGTGTGTAAGCATCTTTAAGATTAAGACTGTGTTTGCTTGCATCACTCTGATGTAACAGTATGTCAACATCTCTCTGACATTTACATCAAAGCTGGTCTCCCTGATGCATGGATTCCATCCCAGCCCTTATCCGGTATCTCCATACATGCATCCATTCCAGTCCCAAAGGCTCTGCCTTAATGCCTGGCACCCTGTCTCGGTAATGAGGATGTTTGCGGTGGGATGCGCAGGCTCATTACTTCGCTTTCTCTTTGCTCCGAAAAAGATCTGATCCCACAATGCTATGCTCCTGCGGGAGCTTAAATCAGCATAACAAAGGCCTCGACCTTGTTATATCAGGGGTGGAGATGTTTCCAAAGCTCCTCACTATGTGTGCAGTGCCATGTCATCTTGTGAATGTATTAAGGTGTAGGTGCAGGTTAAGTATCCTGGTGCATGTATAAGACATGTTCTTTCTGACAGGTATTGTTATGCACATGTTTTTCAGCTTTGTTATTATCAGGTGACAGGTACTTGCAGAAGGGTCCCAGTGGGACAGGCTGTCTTAAGACATCTCTACAAAACATGTCAAATTGTTGATGTCACTGTGCATAATAGAGACCATGTATTTCGGACAACAGGAATTAAGTTACATTTGTGCAATTTTTTTTAATTATTGGTCTCTGTAGACGTGTGTCAGGTTGATGTGCCTTTTGATGCTACACTACCATTCAAGTTTACAAACACTTGACTGACATGTTTCTCATGGTTTTTGAAATCTTTTTATCTGAATGTGCAAATTGAAATGACTTTTGTAGACAAACGTGATAATCTAAAATGATATGAAATTATATAAAATATATTATTTATTTTATTAGAAAACTATATACAGTACTGTGCAAAAGTCTCCATGCCAAAATTAAATTTGTTTTTGCAATGTTATAATGATCATCATATATAATTGTTTCTCAGTCTCTTTAATAGAATACATCTAGAAAATACAGGAAATGTGTATATAGTATTAAAAATGGCTAAAAATGTAAACTGATGTGTCAAGTTTTTTAGGTTAAACTCCCCTTCCACTTGAGCAATTTCTAATTTTAGAGAAATTAGTCTTTTTACTTCATTCTGCTCAAAAACACTCAAGATGTGTTTAGTGTCAAGAGAGGTCATATTAAACAAAGGCAATGCCTAAAGAAGACATTTAGTCCTGAAATTTTTATTTTTATTTTTTGTACATTTTCCAATATTTTCTGTTTGTATCTTAACAAAATAGATTGAAAAATAAATATGGTTGGGCATTAAAACTTTTAAAACAACAAGATTTACATGTTAAGTCAATGCAAAGACGCGATTAGGCATCCTGTGGCACGTTCCGCGCAAATTGAGCGTTACCGCATGAAAGCGCGAGTTGAAAAATCTGAATTTCGGCGCCCCGTTAACCAATCAGGACCTTGCTGTAGTAGTGACATGATTACAGGAAGCAAGCGGAGTCTCAGCAGAGTCGCAGAAGCCGCTTCCATGACGCAAATTTCCACGTGAATGTCTCGAATGACTAGATTTTCACACGCGGCTTTCACGTGCGAATGAAGCGAGTAAACGCAAATGTTCAAGCGTCTAACTACGCGCGAATAACGCGTTTTGGCTGTCTCTACCGCGGCTGGTGTAAACGTAGCATAAGACTTTTGCACAGTACTGTATATAAATATAAAAGGCTCCAGTCTCTCTTCGCTGTCCTTTCTGCATAAAGGTAAAAGTCTTTTAAACAATTCTGTCAATACCACAAAACCAGTCATAAATGTACATATTTATTAATTGAGATTTAAACATCAGATGGCTTTCCATTGATGTATGGTTTTTGTAGGACAATATTTGGCCGATATACAACTATTTAAAAAATCTGGAATTTGAGGGTGCAAATAAAATAAAAATATTGGGAAAGTCACATTTAAAGTCCTTGGCAACACATATTACTATTAATAAAATAAATGGTTGATATTTGTACGGTTCGAAATTTACAAAATGCCTTTAGTGAACATGATCTGTACTTAATATTCTCATGATTTTTGGCATACAATGTATTGTTGGCTCTTGCTACAAATATACCCATGCTACTTATTACTGGTTTTGTGGTCCAGGGTCATACATATTCGATAAATGTCATTTAACCAGGTTAAAAACTTGCAACTTGATGTACCACGGCTGTCGTTCATTGAGTTTTTCTTTGTGCACTTAGATGACTTTGCTGAAAAGTATTTCTGAATGGCCTGAGGCCGGGATTAAGCATATTTGAAGCCAAAGTATTTGATGAACGTATAATTTCATAATAATTTTTGACAGAGGTGGCATTTAGCGCCGTTTGCATCTGAGCTCTTTACTTATATGATGAAAAAACTGTTCCCTTTTAACTGCCATATATTCCTTAAAACCTTAGCTTTATCTTTTATCAATATTCTTATTAAAGAGCAATTATTGTCCGATTCACGATTTTTTATTTTCCTTTGGTGTGAAAGTGTGTATTAGTACATGTTAACGATATGCAAAAGCTACAACCCCAAAATAAACAATGACGCGAGTTATCGTCTCCAACGTAAATCTCTTCTCTTGGACTACAACACAAACACGGATTGTATGCAACAGTTTACTTCCTGGGATTGTTGAAGCAGACAAGACTGACATTATCATAAATTCCTCCCGCTTGGACTCACAGCCTGTAAGTTGACTCCTGTTAGCATTGCATTGTGACTGAATCTTTCAAACATGGTAAGGAGCGTCATAGATGTCAGAGGTTTTCAGGTCAATCATATTGTACAGATTAGCTGGCCAATCGGGGACCCATTGCTTTTCAGACTGATGAGTTTTGTACAAAATCAATACATTTGATGAAGGCAGGCTACAAAAATTTGGTGGCACGTGGAAAATAATGTGTTTTTTGAACCATAAACCATGCAAACGCATTGTATTATACTAAATGCACAAAATAACTCTGTTTTTAGCAATGAGATATAGGTGCACTTTAACTGTAATATTCTATTATTTGTTGACAGAATTTACAGGCACCATCGTAATACCTTACATGCATTTAATGAAGCTGCTTTTCTAAACCAAGCAGCATCTGCTTTCCCCCATCCGTAATTAAGTCTTTCATTTCCCTGAATCATTTGTCAGTTCCTAATGGATTCGTGTGTATCATAAGGGATGCTGCGCGCTCGTGCTGATTGGTCCAGACTTACAAACATAATCTGTTACCATAGCAACCACCATGCTGACTCCCTGGACCATACTACAGTTGAGGTTTGAAGTGATGAGGCACATAAATAAAAGCAAATCAGATGATGGATGGGTATAAAAGTGCCTCCCAGCCTAAAGCACAATTTATCACAGATAGTAAAACGATCAAATGCACTACAAATTTAAACATCAAAAAATGATGATCGTTTCTTCTTTTAAAACTCTTAATCTCAGGGGAGACCCAAGTGCTACTCAAATGACTTGTATGTGAGATTTGCACATTACATCACACACTCCGGCTGCGTGCCGCCCCGCTGAGGATAAGCTTGAATGAGTTGAGCACGCCTGCGAGTGTTTGAGAGGATAGAGGTGCGTGTGTGAGACAGACGCTTAGTTTTGTGCGCTCAAGAGATTCACACAACGCAGCTTCTTCATGGCTTGCCATCGCTACCACTTGTGAGTAGATGCTTGAATTGTGTGTGTGCGTATTTGTGTAATAGTGTGTCATTTGAGATGAGGAGAATATTGAGTTTTGCTGTTGTTTTGATAGGACGAACAGATGCACTAAACCTCAGTGCATTCTGTATCGTACGATCGCACGAGAGTGATGTCAGCTAAATGAATAGGAGCATTTATGACAGCATGGAGATGTACACGTCTTGTTATTCAATGCATAGTCCCCGTCTTTGATACGTGACAGCCTGTCCGCTACGGTGGCTTGATGGTTTATTTATTTTTTTAAAAAGCTATCATAACACATTTGTTCATATACGTATCAAAATCTTTTTAACAGATTGTGAAAAAGCAGGCGCATTCAGCACGCCCTGCGAGTTTGCCGCAGGCTCTATCTCTTTAAGGCGAGGGCATAGGGATCAGGTTGGCTCTGTGTGGAGAGATATCTCATGCACGCAGACTGAAAACAAAGTGGACAGTGTTTACGTAGCTCTGATGATGTCACACGGGACTATTTTTAGAAACGTATAAGGCAGCACTTTCTGTTGGTATTGGGAGCACGTCTGTTTGTCAAATTGAATGAACGTCACCTCTCTCAAATTCGGCATCCACTTATATTTTTTGGAGCATGTAGGAGAAACTTTAAAGTTTTGGGACTAAATCCTATTCATGTGTTTTCACTTTATGTTTTTATTATAGCTGTTGAGTAAAATCATACATTTAGGATATGTCAATATATAATGAGTATATAATGATTATTTGAAAGGTTGAATTAATTTGATCAGATATGCTTCATGACTTTCACCAAATTGCTATATTATGGTTGTTATGTGTTCTAAATGTTGTAAAATTGTTAATTACATTATTTATTTGCCACAATAATGCTTTAAAATGATGCTTCACATTTCTTAAAGGTATTAAAGGATTAGTCAATTTTCTTAAAAAAAATCCAGATAATCTACCCACCACCATGTCATCCAAAACTTGATGTCTTTCTTTGTTCAGTCGAGAAGAAATTATGTTTTTTGAAGAAAACATTCCAGGATTTTTCTCATTTTAATGGACTTTAATGGACCCCAACACGTAACAGTTTTAATGCAGTTTAAAATTGCAGGTTCAACGGAGTTTTAAAAAACTCGAAATGATCCCAAATGAGGCATAAGGGTCTTATCTAGCGAAACAATTGTCATGTTGTCAAGAAAAATAAAAAATATGCACTTTTAAACCACAACTTCTCGTCTATCTCTGGTCCTGTGATGCGACCTCACGTAATACGTCATCACGTCAAGAGGTCACGGATGTCCGCCCCAGTGTTTACAAGTGTGGAGAAAGAGGACCATTCCAACGTTGTTGTATGTCGAATGATACTAATTAATGTCTTTGTGTCAGTTTACTGTTTAAAATGGTCCACAAATGTGCGTTTCATATATGTAACACGTGACCTTTCCACGTCATTACACAATTACGTGAGGTTGCGCTGGTTGTAGTTGTAGTTTAAAAGTGCATATTTTTTATTTTTCTTGTCAAAAATGACAATCGCTTCGCCAGACAAGACCCTTATGTCTCATTTGAGATCGTTTCGAGTCTTTTGAAACTGTGTTGAAACTGCAATTTTAAACAGTTGCGTGTTGGGGTCCATTAAAGTCCATTAAAATGAGAAAAATCCTGGAATATTTTCCTCAAAAAAAATTATTTCTTCTCGAGTGAACAAAGAAAGACATCAACATTTTGGATGACATGATGGTGAGTAAATTATCTGAATTTTTTTTAAGAAAATGGTCTAATCCTTAGAAAATAAGTCTTAAATGTGTCTGTCATTCATAAACATTAAGATACACCTTGAGAAATATTTATTGTAGGGCTGTTAAAGGGCACATATGGTCTGATTCACGTTTTTACGTTTCCTTTGGTGTGTAAGTGTGTATTAGGTACATAAGTAAACGATGACGCGAGTTATGGTCTCCAACGTAAATCTCTTTTCTTGGACTACAACAAACACATGAATTGTAGGCAACAGTTTACTTCCTGGGATTGGTGATGTAGACAAAACCGACATTATCATAATTCCTCCCGCTTTGACTCTGCCTGTAAGTTAACTCCTGTTATTGCATTGTGAGCGAATCTTTGAAACATGTTAAGGGGCGTCACATTTCCACCTGACGTCAGAGGTACTCAGGCCAATCACAACATACAGATTAGCTGGCCAATCAGGGACACAGCTCTTTTTTTTAATCGATGAGTTTTGCACAAAATGTGTGCGTTTTTAGGAAGAGAGTAAAATCTGGAGCTAAAAAAATATACAGTATGTGGAAAATAATAACCATCATTCATGCAAACACATTGTATTATACCAAATACACAAAATAACATTGTTTTTTTAGCAATGAAATAGCTGCCGTTTAAGTGAGACTTACCTTATCATAAAAGTTTCTGAAAATTTTTTAGGTGAACAGTTTACAATATTTTAGTGGTAATACATATTTTTTGTCTGCATTGTATAGCGTTTTTTAAAATAAGTTATCAAGTGAGGAAATTGGTGGTCCGCACTGCTTGTTATCATAGGGGGTTGCATAAGGCGATGACCCGTGTTTCCATCTGCTTTGAGCTCTGTCCTCCTACACATCTTCCCATTGAGCCTCATCCCGGGGGGAGGGAGGAAGGGGAATTGGGACAGCCTTTCAAGTCATGTGACACTTTCTCAAGGTCATCCTGGTCAGGCATTACTCCAGAGAATGAGCCATGACTAATCGCACCTTTTCTCTTTGCATCGGTCTCTTCTTCTCACTGGCTTTCTCTTAAGTTTCAAAATCAGGATAATAATAAAAAGGGTGATATAGTAACACTTTGCCATATACAAGAAGCAGTAAAATAAAGATTAAACATTAAGGAATCCCTCTTACAAACATAATCTATAACATGGTTAGATTAGCCCTAGATGTTTTCTATAGCTCCCATAAAACTTTTTCTTTTGAATAAGTGCTCGATCTTGCAAATGCACCTGCACTAAAGCCTTTGCAAAATAAGGCAATTTAAAGCCAATCTTTAGCCTTATTTTGCACTCGCCAAGTGTTCATTTTGGACTGTGATTACAGGCATACGCAGACCACTCTCAGTGAATATGGTGATCAAACCAGCGGTTAGTTTTTGAGGATTTGCAGCATTGCAGTTATTTTAACTGATGCATAAGTGTCTTCCTCCCTGCACCTGCGTTTAATCTTTAAAATGTTTTTGAAAATGTGAAATAAGGTTTGAAAATTATTCACTCATGTATAATAAAATATATGGGAGTGCGAGTGTCTCTATATTGTACTTCTTCTTTTTCTTTGGCAGTCATATTCGTCTGTGTCTGCCGCCTTCTATAGGGCTATAGATTGTGATCATTGCTTTGCTCATTTTTACAGTGTAGATACGTTTTGCCATATCATAGTTTCTGTTCAGAGACTGATAAAATTCCAATTTACTTTGATTCTTACTTTTGTTTTGTTTCATTTTTTGTGTTTTTGATTTGATTTATTTTGATTTAGTTTGGTTCTCTTTTAGATAAAAATGGTTGTCATACTCTCCGTAACATATTCCCTTGCGGTTGTGGTTTTCTCATCCAAATGTGTTTTTAGAGTAAGCATGGCTGCGGCCGTGCCAGTGTGACAGTAATGGGTGGTGGCGTTGTGTCTTCCTGTAGGGAGGCATTCACATTAGCCCACGAGCTAGAGCCAGACTCAGGCACGTGGTTCAGAGGAGCAGAACTCAGTTTGGTGGCACAACATTAATCTGTCGCTCAGTCCGCTGATGGGATGTTTGCTTCTAGCCTAGTTGTGTGTTCGTGTGATCCGTCAATATAGGTGTGTCGGATTTTGTAAAATGAGTGTTTGCTTCTTGATTGTTCTCGTTTATTCATCCAGACTCAGTATTTCGAAAGAATGTGCTGGAATTGCATATACATCAGATTAAGTTACACAAAAATTGAAAATAATATCGGTTTTCTGCTTTGGGACATATTTAAACCAGTAAGACAAGAGAGGCTGTTAATGTGTTAAAGTGATTTTCCCATTGTTAAGTGGCTTTTACTAGTGTCATGGAAAACGCATTGTAAACAGATATTTTTTATTTATTGTTATAAGTAGGGCTGCAAGATATTTCTACATTATTGAACTATTCCAAACGTGCATGACTGCACAATTAAAAAATGATAAATGATAAGTTCAGATGCAAATTTTTCTTCTAAATTATTTTTTTATCAGGCATTTATGTTTAAGGTTTAGTAATTTCACTTTAATGGCAATGAAAAGGTTATAAGTCAGTAATTGAAATGCCTTGTTTTCACAAATGACACTGGTCTATGTATTGGTATTTAACAAATTCGACTGTCTTTGGCTGTAAAATCCGACTTTGGACAAGACATAGTAAACCCTTGCAAAATCACTAAAGATGCAACTAGAAACATTGCAAACGATGAAAGTCAGAATTAAAAAAATGAAGAAACTGAACCACACATTAGGGGGCGCTGTTGATGCATGTGACTGCCACATTCAGTTTGTATTCATCTCCAAATTCTCATCTTCCGTGCACATGGAGGACTTTGCTGAAAAATCTATGAAAATGGTATTTTTGAATGACTTGAGGCCGGGATTAAGTGGATTTGAAGGTATTGGATGAATACAATACGTGCTGAGAACATTTGGTTTATATCATTATCTCATTTTTGACAAAGGTGGCGTTTAGCGGCTTTTGCATCTAAGCTCCTCAAATGTAGATGTCCATGAAATACTGTATGTATATCGCAATGGTTTGCAATAACTGACTGATATTACTGTGGATGAAAATCATGTGAGGAAAGACAATAAGTGAGACAGATTCGTAACTCAGCTCTGTTACAGGTGTTGGGTTATTCAGGTTCACATAACTAAACAAGTTGGCAAAGTGTTGGTGGTATTTTTGTTTCTTCTTTAAGGAGCATGCCGGCAAATAGATTCAAAAGCGTTTAGTTAATTCATTTCACAAAATTAACTCAATGTATTTTGGCAGTCATAATAATGTAAGAAGTTTCAAAATGTTAGCTGCTTGGTCACATCTTCATTGACTCCAGACTATGCTGGAGGAAAACATCAGTTTTCAGCTATTAGTAAGCTTGCATGGTGTTTATGATCAAAATAATGTTGCTTGTTGTATTTCCTACATGTGCATGATTGATTTATGTTAGCTAGTTTTTTTTTAAAGGGGACATTTTACAAGACTTTAAGATGTAAAATAAATCTGTGGTGTCTCTAAAGTACGTATGTGATAAGATCATTTATTATAGCACGTTACAGTTGCCACTTTGTAGGTGTGCGCAAAAATGTGCCGTTTTTGTGTGTGTCCTTTTAAAAATGCAAATGTGCTGATCTCTGCACTAAATGGTGGTGTTGTGGTTGGATAGTGCAGAATAAGGGGCGGTATTACCCCCTTCTGACATCACAGAACGAGACAAAGTTCAATGACCTATTTTTTCACATGCTTGCAGAGAATGACTAAGTTACTGGGTTGATCTTTTTCACATTTTCTAGGTTGATACAAGCACTAGGGACCCAATTATTATAAACATGGAAAAAGTCTGATTTTCATGATATGTCCCCTTTAAATATGGAGTATAGCTATATATTCTCCTGTAGTATCAGTCAGTGACTGTTGGCGTGGGCAAAGAATTGATTGCTTACATGAAAGAAGATATGCCTGTCTTTGTATAAACTTCATGATCAATGTTATCTTCCTAGACCCTCAGCTGTGCCTCATTGAATTTAACAGATTTAATTATGAAGACTTCATCTTGGTTTGGCCACAACGAGTGAAGCTTCGCATTTAAATCTTTTGACCAGCACAACATAGACGCTTCTGGAATTCATATGCTCGCAGCGTAGCCTCTTATCCATCGTACATCAGACTGAACATATTGAAAATGTAGCATTTGAGTGGAGTTTTTAATATCAGGACAGACACTTGGTAGTTCAGGTAGAATATTTAAAAAGGTTATACCATGAGAAATGAAATTACTCTTGATCTTTGGAGATGAAAGAGCTTGATGTACTACGAAAACTGTAATTTTCAGAACTCAAAACCTACTTCTCAGTTCATAAGAGCATTTATTGAAATAAAGAAGCCACACCCTGCGATGTGCATATTATTTCTTATTTCCAGGTGATAATACGGGAAGGGAAATTCTCATTATAGAAGACGTTTGATTGAACAGAAATCTGTGTAGTGAAAATATTTGTGCTTTTTTTCTGGCAGAGAAAGACTGTAAAATTTGAGTTTTGTTAAAGATCAGAGGTACAATATAGAAACTCTCATTTTGATTTCATGGGGTCTTTTACAGACTATTAAATATCGATGAGGGATGTTTTCAGCAACCTGTATCAGACAGACTGTGTAAAAAACGAAATTTCAACACCTTCTGTTTAAAAAGCCTGTGACTGCTATCTCAAACAGCAGAAAGTGAGACCAATGGTTGGTTCATGTTTTTCACACTGGTCCTCAAAGGTAAGTGTGGAAAGCCCATTGGTTCCATCAGGGCTTTTCTTGTAGGGTCGTGCTGTGATCCCTAGACGTACTCGATGGGATTTTCTCAGCTAAACTACAGGTTTTGTACCTTTAGGATGTTTAGTTCTTATTCTATACATGTCTGCTAGTAGAGGGATGAGCACTGTGTTTTTGTGCTCAGATGGCTGAGTCACTCGGCAATGAAGAGCAAACATGTTGTCATCTTGGCTTTTTTGTAGCTGTCCTGAACCGCTTCAATGTAACAAGAATGTTTGATGGCAATATCAAATGATGAATGCTGTGTATTCTCAGTAGTAAATGTTCACAGTTAACTCTTTATTTAAAAATGTTTTCCATGCAGTAACTATTACTATTGCTCATGTTTAAAAAAAAAAAATATATATATATATATACAGAAATGTTTCTACAAACCATGCAGCTTGGTTAAGTATGCTGTCATTGTTTGGAGCGATTAGATTTTAATCATTAAAGCCTTAAAGGGACACACCACTTTTTTTTAACATATGCTTATTTAAAGGTAAACGTTTGATTCTTACCATTTTGAAATCCATTCATCTCTCAGCTGGAGAGTTGGAAAATGAGCATATTTTCAAAAAAGTGGAGTATCCCTTTAAGTCATATTTGTAAAGTCTTAGGCAGTGATTACATGTGGAGAGCTTTCAACTTTTTATGCATTTTGGCTGTTCATTAACATGTCAGCGTTGTTTTGGGAACCTGAAAATTCAAACATTTGTTACCGTTTTCATCTCTTACAACAAACAATTCCCGCGCACACTATCTGCTTGCTGAAAATGTTAATTATAGTTGCGTTGCAACGTTTCGATCAACTGATCTTCATCAGGCAACTACAATTGTTCCAACTATTGTGACTATTCTGAATGACGCATCTGTCATGTGACTTGATGTTTCTACATTGTGATTGGACATTGGTTCATTTTAAATTTGATATTGTTTGGAACAATTGTAGTTGCCTGATGAAGATCAGTTGATCGAAACATTGTAACGCAACTATAATTAAAATTTTCAGCAAGCAGATAATGTGCGGGAATTGTTTGTTGTATGTTATGAGACTTTTTGTCGTCTTATCCTACGCACCTATCCATTGACTTCAGGTGTGCGACACTAATTTGTTTACCGGTTTCATCTCTGAAAAATTGAAATATTGAAAAAATTACCTTTAAAGTTGACCAAATGAAATCCTTAACAACAAATATTACTATTGATAATATTTTGATATATATTTACAATAGGAAATTTACAAAATATCTTCATGGAACATGATCTTTACTTAATATCCTAATGATTTTGGCATAAAATTCATACAATTTTGTCCCATGTATTTTTGGCTATTGTTACAAATATACCCATGGAACGTGCATGATCAGGGATTGTTTTGACAGTGATGTTGTCTATATGCGAAACTTATGAAAAAACGCAAAGGAAAAACTTCCATTTTTATTGCATTGTTGTCATATAGACGTACCCTTAGAGTTGGATACTTTTGACTTGTGCCTGTAAACCGTTGCATATAAACACCCTTCCAAAATTCTTACGGCAGAGATTTTTGCACAGATATGCACAGTTTGCTTTACTGAAGAAAATGTACTCTAATTTTTTTCCCCTGACATGTTGATTCGCTTATGCTGTGCACATTTACTGTGCAACACAACTGGAGAGTCTGTTTTGTTTACTTCCACTCACAACTCTCGCTGCCGTCAACAGCTTAACGGCACAAGCCAGCATGCCTCGGGTGACATTTTATTCACCTTTCATCTTTATATGGAATTATTTAATTCGCTGACAACAAACAGCCACTTCAAAGCAAAGGTTGAACCCACCACCGCTGCCCCTTTTCATCTCTGCGTGAAGCGCATTCTCACGAAAGTGTCTCGTCATCCTTAAAAAAAAAAACGTCATCATGTCGCTGCTTTCAACTTGCACTGTAAATGCATTGAAGCTTTTTTAAGTCAAGCTTATAATTTGGTTGGGGAATGGAAGAAAGTTGCATTTTTATAACTTAGAACTTGCTTCATTAGATAAATTACTTTTAATAAATAATAGTTTATAGTTTATCATCTATGTGTAATGAGGCCAAGAGCCCACATTGGCCCTGTAATCACTGTTGAGGACTAAATATCTTTTACAGTAAGATATTCCTTAAGCAAGAACAGACATTTTTGGATCAGGTCTTGTATTAATGAGTAAAGTTGATGACTTCTAATGTAATCTATCTCTATCCCAGCCACTGGATCCAAAATGACAATTCTTGGGTCTGTGATTGAATTAATTGCATCGTATTCTCATGTGGTCATTAAATGGCCATTAGACCTCGGTTAAACAGATTTTACGTGTTCTGGCCTGATTCCAACAAGCTAGGATGTCTCTCATTCCTCAGAAAGAGTAAATGCAATATTATGTTTAATGCACTCACCATTTAGCTTCCCATGTTTGGCTGGCAAATGGCATGTTTGTTTTCCAACACGAGAACGAGTCATTTAATGTGCTAAATAAACTCACATCTGACCCTGTTCTGCACCTAGCTCTCCTCATTTGCATATGCAGTCATTTGACTTGCCGTTGCATACTTGGAGCGAGTTATTCATTCATATGTTCGTTAGAGGTTCACAATTATAAATGTGTTTGTCTCTGGCAAGCAGGAAATGCAAATGAGCTGATGGAATATTAATGAGGGGGTGGACTGCAGGGCTGAGGTCTGTGTCCACTAGAGGGAGCAGTGATCAATGATGCATGGAGAAGTGCCTGAAGGGTGTGCAGCACTACTTAAAGGAAACATCTGGCTAGTGGTATGTGGTGGACATGTGAAATTAGTTCATTAAAATGTTATGTCTTTCATGTTAAAGGCAAATGGAATGACATTTACAGTACATGTGCAGTATGAATATGCATCTGGAATATAAATCCAGGCAAGTCGAGGAGATCAGGAGCATTAAAGTTTGATTTTAATCATTGACATCTTACTCGGTCAATATTAAAGATATCAAGGTTATATTTTTACAGAATGTTCTTTACCTTGTGCGGGATGATTTTATGTTAAACAGTAAATCAGAAACATTACGCTTGCTTTTCACAGAAAGCATGGATGTTTAATAACCATGCTTTCTATTTCACTAGAAACCTATAGTTTAGGATTTACACTTAAAAGTCTTCTCAACTGCGTGGGAAAGCGACAGTATGATATTTTTCTGCGAATGATGATTTAGCATTTTACACTTTTCATATAACCGTAATGCTTCCCTGAACAGAAGGAATGGTGAATAAAATGATAAGTACTGACAAAGCCCTTCACCCACAAGGAAGAGAATCATTTGGACTCTGAAAGAAATGAGACGCATCAGGAAGTGTCATTACAGATCCACTTTAGGGCGTTTGGAACTATAAATGGATGCCATTTGATGTCATCCAGATACGATGGGAGTGTTTTTTGTGCACAAACGGTTCTCACAGGGACTGTCCACAGTCAGCTATTGTTCAAAGCATGATGAATGGGAAAAAAGGGGGCTTTCTGAAGACCTTTAAAAAGGAGTGATCATGATAATACTGGCCTAAAAATTCAAGACAAAAGATATTCTGCTTTTCTTTCTTTACTTCTCTCTCACCAGAAACCTGATAGAGGATGTAAATACACATCCCAAAGCCCCATTTAACCGTGCCCCCCGCAGGACACCATTGGGAAATGATTCCCTTGTAACGTTTTTCCAGAGCAAAGAGCAGATCAGAGGCCATTGGGAAAAACTGCAATAAAAGATAGTTTTTATATAAAATTCTTTGTACGTTCTTTCTATAGATGAATATTAATAGCTTTTATTTTAAAAAGTTAGAATATTGAATCATCAGTATTCCCAAGCCTTTTGTGGTTAGGCGTAATAATGCATTGCCCTGAGGTCCTGTATACCATCTACAGTGTAACAGCATAGCAAAATATAGATAATAATAAGATAATTTAGTCTATCTACTAGAGCACAGACAGAGCTCTTCTCTGATAGCCATCTTAAAAAAAACAACCTGCGCTTATCATTTCAGCCTAGACCCCATCTGGCCCCACGTGCCATGACAATAACTCCAATTACACACCCACCTACCCGTTCGAACCAGCCAAGGCCCCTCGAGGGTCTTTAAGACAGCCGGGAAGCCACGAGTCAACCCCAGCCATATTTAGTGCTTATTGGTTTCCGCCAATCAAAGCGGAGAGGTAAAGATAATGCTTGTTTCAGGTCTTTTATCACCAAAACGCATCTCTTAGAGGAATGGCGGCCTGTTCACCAAAGAGGCCATACAGCTCTGTCCTAAAGGATGTTAACATTGTGCTTTCTGACAGACTGCGTGGTTTGTCGAGGAGAAAAGAGGGAAATAATGAAGTTAGCCGGCTGAGTGCAGACAAGATGGAGTCTAAGTGAAAAATCTTTTAGAGTGCCAGTAAACATATATTACCATGTGATCCATGTTATTATCAGTAGCCTATACGTCCTGTCTGGTTAAAGATTTTGGATTGAAATAGAATAGAAATAAATATATGGTAATAAAATCCTATTTCCCTGCTGATATAATACCGCACCCTAAGCATTTGATATATTTCCTGGTACGTTTAAGAACTATTTTCTCTATTTCACAAGAAAACTGTTTTTGGGAAGACATCAGGCCCAGTGGATTAAACATTACAATAGAACAAATATAGTTATATAATCAGTTCTTATGTATTTCAAAACAGTCACTGGGACTTTGAAACCAATCTGTATTTACACAGCTGGTGTCTCTGCGTGATACACTCACTGGTACACTTTCCTGCACATTTTCGTTTTTACTGTGCCATACAACAAGGGCGATGTGGTTATCCAAACCACAAATAAATGTAATATGACTCTATAGATGATAGTGAGGTGAATGGCATAGTCTACACAACAGTTTTATTGCTATTCAGTGCACATTTTTTGTACACTTTTACAATGGTTTGTTTACATTTGTAATTTACCTTTTTGTTGGACCTTTTTAAAATGCTTATTGTACACATTGTGGTATGGTGCGGTACTATATTATATGCGCTGGTTGTTAAAAAACAATATTTGTAGATCAAGATAAAAAAGGAAAATCTTGTGATCCTGTAGCACAACTGATAGCATTGCATTTACAGTGCAAAAGGTCACGGGTTTGAATCCCAGAAAACACATACTGTATACTTATAAATGTACATTTTTGAACTTATAAAATGTATGTCTTGTAATATGCTTTAAGTTGCTTTGGATAAAATGCCTGCTATAGTAAATGTATAAATGTAAACCCTGGACCACAAAACCAGTCAGTTTTTTTAATTTGAGATACACCATCTGAAAGTTGCATAAATAAGCTGTCCATTGACATATTGTTTGTTAGGATAGGACATATTTGGCAATGATATTACTATTTGAAAATCTTGAGGGTTCAAAAAAATCGAAATATTTGCTTTTAAAGTTTCCAAGTCATTAGCAACTTCATCCACTCACAAAAAAGGTTTTGATATAAATACGGTAGGAAACTTACAAAATATCTCCATGTAACATGATCTTTACAAAATATCCTAATGATTTTTGGCATAATGAAAAAAACTGATAATTTTACCCATACAATGCATTTGAATGGCTTTTGCTACAAATATACCCGTGCGACATAAAGGATTAGTACATTTTCTTTAAAAAAAAAAAATCCAGATAATTTACTGACCACCATGTCATCCAAAATGTTGATGTCTTTCTTTGTTCAGTAGACAAGAAATTATGTTTTTGAGAAAAACATTCTAGGATTTTTCTCAATTAAAGGGACTTTAATTTACCCCAACACTTAACCGTTTTAATGCAGTTTAAAATTGCAGTTTCAAAGGACTCTAAGGGCGCACTCACATTATCCAAACCAAACCATGCCCCAACGCGATTGTCACCCCTCCCTACTCCCCCAGATGCACGCGCTCACACTGTACTTGTTATCGATCCGAGTCCTGGCGCGCTTTTGTCATTAAGATGCGATTGTTTTGAAAAAAGCAGGAAGTAAAACGGTTTCTGAACACTGGAACCCACCGTAATGATAAGTCTGTGTTTTTCATTCGGAGTCGTTTGGTGCGCGATTACAGACAGCCCTCTCACATGTCATCATATTGCTTAGTTGATCTGTCACGTGTGCAGCTCGGACATTCACGTAACCCCGCTGCTCGCATCAAAATGTTTTTACGGAGGCAGATGAAGGTGAGTGGTCGCGCAACTGACGTCTTCACCTTTTGAATCACGCTCAGGCGCGATTGCGCTCACACCACAGTCTTCGCGCCTGAGCCCAAGTGAACCGCGCTCCGGCCCACCTCTGCAACCCGGCCGCGACGCGATTAACCAATCCGCGACCGGGCGCGGAACAGAGCGATCACACTAGTCAAACAAACCAGGCTTTGGGGGTCAAACGCGCCCGAGCGCGATTTGGTTTGGATAGTGTGAGTGTGCCCTAAACGATCCCAAACGAGGCATAAGGGTCTTATCTAGCCACAACTTCTCATCTATCTCCAGTCCTGTGACGCGTCAGCGTGACCTCACGTAATATGTCATCACATCAAGAGGTCACGGATGACGTATGCGAAACTACGCCCCAGTGTTTACAGGTGTGGCGAAAGAGGACCGTTCAGACATTGTTGTATGTCGAATGGTACTAATCAATGTCTTTGTGTCAGTTTATTGTTTAAAATAGTCCACAAATGTGCCTTTTTAAAATATTTAACACGTGACCTTTCGACGTCATTACACAAATACGTGAGGTCGCGCTGGTGCGTCACATGACCGGAGGAAGAAGAGAAGTTGTGATTTAAAAGTGCATATTTTTTATTTTTCTTGCCAATAATGACAATCGTTTCACTAGATAAGACCCTTATGCCTCGTTTGAGATCATTAAGAGTCTTTTCAAACTGCAATTTTAAACTACATTAAAACTGTTAAGTGTTGGGGTCCATTAAAATGAGAAGAATCCTGGAATGTTTTCCCCAAAAAACATAATTTCTTCTCGACTGAACAAAGAAAGACATTAACATTTTGGATGACATGGTGGTGAGTAAATTATCTGGATTTTTATTAAGAAAATGAACTAATACTTTAAGACTGGCTTTGTGGTCCAGGGTCTATATTTGACTTGCAACTCTTCTTAAGTATGTAAATATATCTGTATTGTTACCTAAAGGAACATAATTTTAAAAAATAATATCAGAGCCCAATACAAGGTCAGATCAGAGCTGGAATCCAGGTGGCTTTATTCCTGTTCAATTATTGTGCTCACAAAAACAGACTCAAGTCCTTAAGGGCATTTTCAATGAATTTGTGTTGAAGCAGTGAAACAGTTCATAAAACTAACAGCTGATGTATTTTTTATTAAGTCGCCAACCATAGTTCTGAATCCATTTTGGTTTGCTATTAAATGTTTATGTCTCCATTACATGAACATATGGTGGAATTAAACTAATCTATAACATTAAAGGCTCCTAAAAGGTTCTTTGTCATTCTGTAAGGTCTTTGAACACATAAAGGTACACTCTTAAAAATAAAGGTGCTTCACGATGCCCTAGAGAAGAACCATTCTTGACTAAATGTTTTTTTGTTGCACAAAAGGTTACTTGTAGTAAATAAAAGTTCTACGTAAAAAGGAAACGGTTCCTTTTTTGTTTCTTCTATGACATCACCGTGAAGAACCCTTTTAAAACCTTTATTGACAAGAGTTTATAAGAGTGTGTCTGGTTATCTGTTGTAGATGCTTGAGAACACCCATAATGCAAGCAGTTGCGGTAAACCAAGAACTGAATGTATAGCCTTTAATTACTGCAAAAGTGGAAATCTATGCGTTTGAGATTTCCCATGAGTGACATTCATGATTATGATGTCCTATATGTTAAAACTGGCATCCATGTACCCCGGAGCCATTAACTGGTGTTAAGTTCTTGCAAAGCGTTGATTCATTAATAGCAGCGTGGCTTGTGCTTCCTTGGGTGCTGACCGCTGTCATTAGCACCAATGAGACGTGTGGCTCATTTACGGAGGACGCCGAGCACAGCTGGGTCCTGAAAAGCCAACACCTGGTGTACAAAAGAGACTAATGGGTGGCCGTGGCCCAGTTTGCCAGATGAAGAGCACTTATGGCTCCCTGTATTAAAGCTTTGTTTTTCATAAAGTGATGTTTTAATGGGACATTGATTGTCTTTTGAAGAATGAGAGAGTTTTACCACAAATAGACTCGTACATTTGGATCTTTGTTTTCCCTGCCTTTGTTATTTTCTCTTGCTTTTTTATGAAATAAAATCTATTTATTTTTATAAACAGGGCTTTTAAACTCTTATCTAGACATTTCTGCAAATACATTATATAGCAAACGCGCATCATTTAAAACATCTTGGTTCTGGTTGAAAGGCAACGGCCTTCTCAGCCAACCGGATGATGGATGTTTCCTCATCTGCTCAATAGTCAACCCCCTCAGCCCCCCTTACTTGCCCCCCCAAACTACCCCCAAGACAAAAGAGCTGTTTGCTAGGACTTGATAATGAGGATGAAGGGACATGTGTGGCCATACTTATGCCCTCATGTTTATGGGCTTTAAACAAGTAAAAGGAAACATAAACTTTAAAGCAATTCAGTGTTAAATGACAGTAAGTAGGAGTGCAGATGGTTTTTAAGTGAACCGACTGCATTGTGTTTGCGATCCGAGTACTCGCAATAAAACATTTGGATCACCCACGAACCGAAAGTAATCTGATTAAATAGGTTCAAGCCTTTTGGACATTCTGGAAAGTGATTTTTAAACACTGATGTTTTGGGTTAAGGCCAGCATTACTATTATTAATGCTTATATATTGGAGTATTATGTGTTATACCCATATTAGTTTTCTTAGCTGCCAAACAGTGTAAATATTCTGTGTGGCTTTTGCACCATTTAGCATTTTTATGCTGTGCCAGTCTCCAGCAAGGTGGTGGTCACATGTTTGTTTATGTTTGAGTGGCTATGGATGGTCTTTAGAGGGTTTGGAGGGCGTGAGAGGGAGCACAAGATCTGATCTGGATGCAGCTAGCAGCAGGAGTGGTTTGCATAATGACATGCATCCCAAACACACACACACACATCTATACATATAGTGTGATACTCCAGAAAAATAAGCGCCTGCAGGGTTTGGTAATTATTGGTCATGCTACCTTGAAATGGATTCCTTGAATGTGCTATGATGTGTTTAAATATACTTATTCAGGGCATTCGCTTTCTCCAATGTGGTCACACCATTTGTTTTTTGCGTAGTCAGGCTCAGATCACCTCCTGCATAGTAATGGATCTGTGGGACTGTATTAAAGATGTGGATGGTTAAATCCTTGATGAGAAAAAATTAATGTACGTGAACCAAAACTGTTCACTGCATAATTTTTTATCAACATTAAGATGATTAAGTATAAAGAAAAGTGTACTGTTTATGTGACATTTCATTTTAAAATATAAATATATTATTTGCTACTATTTTTTTTACATTTTTGCATTTGGCAGATGTTTTTAACTTTTTTCCCGCCATTGACGAGTTATCAATTAAGAAAGAAAGTTTGCATAAAAAGTGTCCCTGATCAATTTTTATGATAATCTGCAATACCGCGATTATCCAGTAAATGGACTTAACCAATTTATGAAAAAACTGAAGCCAAAACGTTATTTACTAGTTTTAAACTCTGTGTATGTTTTGATAATCGTTCTGAATGTAATTTATAAAAAAAATTCTTCACAAAAATGCAATTATTTCAGCTTTTTGCAAAAAAAAATATTTTTAAAGAAAAATACCCATATTTAAAGGGATAGTTCACCCAAAAATGAAAATAATGTCATTAATGACTCACCCTCATGTCGTTGCAAACTCGTAAGACCTCCAATAGAATGTGTTGGAAAATAAATTTTGGTCCAAAAATAACAAAAATTACGACTGTATTCAGCATTGTCTTCACTTCCGCGTCTGTTGTGAAGCGCATGCGCGAGACTGCAGCGCACACAAAAAACAGCTGGGGCGCACCAGATAACACGTCATCTGCGTCACTGCAGTCATGTGACTTTAGTCTCGCGCATGCGATTCACAACAGATTCGGAAGAGAAGACAATGCTAAATTAAGTCGTAATTTTTGGGCCAAAATGTATTTTCGATGCTTCAACACATTCTAATGTCACATGGACTACTTTGATGATGTTTTTATTACCTTAATGGACATGGACAGTATAACGTACAAAGATTTACAATGAAGGGTCAGCAAGCTCTCGGACTAAATCTAAAACATCCCAAACTGTGTTTCCAAAGATGAACAAAGGTCCTATAAGTTTGGAACGACATGAGGGTGAGTCATCAATGACATCATCTTCATTTTTGGGTGAACTATCCCTTTAAGTGTTTATAAGCAGAGAACAAATATAGATACGTTGAAACCATTTTTTTACGTTTTGATTGTTTCTTTTTTGTTTGAAAGCAGAGGGTTTGTTCTTTCATTTGATATATTTGTATGTTTGTATATTTTAGAAGAAAATTTTTGCCAATGTTTTGTCTCAAGATGCACAGCAGTAATGTTTTTTGTAAAGGTTGTTTGTATAAATGTCCTTAAATAACCAAGGCCTAGTCCTGGATTAATCTAAACTAAGCACTAGTAGCAAGTAGTCTCTCACTAATATTAACCCCAAAAAACTGTATGTATTAGAAAATAAATATTGTTTAGCATCTTGGTTTACTACAAGACACTGCTGGTACTGCTTGAAAATTCATGCCAGCTCCCCACAAACAATCTTGCTCTCAACTAGTTTTCTTTGGTCTGTCATGGATAGTATAATACTACTTACCAGGTCACACCCACTGTCTTATTCTGCAGCCAATCAGCAGTCATGTTAAGGCTTCCGTTTTAGCATTTTATCAGCAGTGATCCTGTATCCCGGCAACGGGCATCTGCATATTTGAGTGTGGTTGTAAATCAGCCAGCCTGTGTTTGTTGAGAGTCAGTCCCTGCTGATCACCATGTGCTTCTCGTGATTAGCACCGCTCAGCACACACATGGCCGATGAAGGAGTGAACCATCAGATAAAGCATCATTAATACAAACTCAGGCAGGGGGGCAACGGGGGGCTTTGTGGTTGCTGTTAAGCAAGCTGGAGGTGGACTCTGTCATCGGCTGTGACAGACAATGGGAGCAGCTGTAATTCAAAGCTGGGATGCAGAGATTTGGACCGGCTGGTTTCTTTTTTGATTATTTTTGCATCTTTTTTTTGCTAGATTCTCCTTAAAAATCTTTTTATCTCGACTTTGTTTTCTGTCACACAAAACACACACTTTGTGTCGCGTCCCTGAAGCGTCAGACAGCCGTGCACATGGTGTGTGAGGGGAGTGTGTGATCTCTTCATTGGGGGTGTAAGAGACATCACACAGGGTGTTACTCTTTGTATTGGAAGGATTTACAGCCGGCACCCGGGCCTTTTTATATTCTCATACATACGTTGGTATCGAGGACCTCCGTCTATGGGATGCTCGGTATAGTTTGCTGTCACTCAAGCACCAATGGATCAGGTGTAATAGTGGCTGCTCGCACAAACCACGTGCATCTCACCTGTTTACGCAGGCCTGCAGGGATGTGAAAGGCTAAATCGCTGAACCTTTTGGTGTTTGGGTGAGACAATGTTGAAGCTCAAGACATTCTGTATGGATTATTGGCAGTTTCTTTGCCTGCAGCCTCTCAATGGATTTTATAAAAGGTAAGAGGTCTTTGCTTAATTCAACAATGCTGGTATCTATCTCTACAGTATAGTGTTGATGTTGTAGATGAAGGAAAGTTAGACATTTACAGTTTTTGGTGGAATTTTACTCATTCATCCAATTTTAGGAATGATTATGTAAAACTTTGAAGTCATTAAAAATGTCTTTTATGGTTAACTCGCCATGCATGTTAACACATAGTATTGTTCATACTGGCTTTTAGCATGTTTTAAATCATCTCAATAAAGCTTTTATGGGTTCTTATTCAGGCAGAGAAGTACCATGACTGACCTCAGATCAGATCGTGTCTTTGTGTTATTGTGAGGGAGCGGGTGTGAAGCTGAGGTTGCAGACAGTCAGGCTGATTTAGTGTGAGCTCTATTGTGTGTCTGTGACCTGACAACCGTTTCCACCACAGATTTGATCCTCTCTATTGTGTGAAGCATGGCACCTATCGGGCCCTGGGCTTCGTCCTGTGAGGGCCACTGCGTGTTGTCCAGCAAAATATTTAGTCGGAGGATTTGTGCTTTCACATGTTTTCAAAGTTGATGTGTTGGTTTTGATTTTAAACTGTTATAACGTACTGTGCAGTATGCATGTTTTTGTTCATTAGAAAGGTTAACGTGAAATATCAAAGAGTTGTTGCATTGTCCAGTGTGATGCTATATTTAATTGAAACCTTTAAGCAAAAATGTGACCCTGCCTGTGAAAACCGTTTTTGTGATTTCCTGGTCCTAGAAATTCTTGAAAGATTGTGAATCTGGGGGAAAAATTCAAGGCCCTGGGAAGTTTTTGAAAATATACACACATGGTTACGGGTCATTGAAAGTGCTTGAATCTATTTTATGGTTTTCTGGAAAAAAATCCATATTTCCTGTGTAGTGTAGGATAATATCATAAAAATTCTATACTTTTTAAGCACACGTGCTAAACTGTTCGCTTTAAATGCTTATATCTTCTGTATGCGAATGTTGATTTATACCAAAATGCTTTTTTGCATAGTTGTGTTTGACACATGAAAACGTCTCGGGTTACGTATGTAACTGTTGTTCCCTGAGAAGGGAACGAGATGCTGCGTCTCCCTTGCCATACTTCCTGCGTCCCTGTAACGCCATCCTTGGCAATATTTCAGATAGAGATATACTTCCTGGCTCCCGGGTCACTCTGTCTTTGTAGTTAAACCTCACCATTGGTTGAATTTGATATACACATTCAGACGCACTTACACGTGGAGGCGTCACCGCAGTGACGCAGCGCGAGTTCCCTCGAAAGGGAACTGTAACAATGTATCTTAAAAGGTAACACGATGTAACCTTGCTCTCACTTGAAACGTGTCCCCATATTTAGTCCTTGAATTCGAGGGTATTGCACCTGGAAAGTCTTTGAAAGGTTCTTGAATTTTGAAAAATGAGTTTTCTACTTAAAATCATTTTAGGTAATGTAAAGAACATTCTGGGAAAACGCAATCTTTATATCTTTAATATAGACATAGTAAGGCCGTGTGACAGATTGAATCAATATAAAATCAATAACTGAAACTTTGAATCCCCCCACACATATACACTTTAAAACATGCTGTGATTGTTATAACCTTTGCTGACTCAGGCATGCGGGTGACTCTGACTCAGGAAATTCCCTGTCAACTGTTCCGGCCTGTAACCTTCCCACCTAACAGTGTCCTTCATTTGACCAACATAACCATAGGCTTTTGTGCTCATTGCAATACCTTCAATCAAAAGACAAGGGACAGTGTCATCGAAGATGTTAAACCTCAAAAAACATTAAACATATAAAGAGAGAGAGTGATGCTCCATTTATCAATTTTCCCAGCATGTCATTTGGTAGACAGTCAGCGTTGGTGTTTCAGAATAGAATTATACGATGCTAACTGGCCCACTTTAGAGCACATTAAAATGATTCATAAGATTAGACATTTTATATTTTTGTCAGGCAAACAATCACCCCAATAATGGATTCAGACTTTTATTCAATTGAATGTCCTAATCAGAAATTGGCCTTTTGCCCTATCATTCAGTACTACAGAAGATTAAATGTAGAAATGACTTATTTTAGCTCGAGGTGTAGCTAATAGCTAGATTATATACATTAATGGGCCAGTTTCCCAGACCGGGTTTAGGTCTTTGTTATTTTAGGACAATTTTACATTTCTTTAAAAAAAACTTTACTGGTGTGCATTTTGAAACAAAACAATGTCACTGATATATGTTAAGATATGTCAGTGCAAGATGTTTTTAAATGAAAGCCACTCAAATAAAGCAATACGCCCCAAGAAGCAGTGGGTTACTACTAGTGCATTTTATAACAGCTAAGGGGCGTTGTTAGGCACAACGCGAAAAGGAGTGCCTAAAACCCCCTTAGCTGTTATAAAATGCACTGTAACACCACTGCTTCGCAGGGCTTATTGCTTTTATAAAACGGTTACATCATATGCATAGCAGGGTTTCATAAAATAAAACACAGCAAATAAGTCGTAAATATATTAGTACAAATATTACTCTTCTGCCAAACAAAGTAGTTCCTCAGAATCAAGTGTGTCTCCAACAGAGCGCCTTTACCACGCAACACAGACCCAGGAAAGACACAATGAAAATATGATTAAAGACTGTGGTATTTATTTTCATAAATCAACATTCATCTAATTTATACATTTTATACATGCAAATGTTCAAGTGTGGATCAAATATGCTTGGAAGCATGCTTAACTGTTTCCTACGGACCCCCTAAGGCAGGGGTGTCCAGACTTTTTTGTGTGGTGATCTACTTTTAAAATGATAAAGCTGACAAGATCACCTGCTAAAAAACACAGTTAAATTTTTAATGACAGTTTAAAAGCGTATTAGGACTATACCGCATATCTCTACATTGAATTTAAGGCTGTCCCCATTAGGCTACTCCATTGTTTTTGAGGAGTTAAAAAAGTCCTTGAGTACATGTCAAGTACTGCTTAAAATAGCGGAGAGGCAGTTTAGTGAAACAAACTAGAAAAAGACAACAGTATCAGAAGCCTCTCTTTAAAAAAAAACAGAAGTGCGATGCGGCTTTCTATTGCTTGGCAACCACCGAGTCAGCTGTCTTGTCAATCAAATATTGAAGCGCGAGCGCTCTTTTGCTGTTGTTCTGTCATATTAGCAGAAACTTTAAAAAGACCTTGTTTGAGGATGAGAGGTGCACAAACACAGGAGAGAGTGAGCGAGTGGAGTCCGGTTCTTCAAAGCAACTGTAAACTTCCCTTACCACAAAGTAAGGTCCGCCTCTCCCCTCATTCGATTGGACAATGGAAAGACGCGAATGACGTTGGGCGCTTCTCCTCTCTCAGTGTTCCTTCAAAGGCGCGTGCTGCAGCCGGCGGCAAAAACCGCAAGACAATCAGCGCGCATAAACATAGCTTAAACAGCGCCCATACGCTCCCTGTCCATAGAATATCATTCAAAAAAGGCGCCTGCAACTGCCATAAACGCTTTTGGTGTGATTGGCCCTTCTCATAATGCCTATTTCGCCCTCTGTTTTCGATGCTCATGGGGCATCATATACAGTTAACTTATGTGCGATCTACCGGCATTGCCTTTGCGATCAACTGGTCGATCGCGATCGACGTATTGGATACCCCTGCCCTAAGGGGACATGGAGCAAAAATTAAATAAAGTTAGTTTCATGTGCTGATGTGAAACTTTAATGTGCTCACGCAAAACTTTAATGTGCTCACGCGAAACTTTCATGTGCTCACGCAAAACTTTCATGTGCTCACGCAAAACTTTCATGTGCTCCCGCGAAACCTTCATGTGCAGAATTTTTTTTAAGTTTAGTTTTGCGTGCACATGAAAGCTTCACCTGAGAACATGAAACTAAACTCTATATTTGTTTTACTCCAATGTCACCTTAGGGGCTCGGTAGTTTCCCCATCAGCATTTGTTTTTTAAAAAAGTTGCCACCCAGTTTAAGTTTAACGTTAATGCTTTCCAGAAAAATTTTCTTTAAATAAACATAAAATATATCAAATAAAAGAACAGACCCTCCGCTTTCAAACAAGTTATCTTCATCGACAAGATAACTCAACAATATTTATTGACATTTATCTGGATTTTGCCATTAATTGTGCAATTGTTAAAAAAAATTGATTGAAGACTATGATTAAAGACTGTGGTGTTTATTTTCATAAATCGGTATGCATCAACAGTGGCGCAGTGATACTTAAGCGATGTAATCATGGATCGAGTCTAAATCGTGGGGTTACCGGGATATTTTTTAACGTGCATTTTAGTCTGGGACTAGGATAAACCCTGTCCGGGAAACCACCCCAGTTAAAATGCACCATCCCTTTATTATTTCCAAAAAATCCCCAAATACTTTTTTGAAGTCTGTAGGGACCTTTACTAGATTAGAGCATCTCTCTCTCTCTCTCTCTCTCTCTCTCTCTCTCTCTCTCTCTCTCTCTCTCTCTCTCTCTCTCTCTCCCCCCCCACCTCTCTCTCTCTCTCTAAAACTGATAGCATCCATAAAATCTATCTTTCTATGTACTTAATTCAATCTGTATGTACAGAATTTTGTTAAGCCACCATAAAGTTGATTTCAAAACTTTCCTAACTGCTTGGATTTTCCTGTTTCAGCACCATTTCTTCACTGGCTCCCATCCAGCCATTTCTCAGCATTTGAGAAACATCACCACCCTCTCTTTTCTTCTGTTTTCTTTCTTTTTCACCTCTCCCATGTGTATTCCAGTGCGGTGTTGTAATGCTTTAAGTTACAGTTTTGAGGGTAATCCATTTCCATGGAGCGTGCCAAGCCTTACTCCCCCTTAGATTATGATCTCATAGCCTCCTGCAGCACTAGATCTCCACAGCAGGTCTGGCCCCACTCAATCATGACCGCATCAGCATTTTTGCATTCAAGTTCCATTACGACGCTCGTTTTTTCGTCACTGAGACTAATGAAGTACACGTTTCGGAGTGTAAACACTGGTCAGAGCCTCCCCGGCTTAAAACTCTGGAGGGAAATGCCTCGCACTTAGCGTAAGTGTTGGCGAGCGGGCCTGCCAAACGCCTTTGACATGCGGCACTGTAGACTGGGAGTCTAACAACCTCCAAACAAGATGAGAGATACTCTAAGAATGTGAGAGGCTAGCAGAAGGAGTGCTTCAAGGAAACGTCCGCTTGAAGAGAATTAGTACATCCGGCTGTATCTCTGAGATGCTGTAGTATACTCCATATGACTACAGCAACTGCATCTCGCATGTTCCTCTCCTTTCATGGAAACTTCTGATTGCTGCTAGACGTCTTCTCCCAGAGGGGAACATTTGGGTATGGCTGCATAAACAAAGCTGAAGACGCCTAAAGCATGCATCCCAAGCAACAACTGCAGTAACTTGAACTGGGGGGGTGAATGAATTGGTGATTTTTCTTCTCTCTTCTCTTCATGCATTGCGCACGGTTTGTGGTTGAGGGAAGGAAAAGAGGAAGGAGCGGCTGGGTTTGAAGATCAGGGTTGAGTCGATTACCCAGCACATGCTGAGTTTGACTCACTGCTTTCTGACATTTGTATGTTCTTCTTCTCCTGGATCTATCTTTTGAAGACATCAAGTAGCCAGGCGGGAAATGCCCTGGTCATGTTAAATCTGATGTGGAAATACTGCATTTCGGTTCGTACCATAAGGTAGGAGAGGTTTCAATCAATCAGTGCAGACGAAATGTTAGAGACTCTTGGAAAACAAGATTTACGGTGTTATGGTCATGATTTTAGAGGAAATGAAAAGAATTTGATGCTTTTATGGATATTTATTGTTGTCTTTGTATGTGGAATATACAGTTGCTTTGTTCAGTGTGTGTTTTTCTCATTGCCATCAAGTTTTATAAAGTCTGAAAGTAATAAAGTAATGTTAAAAACCACTCATCCAGAAATAGCCATTGTTTATGGAGTATTAAATACACCCATTTACACACTTGTAGTTGTGGACTCACGCTGTTTAATTGCTGCTTTTTATTTTTTTTTATTTGTATGTTATTGTACAGTACTGTATTATTTATTATTTAGTATGGATATACTGTAGTCATTTCATTAATAGCTCAACTCCCCTGCCTGCTTCCACCCAGGGAAGCTAAAATTAGACACTTGAGGCTCTTAGTCAAGCCACCATGTTCCCCAAAGTAGCCAATGAATTTTCCTGGGCTCTGTAATTTGTTCCCCAGGATTTGGTTAAACACAGACTTTGTTTTGTAGTAAAAGTTGCTCCTAAGTTTTCGCAACATAAGCCACTATTCACTTATAATCTTTACTTATTATATAAATATTATTTAAATTATATTATTAAGCATTTCTTATGATCATAACATTATATGTTTGACAGTGTTCTTGAAATCCAAAATTTCATAGTCTAATGATGAGATTAGTAGCATCAAAGTTTGATTTAAGTAATTGATTTCACTTTATTTACAATCTTTGACATGATCTTAATACTGTACGTCAGTAAAAATATCGATATTGTTCAGTAACACTTTACTTGAAGGGGTGTTCATAAGACTGACATGACACCGTCATAATCATAACACGTGCCATAAACATGAGGGTGATTTTATGCATGGGTATGACAACTGTCATTAAGTGTCATTTGTTCAATTATGTCATTTTTAATGCAAATATGACATTGTTTGAGATGTCTTTGTTATGACAAGTTGACATTAACCAATACATCATAACTTGTCATGACAACTTGACATTACCAAGACAACATAACTGACCACTTTTTACAAATTGAATTTGTCATTAAAATGTAATAAGGGTGTTAATACTCTGTCAAATAGTTTTATAACAGCATCATGAATATTTTTCTTGACCTCAATTACAGTGGTACAAATATAATTTGTCATTAAAAGGTCATCAGGTGTCAAATAGTTTTATAACCGTGTCATGAATATTCATATATATTCAAAGTTCATAATGTTTTTTTAAGTGTCCTCCAGGTGTTAGAGAAATAAAATCAATCATTCAATATTAATAATAATAATAATAATAAAAATAATAATTAAAATTGATAAAATTATATTTTTATAGAGACCGATTCACCTAAAATTAAATGAAAACAGTAAAATAAAGGGTTAAGCCATGCAGCGTTAGGTCCATATCGCTGCAAAAACAGTTAATTACATTAAAATAATTAATTAAATTAATTAAATGTTTGATTATTTTTTTCTTCTGTCAGAAAATTACAGGTCAAGTTCTGTTAGTTGTCAGTTTTTTTTAAAGTATTGTGCACAGTATAATTTTTTGATGTGTCTGTTGCATTTTGTTAAGGTATTTAAAATAATTTGACATAGTATAAACACTTATTGACATTTTAATGACAAGTTCAATTTTTACCACTGTAGTTGAGGTCAAGAAAAATATTCATGATGCTGTTATAAAACTATTTGACAGAGTATTAACACTTAATGACATTTAAATTACAGTTTAATGTAATGTTAACCCCTAAAGATAGGTAGTTTCTTAACTTTGAGTTATGATGTATTGGTTTATGTCAAGTTGTCACAACAAAGACATCTCAAAAAATGTCATCTTTGCAAATTCATTGGCTACTTTGGGAATTTTTACATTTGCAATTTTGGTGCGCACCCGAGTTCGATTGGCGTCAGAGTTCGTTACATTTGGATGATGTGAACGCTGTCTTCTGAACTCAGGTGCGCTCTTTGTTTTCAAAGAAATAATACAGAAACACACTTGCGTCTGTCTGTCGCAAATATACTAAAGTCGTTTCGATGACAACGGGCTGTCCGCCAAAGTCAAATTTTGCGAAGGCATTAAGAAATCATCGCTCTGCTTGCAGTTTGTCAATCATGGTTCATGTGTCTTGCTTCCTTGATGATGCAAGCGTGCCGCGGTTTGGATGCAAAAATAATATGTGAACACAGTCCATGGGGGGCATGGGGAGGGGGTAGCAATCGAACTTGGGCTTGGACCAGGCAATCGCACCAAATGTGAAACCGCCCTTAAAATGACATAATTGAACAAATGACACTTAATGACAGTTGTCATAAACGTGCATGAAATCTCCTTCATGTTCATGACACGTGTCATGTCATGATTATGAAGGTGTAATGTCTGTCTTATACACACCCCTTCAATTAAAGTGCTACCAAATGTTTTTTGTATAAAACAGTAAATCATAAAATAAGACTTTAGCTGGGTTGTCACATACTTTTAATGAACTACAGTAAAGAGTAAAAGTCTTTGACTTTTACACCAGAATGAGAGTATAGTACCTAGCCATATTCACCTAGAAAATCGCAACTTTTAATTTTCCGTTGGTCTTAGTACACAATGTAATTTATTTTATTGTTATTTTTTAGCACTATGCTAATGGTCTAATCAGATTAAATGGATTATGCTAAGCTATGCTAAAAGTGCTACTGCCAGACCCAGAAATCGGCTGAATGGATTCCAAAACGGTCAAATGTTTAACTCTAGGGGAGCTGGAAAATGAGCGTATTTTCAAAAAGAGTGGAGTGTCTCTTTAAGCTTGAAAAGATGTTTGGCAGTTTTGCCTTCATTCATTTCCCTGCCAATGTTAAGGGGCATTTTAAAGTTCCACTAAGCGCCACCGTCTCCACTTTCAGTCTCTCATGTTTGGGTCACGTGGCAGACTTCTAAAGTTCTTCATAGCTTCACTTACACCTGTTTACAACTGCTTTTCTGCCGTCATCTTCGGTATGAGCTAATTCTCTATATCTCATTTCACAAGCAAAAATGTCTCCTCATTGGCCTTTAGGGCAAAAACTCTACCTGGGAATCTGGAATCAGGTATCTGACTTTGAAATTATTTATTGAAAAGAATGAGTCGTGATTAAAAAGCCCTGAAGTCATTTATAGCGGATAAAGGAAATTGCTTCGTGGAATGAACTGTGCCTTAAAAATGTTTTTGAAAAGAGCTGCCCTGAAACATTAGATGTCAGGCAACATGATCTATGGGTTTAAACTAGCACACAGAGGAAGCACAAGATATTATTTATTTATTTTGTGCGGCTTGCCGTTACGTCTAAAGGTGCCCGCCTTGTCCTGTCCCACTTGCCGTGTGTGTGGAAACAGAGAGGTTTGGTGCTTCTGTTTTACTTTCATTGGAAAACTTAATGATTCTCCCAGATATTCAGTGTTTCCAACGGGCTGGTTGTCTTCTTCCGTGAGGTCATCTCCGGTGCGTCACCAGACCTTTGCAGATGTTTTCCAAGCTTTTGGAGGGGGCTCTTGGGGCCGACCTGTCTGCTGGAGTCTGTGCTTCGTAAAGAATCTCAAAGGCATCTCTGATCTCTTTGGCCGAGAGCACTCGGGGGCCAGGCTATCTTGGGCTTGAGGAATCATATACAAACTTTAAATAGTTGCTCACGGCCGAGACCTCGCTGCTTTAGACTAGTGTGAAGGTTTGAAGAAGCAACATAAAGAGTTTTACAATTTTATTCAGTGAATTTTAGACCGATCTGGTGGATACAGGCCAACTGCAGTGAAAAGACACGCACTGTTCTCGGATCTGTCAGATCTGTGACTCGTCCGTGGGGGTGAGTAAGCGATTTGGTCTGATTCACTGCATCTGGGATAGACGGGGAACCGCACTGCAATGTGGGGAACCCTCAGATATTTATATACTAGAAAATCATTTGGTTTGAGTCATATGAATGCTTGTTTGTTTGACTGTCTGAAAAAATCATTAGTAGTGCCTTCTTGCTTTCACTGGATGAGTCAGTAAAGCAGGTACAATAGCCATGAAGAATGAATTTAATAGAATGAGCCATGCATATTACCATTAAAGGCATTATAATGCTTCAGGGTGCGTTGGTATTATAGATCTCTCTGTTGTCTCTTGAGTCTGTCTGTTTATAATGATTTTTATGCACATTTTGTGCTTGCATCAGCTGGTGCATAACTGACATTGCACATTTCAATATGGAAAATTCCAGTATTTGATCTCAATAATGTTTTTTCCTCATTGACAAACACATCAACACATCTGAAGACACTGTTCCCGCTTCCCACTGACACAGTGCCAATATTCTTATTAGCATCTATTAATATTTCAGAGCGAGGGTTGCGGTTTACACTGAGTAATTAGGTTACATTACACTGCATAATCGTATGACACAATCTTAGGTTTGATGGATTGTTATTTTAATATGCGATGCTGTATTAGAGTCACTTGATGTTTTATGTTGAACAAGGCAGTGGTAGAGTTTAGATCAGAAGTAATGCCTTTTATATCCAAGCTTTTTTTTTCAACGGTTCATGTGTCTTGCTCCCCTGGTTATTCGATCTGAATGAGCTCCACAGTACTCATTAAAATTATAGCGGCCCTGCCTTAACAATACAAAGTGAATCGCCGTTCCTTTCAAATGCATTTGAAATACAATCCGTCTCCTGGTTTATCGTAGCACCTTGACACATACTTTTCAGCTCATAAAGTCATCCTTTTTTTGGATATTGAATGCTTTAAAATACGTTACTGGTCCTGCTTTAAAAGATGCTTGACAGTTTTAATGGAAATTCTGGGTTTCCCGCAGAAAATTTGTTAGTTAAGGTGGTAGGGTTGGGCGAGTGGGAGGGGCCAAGGGCGTGGCAATCAAAGGGGCGGGGCGTATGCATCATGATGAAAATAAAAATATTTTTTATTTAAAACACTCAAATAAAACTTAATTTTGAAAAAACTATGACAGAAAATGAACACATACTAGATTATTAATGAATTAAATGTTTTAACACATACCTCTAATGGGAATAGCTGCGTGATGAAGTGAAACTAAAGGGTTATTAACGATTAAGGATGGCGCAAAAAATTGTAAAAACTGATTATTTCCCACTATTAATTACATTATCCTAAATGAGTGTAACTACAGTAGCATGTAAATAATGCACATAAATAAAGTTAGCAAGAGCGCTCAACTATTATATCTAATCAACAGGCACGTGAAACCTAGCTAGCAGGTTGCTCAAACAACAAAATCACTAGCTAACTTACTTTAAATTTGCAAGAACTATAGACAAATATAATAACAGGCTTAAATAAACCCAAAACATTAGTCCACTTAAAGTTCTCACGGACACGCGTTTTATCAACTGGCTATCCTCCAGACAGTGACGGACCATGTCTTTATCTCATTTCGGCCGTGTGGCGCGCGTGCACGCTCGCGGTGTGAAGCGCATCCGCGCTATCCTCCGAGATATTTTATCAGCTGGCTAGTTATCCTCCAGACAGTGACGGTCCAGACCACGGCTTTCTCATTTCGGCCGTGTGGGGCACACGCGCTATTCTCCGAGTTGCACTTGACGGCCTTTTGTGCAGCGAATTCTTTTTTTGGACGACCTAGTTAAGGCGGTAGGGTTTACAAGCTTAGGCGGGCCGCCCGAACTGAAATGTGCTGTGGGAAACCCTGAAATTATGTTGTTATGATTAAGTGAATAGTCGTTTTTTATAGTGCTACATGACTGTATTCTGTTAAACTTTAATTGAACATCTGAATCTTTTAACAAAATGTACAGTTTTTTGTTGCAGCTATAGCAGATTAGAGTTCAGATACAAAAGCTGTTAAGCGCCACCTCCGACAAAATATTGACCGAATGATCTCGGCACCTACGTTCATCAAATACTTTCACTTTAAATCCATTTAATCCCAGCTTGGGCTGTCACAATGATTAAATAATCGTCTCATCACAATTATTTGACCTCATCAAGATGATTTCAGATCACCGCAATGATTGCACATCTCTTTAAAAAACACAAGGGGGAGCTGCAGTGCCTGTAAACGAGATAGTATCAGATTATTTAATAGTATCAGATTATATCAGTGGTCACCAATAATGGTCCTGGAGGCCGGTGTTTCTGCAGAGTTTAGCTCCAACCCTAATCAAACACACCTGAAGCACCTTCTGTTTCAGGTGTGTTTGATTAGGGTTGGAGCTAAACTCTGCAGAGACACCGGCCCTCCAGGACCAGGATTGGTGACCACTGGATTATATAGTATCAGATTATTTAATCTGGAACGACCTGCTTCTGTCTATACGTCAGGCAGTTTCTGTTATCTCTTTTAAAAAGGATCTTAAAACATGCTTGTTTAAGAAAGCTTTTGGTTGATGGGTTTTCACAATTTTTTTTAACATGTGTGTTTACAATCTTTTTATTGTTGTTTTTACCTAATTCCTGTACAGCACTTTGTGATTTTTATCTGTGAAAAGCGCTTTATAAATAAATTTTACTTTCTTACTTGCAGATGGCGCTCCTTAACTGACAACAAAGTGTAACGCGATACATTGCAAAGCAAAAAAAAGTCCTAAAACAGGCAATTAATTGTCATAATCGTCACAATTTATTAGGCAATTAACCAAATTTCATAATTGTGACAGCCCTAATCCCAGCCTCAGGCCATTCATTAATACCAGTTTGTTGTCTTAAACGCCACAATGACTTTCAGCAAAGTCCTCTAAGTGCACGATGAATAATTGGATGAATGACGCATGCGTACGTCAAGGTGCATGAGTTTTTTTTACCTGATTAAAGGCGGTTTACAGAATATATTTGGATATTGATTGATTTTTAAGTTTTTTATCTTTATATAGGCTTAACATTGGCAGTAATGTTAAATAACTGAAAATAAATATAAGCCTGATAAAAAAATCTTTACAAGAAAACATGTAAGATACAATTTTTTTGGGTTTTGCATCTCAGCCCTTCACATTTAGTTATTTTCCCCTCAACTTATATAAATAACGTGCCATAGGTTTAGATTGCCGTGCGCTTTCATGTGATCTAACCTTTAGCCAAAGGTCTGTCAGATCAAGTCCAGGCTAATAACTGGCTATTGGCCGGTCCCGGCACCTGGGACTTTATATTTTATGCATCTCACAGCACACTGCTCACGCTCTCTCTGCTACACATCTAAAATTGATGGCGGTCATGACCTCGTTGGAAATAGGGTCACTTTATCTCCTGTTTAATGTTGCTTGACTTTATAACCTCTATGCACACAAATTCCACCCCAGCCTGCCTCCAGTCACCATTTTCAAAACAAAATCGGCAACCTAGTTCATAATAAGCTTGTATCTGCAGAACTCCTGGCTTCAGAGCAAATATTAGATATTGAGATGTAGAATTAATGATGCAGACCCGAAAGCATTAAAGATCTTTATTTGTTTTTCAGGCGCCATTTAGTGCACTGGATGTTTTTATCACTTAATCATCTCCATGGATCGCTGTCTTGCAGTGTGCAGCCTCTGCCATGGGAGAATGTCAGTGTCATATCAATAGGAGTTTTGTGTCCTTGTTTTTTTTTTAAACAAAGATTTCTTAAAAATGTCTTTTTATCATAGAGACAGCAGAGCCTCAGTGGATATAAGCTCCAGTGACAGGACTTTGCTGTGTTAACAGCAGTACATAGATCACATGCTGTTATGTAACTCATATACACATTATTACCCTTGTAAAACAGCCAGTGGCAACACAACAGTGACTAAAGCGGATGCCTTTAGAGAGGACATTTTTTTCCTGTAATAAAGTGGAAGAAAATGACAGGCTAAGCGACATGGTCGGAAATGTTTGGTCGTTTTTCCCTCAACCCAAACACGAGAACTTTCCACAGCTTTTTTGTCCACGTATGTTGCACATTATCTCTTCATGAGAACGGTTGAAATGTATGGAGAGCGTAAAATAGCAGGCTGGAAATCCCCAATTCTCTTTCCTGTTTTTAAAGGATGTTTTTTGTGTATAACAAAATAGCCTACAGTAGCATCATCATTGATACTTGCTTTGGCAGGTGATATTAAGGACATTCTCATTAGAAAATGATTGCTGAATAGGATCTGTAAAGGTCAGCATGGTTCGTTTTTATAGGATAAATAAAAATGTTAGTCCATCATCTCAGAATATACATTTATATATATTTAACAATGGCAAGACTGCCCTTCTTCTGAGAGATTACATTCTTACGGATGAATGTACTGTACTGTAACAGACAGACAAATTGTTTATTTTCTTAATACATCATATTTTTTATGTGCTGAAAGTCATAGTGTATGAATCCAGAGGTTGTTCTGTTATTGTTTTTTACCAATAGGAGTGTAAAGTCCATTTACTCTAGTTGCCGTGTTTCTCTGTGTATCCTCTCCTCTGATGTATTGATTTAGATCTGTGAGAGCTTTTTGATGCTCTTTTACTCTTGTGCGGGGCTCTTTTGAAAGGCACTCTCCAAGCAGGACGCATTTAGGGTGCTTTTATAAGGGACTCAAGAAGTGAACATAAGCACAGAAGTCTCCAGAAGTCGTACCGTTTGAATGAGATGTTACCGAACCCTGGAGACAGACTTCAGATTTGCTCGCTTTTCAAATATGGGCGTGCAGTGACCAGGCATGTTCGACAATTAAATCGTCTCTCTTCAGTCAAACTGTAGCTTGTGAAAAAATCCTTTTTTGAGTCATTTCATTGATTTCTTGCTCTCAAGCTAATATCATTTTTAAGATGTATTGCGTTTTATTTTGTTATTTTCATATTGTGCTGTATTTGATCGATTGTCGTGTATTGGACTGTAGTTAATGGCAAAGACTGTTTTCTTAATCTGTTTTTAAGGGCTCAAATCAGGAGAAATCAAATTATAAAATGTTCCTTATTAACAATGCAATCTAATGGTAATTCGTAGCCAACATACTTTATGCGGTGGCTAATTCAAAGTAATTCGACTATGTGTTTTTGTACGATTTGCTTTTACTCCTGTGATGTTGGGGTTAGGGATGGGGTTTCATTATAAACGCAATAAGCCCCGCGAAGCAGTGGTGTTATAGTGCATTTTATAACAGCTAAGGGGCGTTGTTAGGCACGACGCGAATAAAATAGCTGTTATAAAATGCACTATAACACCACTGCTTCGCGGGGCTTATTGCGTTTATAAAACGGTTACTTTATATGCATAGCAGGATTTTATAAAATAAAACACAAATAAGTTGTTATTATTTTAGTACAAATATTACTCTTCCGCCAAACAAAGTAGTTCCTCAGAATCATGTGTAGCTGCAACAGTGCGCAGTTCCCAACCAAAAACACAGACGCCGCAAAGACACATTGAAAATATGATTAAAGATTAGTGTTTATTTTCATAAATCAACATTCAACTAACCATCTAATGGATAATTGCGGATGTATGAATTTGAGGTAACGTTAGAAACTCCTCAGGGAACGTTTTCTCTTTATTGAAGAAATGACTCAACAATATTTATTGACATTTATCTGGATATCGCCATTTATTGTGCAATTGTAGAAAAAAATATGATAAAAAACTGGTGTTTATTTTCATAAATCAGTACGCAGCAACAGTGGCGCAGTGATACTTATGTAATGCGGTCTGAACCGTGGGGTTATCGGGGTATTTTCTCAAGGCTTAGAACGCGTTTCAACCAATCAGAATGAAGAACCAGAACTGCCCGTTTTATAATGTTTCTTTTTATTATGATAACCATACATTTTGGTACGATTTTGTATGAATTAGCCAACTTGTAAAATACGTACAAATTCAAGTGAGATCAGGTTGGTATTAAACATATTGTAACTTTCAGAGCTTAAAATCTTCTACATTTTTGACATACTGTAGATTATTTTTTGACAGATAATTAAATTTAAACCCATATCCACAGAGATTTATACATCAGGAGTAGCTTCAACGTAAATTGGTTGTTAAAATCTGGCCCGTCCAGTCTAAACTAAACTATGGCTAAACTGTGTCACCCATTGTTTAAAAAATGCTGGGCAGCGACAGTCACAAAACAGTTTTGGGTTTTTCGTCATTCTCGACTTCAAGAGACTGCCTGAATGAATGTCTGTTCTGTTCTGTGTAGATTAACCCTTTAATGCGTTTCTCGCTCTAGATTACTCACGGGTTTAAACTTTGTGTCATGCTAATTTTTTGCTTGGGTTCAATATTTTCAACTTGCGCGAAGGCACGTTTCAAGCGAATATAGTGCGTGTTTTCGCGGCAAATGCACCGCCCATATCGCGTCATTCGCATTGCCCCACGCAAGGACGCGTCTGATCGCGTCTTTGCATTGACTTTTTATGTAATCTACTCATGCAAATCTGGTGTCTACTCGCATCTGGTTTAAACTGTGAACCCACGGTTAGACCTTTCCAACAATATATTTACATGAAATATATTGAAGTAAACTTGGGTGTCCCGCTCACAGGACAGCAGCAGTTAACGTGTTAATTTCAATGTGGATATAAATAGGGTTTTATGATAATCAAATTTGTAATTTATGATGTATTTTATGTCTGTTATTGAAGGAAATGTTCATTTAGTAACCCGGAAATCAGACACAAATCTGCTTTCACGCCACAGATGCAGGAAATGTAAAGCAGGCGAAAAAAAGAATTACTAACCATGATATATAATATGAGCCACTTAGATGATAAATGTAAGCATTTAGTGCCTTTCAGCCTTATGTATGATTTTTTTCCTATACTCATGACCTGAAACATAGCAAATGACGCAGGACTAACATGAGAGGAACTCCGACTCAATTACCTCACGCGTGCACCCAATCAATCCAACCTCATCTGCAATTCCTGCCCGTTTAAAAAGCCTCGTCCTTTGTGATGAAGCTAATTATGCATGAGAAAGTGGAAGGAGAGGATTTTTAATCTGCAGGAAAGAAAGAGACAGCCCGGGGAAAAGGTAATCCCTTCAGTGGGAAAAAATGACGCACTGCTCCGTTCATTTATCTCACGCCTGGCAATGAAAGTCTTGGGAACAAAGTGTACAATCTTTGCTTTTTTTAAGTGGTTGAAACAAATTATTCATTTGGGGAGATGCTTTTCAACCGCCACTCATAACATCCAAGATAATGTTATGGAGGGAATGTGCAGTGAATCATACCTCATGTTCATCACTCATTAGACTTATGTCTCCGTCTCTTTATAATCCAAACTACTTCACAGTACACTCAGTCTGCATTAACATCTCAGCGAATGTGTTTGGGAAATTATTGAGCTTTTGAGGTCTGAATAAGAAGATTTTGATGTTGCTGGTTGTTCAGAGTTTTACAGCAAAGTCTAGATAAAAGCCTTGGATAAATATTTGGCCATGTTGAGATTTTCAACACTGGACAAACCAGAATAAAGAGGATTGCGTTTGGGATCTTTTGAATGGGGGCAGTGAGCTAAAATATTGATTATATGGCAAAGATTGTATATGTCAGAGTCAGCCATCTTGTCATATATGACAGGTAGCACGACAACACCGAATTCGAGTCTTAGCTTGTGGTTCTTGACTGTTTTTCTCCAAAAAAGGCCTAACAACTAATTTTTATTAAACGTATATGCTATACAGGTAATAATTTAGTCATCGACACATATCTGTTCATCAAACTCTTAGAAATAATGGTACAAAAGCTGTCACTAGGTCGGTACCCTATACGTCTGTACATAAAGGGTGCATATTAGTACCTCAAAGATACAGAATGGTACCTCAAAGGTACATTTCTGTACCTAAATTATATAAAAGGTACCATCCCAGTGACAGATTTGTATATACATTTTTGACGGTGCTCAAATTTGGTTGTAATGGTGATCATTGTAAAAGGATTTTGTTGGAAGGATGTTATTTTGGGGCCAGGTGGTGATCTGCTCTCCCTTTGCTAATTCTGGTAATGAAATGACAGTGTTTTCCCAATAAGAGGTCCCTTGTCAATCTGTCTTCCCCTTGTCCCATAATGCAAAGCAGTTTGTGCATCTGAGCTGTTTTTAATAGGACTACAGAGGATGGGGGAGGGTTGTTGTGTGTTCATGCATTGTTTACTCGTCCACCACATGTGCATATAACTCACTCCATTTCCATATAACTGTATCACCTAGCTATCCATGCCAGCTACACTAGACACTGTGAATGATAAATTTGATGATACGGGCGCAAAGTAACGGACATTAGAAATTCATTGCCGATTATTCATTCATGTGGACTGATGGTGGTCTATAATGGATAAGGCAGGCCTAGGGCAAGACCCGCGTCTCAGAGGTTTCTTTTTTACCAAAAGAACACCGTGTTTGTTCTCGGACACAATTGGACAGGCACATGATTTTCCTTCAGGTCTTTAAAGTTTTCCAAGTTTTAAATGGGAAGCTCTTAGACAAAGACGGGGTTTTGAAAAAGCAAGAAAAAGATAGCAAGCGTATGTTTCTCTTTGAAGATGCTTTTGAATTCTGCTGTCATTGCAAAGCTCTCTAAAGACAAGAGTTAGGAAACCTGGAGGCGTCTGATACAAGAGGATGTTATATGCGTTGGTTAAACACTACAGTATGGAAAACCAAATAATACTGGGCTGAATGCACATGTATAAGATCTTATGTCACTGTTACTAACTTTTCTTAACTTAAAAAATACGTACATTTGTTAAATTTTTCAAAAAAATATTTCTTTAAATCATTTTCTAGCCATTTTTTGTTAGATTTCCTTTCTGTAAGTTTTATGCACTCACTGCATTAAAGGAGGTGTGTGTACATTTTTGCAGCATTTAGTGGTGAGATTGCGAATTGCAACCAACAAACATGTCGTCATCTGAGACGACGTAAGGGCGAAATGCGCTCTCTAGAGCAGTTTGTCTGTTTTGGGCTACTGTAGAAAAATGATGGCGACTTTCATGTAAGGGGACACGCGGTGTATGGAGATAAAAACAGCTCATTCTAAGATAATAAAAATAATACAGTTCATTATGTAACGTCTTTATACACCACTGATATTATAGTTATGTATACATTTTTATCAAGAGATCCTTCTAAAATGTACACAATGAACCTTTAAACGAACGGTAGAAATGAAGAGTTTTGTTCCAAAACTCAATAAAGCCTTTTTTTTAATTAACGCGAAAATCCTTATTGTGTCTGGTCAGTATTAAAAAGTAAATTCTTTATTTTACACAAAATCTAATATCTGCCGCGTTATTGTCATCTTTTTTCCCTTTTTTCCCCAAAACGCTTTCTGCGGAATGCAATAAATCTGCTCAACAAATCACAGCGCACCATTCCACGCATTGTAAACAACAATTGCGGCGTGTTGAATACACACAAAATACACACAAAATCCTAGTTTTCCTCATCTACTTTGTACTACGTGATCAACAAACAAACAAAAACAAAATAATACTTTGATGGCATTGATAAACCTGTGGTGGTTTTCTGTGGCGGGAAAGAAATGTAAGCCATTAAAATCGGATAATTTACGCGAGAGTAGGGATGCACGATATATCGGCCGACATATCGTTATCGGCCGATAACTGCTTATTTTTAATATTATCGGTTATCGGTCTGATATCAAAATTAGGGCGATAAATGAAAGCCGATAAATTATGGATTATTTTGGTTTGTTGAACCACTTCACTTGCTCATTGCTGGCCATGTGGAGTTTTGATTGGTGCTTTCTGTGACAGCACGAAGATGACGCGGGTGTTGCGGGCTTAAGAAGAGTAGTCTAGCGCAAAGACAAGATGTCCACGGTCTGCAAGTTTTTCATTGTGAAAATAATATGAATATTTATCGGCCTATAGATATCGGTTATCGCCCCCCAAATTTAAAGAGTTATCGGTTATTGGTATCGGCCAAAATTTCCATATCGGTGCATCCCTACGCGAGAGGCACTCGTGTAAAGGAAAAATGTCGGTTGTTGCTTGTTCTTACGACAGCATCAAGCTTCTGTCATGCTAACACATTGACCCCAGAGGATCTTATGAAAAACGTTCCATTATTTTACTCGAAGTCAATTAAAATCGAGCAGGACCTTAACATTTTACAGCTAATCGCTATCAAAAACGTTCAGCGAAGACGTCCCAAGGATGACAGCAGCAATGACTAATCCGTGTATACCACTAGTCAACTAAATGAATATAACATGGCAAAGATGAATGCAAATTTATATATTGATTCAATAGATTTATATCTTTTTGAAAAAACTTATGGATTTATTGCATTTTGTGGAAAAAAATAATCAGTTTTTATAATAAATCTTTGAAAACCTAATAATGGATTTGATTTTTTATGTTATTATAACCTAAAGATGCTATGTGAAAGTTTGTAACGGAAAATAGTGTTTTTTATCATATCACTTTCTTTGTATAGAAAGCATGTTTTTACCGAAAGTAGTCAAAATGGATTTATTGCGTTTGGAAACCAAACTCTTCATATACACTATGGTATTGTTACAGTCTTTGTTTTTGGATGATTTTAGTCATTTTGGATCAAATGTTTCTTTAAATGTGGACAAAGGCTTTTGTTAAATAAAAGCACATTGAATCCCTGGGCATCATTCCCATATGGCATGAAGATACATCCTGACATACGCCCGTTACCCTTCCGCCTTCTTCTCACTATAGAAAGCATCCCAGCAGGATGCACACCAGTGCTGGCGTCCTTTTAAATTAGTCGTGGCATGAACACACATTGAAGTGGCTGTTACCGTACTGACAGCTGTGTGTGTGTGTGGACCACACGTCATTGCGGCCTGTAAACAGTCATTAAATCCAGTTCTCACTGCTTGGCACGATGTAAACACTCACGCCATTGGATACATCCCAGGCTTTAGCACTTAGCATGTTTAGGTATGGGTTTTTTTACTGTGTGTTTGTATTGTAGAGCTTTATATATCTGCATGGATTAAACAGGTATTCAATCTGCATGCAGTTATGAAAGTGTTCAGCTAATGCACTGCCATGCTGCTGTTTTTTGCAAGTGTTTGTTCAGAGTTTTCTTTATGTGTATCGTATGTTATACTGCATTTCTTAGACAGCATGTAAATCAGCACAAGATGCTTACATTGCACACAACCCTCAACCTATGTTGTGGGAATGACATCACACAGCCTTAAGCGAAGGCTTTTGGGTCTGGCAACAATAAAACTTGCAGAATTGCTGGATTTCATACAAATAAAGAAGTCTGATCGCTTTGATCAGATAGTAAAATAATAATATGTGAGCTATTACTCTTGCCTGGATGCAATGGATGCAGGCTGGACTACATATCAAAGCTAACATAGCTATAACTCTTAAGTATAATCAATTTTATTGTTTGCATGAGTAAAAGAATGACTTATTTCAAATGAGTAGGTTACCGTACCAATAGTTGTTACATGGGGTATGGCGTATGAAATACTGTGACATTTTGGATGAAAAAGAATGCTGAAGTTATTCGTCCGTGTTCACGCTTTCAGAGTCAGTGATCAAACTGCCGTCAGAGGCTGTGCCAGTGAAGACGTGCGGTACCCCGGCTTGCTGTAATGAGATCCCCTGAGTGGCCTCAGCCAATCAGAAACAAGCATAGGGTATTCTAGCCCCTGTTAATTGGCTGCAGGGGTGATGCACACCAGATTCACAGCAGATTGGTGACGTTTACACTCATGTTTTTAATAAAATATACCCGACTGTAGAGTACAAGATGAGTATCATATGACATTTATCATTTCAGTATAGAAAAGAGTTTAATGTGTATGTTCATTAGTGATCAGCCAGTGGAAATCAGTATTTTTTTAGTTTCAGAAATGATCTTCCTTTAGGCCTAAATATGCAAAGTAATGATATGATAGCTTTGCCGTTGTTGTCATCAAACATGTAGAGCGTACTATGCCTCCCCCTACTGGCTAAAATGGAACGCATACTAGGTGACAAGTTGCCATTGCCTGTTTCAATCAGCCGTGCTAAAGCTGACTGTTATGTCTGTTCATTTCGGTTTGTTGAATAGTAAACAGGTGCAGAATAGTGTGAAGATGACCGGCAGGACACGCACACACACACAAACATACACGTACCTTATTGTGAAACTCAGGCCACAAACTAACTGCTGCTGATGAAAACACAAACACACATAACCTCCTATCATTCACATTGGGGTTGTGACATCTCACAGGATAAAACAAAGGATGTGGTTGTTTCTGTCAGTCACACATCATTTTTGTTTTGGCAAGAAAAATAATTACACATTTAATGGAATGAAGTATGATGTTTTTGTTTATTAATATAATATTTTATAACTTTACCTGCTTTTTCTGAGTATTACATGCAGCAGAACTTACTGTAAAATGTAGTTTATGGTGTTATTATGCTTTTTAAATTATGAATGAATGTATAATCGATTGCCTTAATAGTTCCGATTCAGGGCATGCCGCTGATTGGATGTTGGTGGTGATGTCATAATCTTTCCAGTTTTCAGGAGATTATAGGACTCAGTGATAAGCTTCTTTAGACTTATTAGTGTTCCCTCTTTCTCTGTGCATGCATTGTGTGATGCATGTCGTTTTTGTGCCACTAGTGGAATTAAAGGCAATTGCATTAAGCTTTCCAATTGGGCCAAAAAAAATGGTGCCAGTTTGGGGACTTATATTTGTCCAACAAATGGAAGAGAACATTTTTTTAAAGTTGTTTGGAAATAGGGCTGCATAACAACTAATCGCAACTAATCGTTTGCTGAATAAATGTTTTTGTTTAAATCGTGTGTGTGTGTGTGTGTGTGTGTGTGTGTGTGTGTGTGTGTGTGTGTGTGTGTGTGTGTGTGTGTGTGTGTGTGTGTGTTGTGTATAATAATTAGGTGTATATATAAATACACAAACATGCATGTGTATATTTATTTCAGAAATATTAACATGTGTATATGCATTTTTATATAATTTATATTATATATAAATATGAATATTAATATATACACTCTTTTTCAAAAAATATATACATGCATGCATGTGTGTTTTTATATATACATAATTTTTATACACAATACACACACATATATGATATAAACAAAAACTATTATTCTGCCAACGATTAGTTGTATTTAGCACTATTTGGAAACATTATTTTTTATAAAATATATCAATAAAATAAACAAAAATAATGTTGCGGTTAATACATTTTTCTCTCTATCACCACCTCTGTTACTTGCAGAGTCATTTTTTTTACTTGGGTTGAAGTCAAACTGAAATTTTCCACTTAATTTATAAAATAAATTATAAATATGCCTCCACGTTTTATATGTAAAAGTTTGCTTATCTATGCGAATCAGTACCGAACCTCTAAGGTGACATTGGAGTAAAAAAAACTAAAGTTTAGTTTCATGTGCTCACGCGAAACCTTAATGTGCAGATTTTTTTTAAGTTTAGTTTTGCGTGCGCACATAAAAGCGATAGTTTGACGTGCGCACGAGAAAGTTTTACGTGAGTACGCAAAACTAAACACGGTAGTTTCACGTGCGCACGCGATAGTTTCACGTGCGCACACGATAGTTTCATTTGCGGATGCGAAAGTTTCACGTGAGCACGCGATAGTTTCAACTATCGATAGTTTCAATAACTAAACTTTATTTAATTTTTTCTCCATGTCCCCTTAGGGGCTCAGTAGGGCAAGGTAAGAAAATTGAATTTTGTTTATTTTAACATAGTGATGCATAACAATTAATCACAATTAATCTATAGCAGAATAAAAGTTTTTGTTTACATTATGTTTGTATGTGAACTGTATATAATAACTTTGTATAGATAAATGCACACACATGCATGTATATATTTAAGAAATGTTAACATGTGTATATACATTTGTATATTTATGTATAATTTCTATTATATATAAATATAAATACTTTATATTTATATAATTTTTTTCTCTTAAAATTATTCATGCATGTCTGCATATTTATATATATACATAATTAGTATACACAGTTCACACACATATATGATGTAAACAAAACTTGTATTCTGCTATAGATTAATTGCGATTAATTTCGTATATCTCTGAATTAAAACGTTGAAATGAAAAGAAAAACAAGGTTACTTGTGTGTCTTTAGTTCTAATTTCTTGCTTATATTTAAATGAGAATAGTGTGATTCAGTACACACAATAAAAATCTGGTTTCATTAGCTGATGCGTGTGACTGAAGGTGTTAGCCAATCCCTATAGCAGTCCCAGCTTGTCTAAAGTAAGAGGTAAAACGGAAATAGGAGGGTCATTGCAGTCTGAAGGGTCCTCTTCACCCCTCCAGCTGCTCACTGTTTGCAAATGTGTATGAATGTCCCAGAAGAGACTTTTATCCAGTTAGACATTTTTACTCTGACAATTCACTTTTATGCTGATTGACACTCCAATGCTTTGTCATAAACTATATTTAGACGTGAGAGTAAAGATATGTTGCTGATAAAGATACGGCTAAAATGCTAAAGAGTAATGTAGTCATTTTACTGTAAATGATATTGGTTAAATGGTATTAAGATCTCATTCGATTTGTATAGTATATACAGTATGGTTGTACAGTATGTGTGGGTGAAATGGACCCTTGGGTTAGAGATGAGCCATGAATTCTGTCAGATGATTATTTACTCAAGACCACAGCTTTGGTTTTTAAAGAGCATCTTTAAATCATTATCAGAGGACTGTTCTGGAGTCAGTTTACTTCGGCAGATCAAAGGCCAGGTACCCTCCTCTTTACAGGGAATCTTATAAAGTGGGTCAACGGGGGGTGGATGTGCTGCCTGTCACAAATGACTCCCTGTGTTTGTTGTACCATTTTTAAAAGCAAACGCTTAACATGAGCTAATCGTGGACACCACCTGCCAGAATCCCATTAAAGTTAAATCCTCTACCATACAGTGAAAGAGAGTTCCCGTTGGACGTAGATTAACAGGCACACAAAAATTGCAGTCCTGGCACTCTCACAGATTCCAGAAACGCTCTGCGGTTTGGACATCCAGTGGAGGTCACAGTCTGCAATTGCATGTTTGTTTCTCAGGACAGAGGGCGTTGATGCCACTGCATGCCAGCTGCTATCTGAAAGCAAGATAGAAAGTCAGAAGTACTTATTCACCTTATATAATAAGTAATAACAACCATCACAGTTAGTTAGTTAGTTGCACAAGTATATGGTCCATTTTGGGTCACCATTGAAAATGTTGAAAACGTGCACTTACATTTTCATCTGTAGGTGTTAGTCATGTCAACAAAGTATAAATCTGTTATTGGGTAAATATGTGACTTTACTTAATCTTCATTTAGTATGCAAAACAACTATAAATAGCTTGTTGTCCGTAAAAGTTGTACATACTTTGGCTCTGTGGTACTTTCAAATCATTTCTCTGTTTGTTTGAGCATCTCCATCAGCACTGACTCATTGGTGTGGATCTGCGGCAAAAAGTCAGTTTGTTTAACCAGTGTAAGATGAGGGGAATGTTGAGCAAACCTGTTTAAAAGCCTTACTTTTTGGTGACACAAAATTTATAATATATATATATATATAGCCTAATAAATTAGGTTTAAAGGCCCCATATTATGCAAAATCCACTTTTACAAGGTGTTTAAGCATAAATGTGCGTTGGCAGTGTGTGAACACAACCACCCTACAAAGAAAAGAAAAAAACACTCCTGCTGTTTTTAATTCGCATTAAAGGGATGGTTCACCATACTGTTCAGTATTCTTTTTACCTACTATGGAAGTGAATGTGGTCCACGAACGGTGTTCATCAGAACAAAGAAATTTATACAGGTTTGCAGTGGCGGCCGTTGACTTCTTTTTAAGAGGGCGCTCGATGCGAAGTTCGTCACAACATGTATGTAGCCCGTCATGTGTGTGGTTCGTAATTTCAAAATATGTTCTGCGCGTCGAGTGATCCTGTGTGCATCATGTGTCTTGTCAAAATAAGTGCCTGCTGCAGACGCGTCTAAAGGGTAAAAGAGACGCTCGCGTTTGCCAGATACTCGCGTAATCAGAGTTTACTGTTAAGGGAGTGTCTTGCGTGTATTTTGTGAACGTGAGCGTCTCTTTTATCATAAACGGTTTTGATGCGTGTGCAGCAGGCACTTATTTTGACAAAACACGTGATGCACATGGTTCGCATGACGCAACAAACACATACTTTGAAAACACAAGCAACACACATGACACTCATTTTCACATATTTTGAATTTGCGCCCCTCGGATGAGCAGTCACAGCCGCCACGGCAGGTTTGTAAAAACATGAGAGTGAGTAAATGCTGACAGAATTTTCATTTTTGGGTGAACTATCCCTTTAAACCAGAGCAGTCTCATTAGACATGCTGTTTTGATTTTCTTGTTAATGTGATGTCACACTGATAACTTTACCCAAAAGCTTTTCTAAATGTGTTTGTTACAGTCAAAATTTTTGGGGGTTATTTTGAGCTGAAACTTTAGAGACACTTTAGGCTCCTCTGGGACTTTATCCATCATTTACTCACCCCTCATGTTGTTACAAATCTGTATTAAAGGTGCAGTGTGTAAATTTTAGTGGCATCTAGTGGTGAGGTTGCTAATTGCAACCAACGGCTTGCAGTACACTGCTCACCCCTCACTTTTGAAACACAGAAAAGCTATGGTAGCCGCCACTGGACAAACATGTCAACGTCGGAGACAACTTGGTAAAAAAATGTCCGTTAAGGGCTTCTGTAGAAAAATGCTGGCACAAAATGGCGACTTCCATGTACGGGGACCCTCTGTGTATGTAGATAAAAAGGTCTCATTCTAAGTTAATAACACATAACGGTTCATTGTGTAAGGTCTTTATACACCCTGATAATATAGTTTTGTATAATATTTAGCATTTCTGTCAAGAGATCCTTCTTAAAATTACACACTGCACCTTTAAAGGAACAGTATGTAGGATTGTGGCCAAAGCTGGTATTGCAATCACAAAACTTGTGGCTAAAACTGGTACTGCAATCACACAACTGGTGGCCAATACACAAAATGACAACATTAACATCAGTTAAGGGCTGCAACTCCACTTTTTAAATGACAGTATCCTGGCCAGACCACTATTGTTAAAGATATAAGTATTTGAAATCAAAATGATTTCTTAATGTCTAGTGACATATCAGGGCCATTTTATGATTAATTGATATAAATTTCTTACATACTGTTCCTTTAAATAATTTGAATAATTTGCTGAACACAAAATAAAATATTTTGAGTAATGTTTGAGCACCATTGACTTCCATTGTGCTTCTGTTTCCTGCTCGATTACAAATATCTTCCATTGTGTTCAGCAGAACAATATACATTTATACATTTTACACACAAAAATAATTAGAAAAAACATTTCAGATCTGATCACCGGTGAAGTTTTTCTCCCTAGCTTATTTGCTTTCTCTATGTCTCTGTATGTTTTTTTCTGCCCAACGCCCTTTTTCAAAAAGTGAAAAAGTAATGACCTTGCAGCACAGACACTGTTAAAAAAACAGAAACAGGATGCAGCCCCTCTGCACAGGGTTGAAGCACAGACCACCTTCAACAGACAACACGCTGAGGGGGAAAGGCAGAGAGGGAGGAGAGGATGGAGGCATGCAGACGACCAGAGACAGATGAGTGCAGGGGGAGGGGTTCAGAGCAACGGAGAGAGAGAGAGTGACGTGGAGAGAGAAAAACGAGAGGGCGTGCGAGGGACAGGAGGCTTGGGAAGGGAGGATGACGGCCCATTGGAGTGCATCGTTACGTTAAGCGGAGGGCCGAGGATCCAGGTCTGTAGTGTCACCGGCAATCTCGGGGCTTTTGGTGGTCAGGGGTGGCCGGGTTTATCCTCTCCAGATTTTAAAGTTGCAGCCGTCTGCATGTTTTGTGTTTAGCCGGTCTGAGCGTGGAGTTGAGAGGTAGGTGTTTGTGTGTTTGAGCAGTACGCAGGTGTCTGGCAGACATGACTGCAGCAGCTGGGAAGTCATGCGGCTATTTCTTTCTCTCTCGCGCATCTGTAGTCTGATGTCACTCTGACTGATGCAGGACACAGAGCTGTTTGCTTAGTAAGCTAAATAGACTTTATCAAACTTGATGAGAAGCGCCACAGTTTGACGTATACTTGATATTCTTGTTGTAACTTTGCTGATAGAGCACGGTAGAAATTGTTGATCATCCAGAGATACGTGCTTGTTCATTACGTCCATTAGTGAAGCCGAAACACCTGACGCAAACACATTTTCCCGATCGTAAAGTAGTCTTTTCTGCCCCATTAAAGAAATTAAATGCATGAGATGCAGGAATAAATAGCATTACGTCCTTGAGCTATGCGTTCCTGTTTCCATCCTGTTCACATCAGTGTTTATATATAGCAAGGCATTTGTGTTGTTGATATATCCCATCTGTTGTCCTTTTGTTTTGTCCCCGGTCTTTTTTGGGGAGGTCCTGCGAGTGTTTTGGCTCATGATATGTCCTTGGGAAGGTGGAAGATTATGCAGCATTAAGCTGTTTAGTAGAAAATGCAGCATTAATCTTTTTTTGTGGTTATGAATTTAGGCTTGTCCAAGTTGGTTGTGTTTTTGCTATTAAACGGGTGTCAGCTCAACTGTTTTTGGACTTGCTGATGTAAATGTTTAGCTATGGATTGGGAATAGATGTGTTAACTTCACATTAAGCAATGCTCTGCAGTAAAGCTACAGTATATAAAGGGAATGTATATTTTTAGGTAAGAGGCAATAAATGTGCTTTTCGTTTGTTGTTACTAGTTAATGATCTATTGGATACAAGGATATAAGAGGTGTTGGGTCAGTATCTGACTGTTAGAATATCCCAAAAATCCTTTTTTACGGTTTTGGTGTAATGGTATTTACTGTACAGCTGCTTTGGGGTTTAGTCATCCAGTCCTGCATGACTCATCAAATATTTTCAGTATATTATTTACACAAAGCATACTAGACAACATAAAATGGATCTCATGGCAATACTGTATGTTGATGATATCACCAGTTTTTGGCCTTTGCTGTTCCTTTCATCTGTTGGATCTCGACTCTTGTGTGGTCTGAATTGTCTCTCCGGATGCTGGTGTGATGGTGGGTTTGACGATGACTAGCATCCCGTGTGAGATCTTGCCATTATTATAGTTGCTTTCCTTGAGGGATTAAGTGGGCCAAAGCATAACAAAAGTCTATTTCTGTCAAACATCACCAGCTGCATCTAGGGAAATGCTGGTGCACCGGCCGCATGGTGTGGATTATGGTGGCTGTCGTTTGGATATGTGACAGTGGTGGTCGTCCACAGAATGAGATTGTTGCTGGTTTCCATGTGGCACACGTTTATTCAGGATTATGATCACTGATCTGGAATTAAAAACATATTAAATATGTCATTATGGTATTAAGCATCATATGGAAAACTACTAATAATCCTATAGCACTGGGGATTCTTGTCCCCCGTAGCCAAATCCTAACTTGGCATGGGACATTATTGTACTCTAATTGAACTGCTTAATGTGTATAGTCTGCATACACAGTTTTCAAAGCTTTATATATTTTGTAGCTGTTGTTCAGTTTGCGGTATGCAAAGATTTTAACCCATTCCCCGCCATTGATTAGTTATCTCGTCAATTAAGAGAAAACATTTGCATGAAAAAATGTGTTCCTGATGCGTTTTAATGGCTATCTGTAACGCCGTGAAAATCCTCTAGATGGATACCCAATTTATAAAAACTGAAGCAAAAAATTATTTATTAGTTTTACACTTTGTGTATGTTTTGATAATCGTTCTGAATCTGATATCTTACAAAATTCCTTCACAAAAATACAATTATTTCAGCTTTTTGCTAAAAAAAATATTTTTGAAGAAAAATACTATTATTTTAGAGTTTATAAGCAGAGAAAAACTTATAGATAGGATTTTTCCCACTTTGTTTGTTTGTTTGAAAACAGAGGGTTTGTTCTTTCATTTGATATATTTGTATGTTTATATATATTTTTTAATACAATTTTCCTGGAAGGCATTTTGTGAAGCATTTGTGAAAATCACAAAAAATGCTGGCGGGCAACTTTTCAAAAAAAGGCTGGCAGGGAATGAGTTAATGAATGATTCTGTTGAGTGTCATATGCTAACATCACAGCTGACTTGGTACCTTTACTAGTTTAATAAATAAAAAATAATTATTTCAAAATAATTTGAGGTCAGGCAAATTAAGATTTAGCATCAAGTCCTGCTGTATGTCAGCAAAATGTATCAAACTAGTTTTTCCTCATAGCCCAAAATGAGCATTGGGTACATTTAAAATCCCAAATTTGGTGCATCCCTGCCTGAACTGGTACATAAATTAGTATGCCGAACGTACATTTGAGTCGCTGGCCATGACATATTGCAAAGCTGGGCCGGTTCGGTTAAAAGCTAACGCTTGTACCTTTTCTAAATGTGCTGTGTCATTGTGACATGTGGGGAGCTTTAAAAGATGGAGGAAAGGAGAAGAAAAACAGTGAATGATAAATACCAGATGTCTTCAACCTTTTTCAGGCCAAGGACCCCTTAATGCATAGAGAGGACTGGATTTACATACTTTGTTATAATGGTTACATTAAAAAGATAATAAAATAATTGTTGGTATACACGTTACATATTGTTACCATAATACATAACATTTTAGACATTGCTGAACATATTATAACTTTTAACCTAAATTAAGTTTTAATTTTTAATATTAGCCTCTTAAAGGAAAACACCACCGATTTTCTATATTTTACTATGTTCTTACATCAACTTAGATGAATTAATACATCCCTATCTTTTTTCAATGCATGCACTTTTAATCTTTAATCTTTGTACAGCGTTTTATAGCCTAGCCCCATTCATTCCTATGGCTCCAAACAAAAGTTTTATTTTGTGCCACCATACTTACTCGTGTAACTACTCATAGGGAAAACATGAAAGTGTTTGGTGGCTTCTAAATTCATCCCTGTTTGGATCCTAAGGAATGAATGGCACTAGGCTAAATGTTAACACTTTCACAAGGCGCTGTAAAAAGATTAAAAGTGCCTGCATTGAAAAAGAAATAAATCTAAGAACATATTATAATATTGAAAACCGGTGGTGTTTTACTTTAATGTATTTTTGTTTGATGCCTAATTTTCATTTTTCCAAAAAAAAATTGGAAATAGAATTTGAACTAACACACCCAGTAATATCACCACAGGCCCTCTTACTGTAAAAGTGAAAAGTTGGATTAAGTAAAAAAAAAATTACTGGTAACACTTACAAAGTATAATTTTTTTTTCAAAATAAAATTTCACTTTAGGTGAAAAATTTAAATTAAATAAACTTAATTTTGTTTAGTGTTACCAATAGGCTTTATGCCCAGCTGCACTACTTCCTGAACTTCAGCCAGCTCCTTGTTTCCTGTCTGCCATTATTGGACAAAATGATTAATCCAGGTGTGCGTGACCTCAGTAGTCACAAACAAACTGATTAATCCAGGTCACAACAACAATAATCAGACACACCTGGATTAATCAGTTTGTCCAATAATGGCAGACAGGAAATAAGGAGCTGGCTGAAGTTCAGGAAGTAGTGCAGCTTGGCATTAAGCCTATTGAAGTAATTTTTGAAGTTGATCCAACTTTTCACTTTTTACAGACCCATGATATATCCCACAAATAATGTTGAAAGATTTGATTTTTTTTGTTTGTTTAGTGGTCAAAAACCACTTTCTTTGATTTCCCAGCTTACTAAAACACTTGAGGTCAAGTCAGGAACACTTATCTGTTTTATAAGGTGGCAATTTTATTATGAATGTGTACAGTGTGTGAATCATTCAAAAGCATACGATTATTAGAAAAAAGTGTGTTTGCATTACAACCAAACATGAATTGATCGTTGTTGATTATATTACTATAAGCAATCCAAATCTGTCAAACTGTTACGATTCACCATATTGTGTTTCTCAATACGTGTGTTGAAGGTTCAGTGGAAAACATTTATGTTATTGAAGACACCTGTCTGGTCAGAATCAATTTATTTTTCATATCCATGCCAACATTCCATCATAATCACAAACTCTTCATGAATCCTGTGGAAAATTGTTTTGTTTATAATTTTTTTACCAGCAATGTTATTCAGCTCGCCCTATTTTATAGAAAAGCAAAGCTTGTTATCTTTATGATCTGAACAATGGCACACTGTTGGGATATTGCAACAGATTAATATTTCCAGTGCCAAGCACTGAACTTTTATTATTTACCGAAACCCTAAAAGATGATGTAAAGTTAATTTAAATTTCTTGTGGTATGTTTAGTAAATCCGCCGCATGTTCTGTGGTAATTGCTGCTTTATTGCCTACGAACTACGAGTTTATAGGAAAATAACAGCTGAAGTTCCCAGGAATCCGAGGTTGAGGAATGCATTGCCAGTGTTTGTTGTAAAAACAAGGTGTAGGATGAATAAGGCCTGTTTGGGTTTGAGGCTTACAGGAATTATTAATCACCATCTGTCTTTCAACAGAAGTCAAAATTAAAGCATGTGTGGTAGTAGTGTGTACATTTGTCTAGTATATAAGAGAAAGCAACATTTTGCTGGAGCCGCCTCATTGGTGGGTGAATGGAATGAAGTGGACTGAATCGACCTTTAGGTGTGACCTCACTTCCTCTCTGACCACGCACAAGTCATTCAAAGATACCAAATCCTCGTCAGAATAACCAAAAATACAAATTCAGTATGGATCAATTTAACCAATGTTGTATTTGCGCCAAACCAAGGAAGTCGATAACATTTAGAGAAAATGATCTGTTTGCATTCCCAGTCAGCTTTATGGCAGATGCTCGGACAGTTGCTCAGACTGCATATGACATAAGCAGCCAAAGCTTGATTCTTAGTGCCAAACACTTAAATATTTTAAAATTGGTTTTAAACTAATGGCCTCGGGGTGACTATACATCACTGTTTAAGTGCATAAAACTGAAAGCAGTTTTATCGGATATGGCGTGGATGCACTGCTGATGTTTGTGTGGGGTGTGCATGTGCCAGCATGTGCGACCTTTCTTGTGAAGTTAAATCCAACAGCTGGAGGGAAGGGAGGGACGTGAGAAGTAATGTTGCGGCTTGCCGATAACATCAGCACTTACAGGACGCATCTTCTTAGCGTGTCAGCTTTAACATGATAATCCACAATTACTGTATGTGACGCATAAAAAAGTTTTTTTTACTGCAGATTAGAAGTACTGCTACAGTAAAATGAAAAAACGAAAGTAAAAACTTTTTCTTTTGAACGCTGTAAAAATGCGAGGTAATTTTAAATTCAGCATTGGGTCAAAAATAATCCAGAATTTTAAATACTTAAAATTTTATTGTTTATAATAATATATTTATTCTTGTAAAACTAATATAATATAATAATAATAATAATATATTTGATATATAGTGTATACTAAGGTTTAAAACCTTGTAACGCACCTTATAACAAACAACATGTAACAGTTAAAAGTTAAGAACTTGTTAAAGGGCACCTATTATGGAAAATCCATTTTTACAAGGTGTTTGGACATAATGTGTGTTGGCAGTGTGTGAACACAACCACCCGCTCCTTGTGTTTTTTAATCCCCATTAAACCAGAGCAATCTCATTAGACATGCCGTTTTGATTCTCTTAGCCCCGCCCACTTATAGTTTGCATTACCAAAATTTCCACCATCAGCGATTTGTACTCTATCTACTAAATACTATTGTCTCAGACTGTATTAATCAGATCTATTTTAACTAAAAGCGCTCACTGTTTGTTTGTAAGGAAGTGAGGGGCTGTAGCTCATTTGCATTTAAAGGTACAGACATTAAAACAAATGGGGGTATTTTGGACATGCTAGAATAAATGATCTGTGGGACATTTTGAGCTGAAACTTCACAGACACATTCTGGGCAAACCTGAGACTTTTATTACGTCTTGTATAAAGGCCATAATAGGTGCCCTTTAAATATAAAAAAATAATAATAGTTGGTGCTTAACGTTAACTTTACCCACACAAAATTTGGTTTGTAAAAATCTAAATATATTATAATATAAAATATATAAATAAATTAATTTAATATAATATATATTTATATGTTGTAATAAAATAAAAATATTAATTTTTAGAGATTCAAAATGTATTTTAATTCTATTTATTATTTATGTATGTATATTAAATCTAATTGGTAGTTTCTAATGAAACGGTTCTTTTGTAATATTAATTTTCTCACAGTGACAATGCCAAGATGTTGCCAACCAATCAAATGTCTGAAGCATCAGCATACAGAAGAGCATTATGGGAAAGAAGATGAATGCCGCACTTCAAAATGTCAATACTTACTAATGTTGTGCTCACGCTAAGCACAAATACATTCTTCATTTCTCCCTCTCTTTTTCATACACTGTGTTATCTATCAATGTGATTTTAATATCAAATAAATCTTCTTTTAGCTTTGTGTCTGGACAAATCATAATATTAATACCTTAAAGGTGCAGCATATAATTATTCGGTTCCATCTCATTGACTTCCCATTACTTTGAAACGCATAATTCTTTTCACCTTTTTCTTCCTATCCTTGCACAAGCCTGTCATGGTAGCATTTTCAAATACCATCAGAGGCATATCACGCCCGTTTATGTAAATATACACTTTCTTGGCATCCGTTTCGGCAATGTGGTGTCATGCTGTCAACACGAGGGGTGTTTCTAGCCCAGTTTCAGCTTGCTGGTAGAAACATTTCAGAGATGCACAGAACATCTGTAAACTTTCACAAGGCCATACCAGTTTATGTTTGTTTTAAAGTGAGAAAGTCTGTAGTTATCCCTCATCTTTGCTAGTTATTTTGCTATTGAGTTAAGTTGCATTGTTTCTTAAAATGCGGTCAAATGTAAAGAGCATAGGGTCATTTACAGACCATATGGTTTTCGTAGATGATTTTATAAATAAATGCTGTAGTTTTATTGTTTTAATATAGAGGAAGAATAAAATGAGAGCTGCAGTGTTGAATATTTGTATTGGTATGCATTAGACGCGGTTCATTTCTGCCGAACGCCTCTTGTAAAGGTTACTCTCGACAGCTCCCAGATGTGCTGCAATATTTGTGCAATTGTAAATGTTGCCCGAGACCACCACAGCCAAGTAACTTAAATAAACTAGTTTCGAATTTATGGCAAAATGTGCCTTTTGTAAAAGTTTGTGAACATGTTTCATTACACGCTGTTGTGCTTATGGTTTCTATTTATCAGGCCATTATCTTTTACAAGTATGTCCGACTGGCACAGAAAGCAAACCATTTAGCCAGGATTAACAGAACATACTATACTGTAGTTAAAAATTTTCCATGTACTTTTTTGTTTTGGCCTGAATCCTGCGCTGTTTATTCCACCTACTTTGTAAGCTACCATATGGTTTGATGTTTTAAAGCTCATGTAACACATACTGTTTCTGCATTTCTGATGTTAATCTGGAGTACCTATAGAGTATTGTAACATCCTTTATATCTCCGAAGAGTCTTTAGTTTAATCAGATTTATAAAAGAAAGATTAGCTTTACCAAATCTTTCCGATAACGTACGAAAAAAATGAAGAAGGAGGAGTTATTACCGCGGGAGGAGCGAGTACAAGTCATGCAACACTATACAACACTTATAACTTATGATTCACTACATGTTCGTGTCATTTATATAATATGCATTCGCCTATTTCAAACATAAGACAGAAGTCTGTCTTACCGCATGCAACTCGTAACCCGGTTGGGAAAATCCAGCGCATCAAACACACACGCAAAACTCTGCTGCTACCCCGAATAATAAACTATATGCATTGTTTTCATAAGACTGGATTTCTTCTCCTTACATCCAAAAACACACTTCTTCTTTCGTGCCATTGTTGAGTTTTGAAATTAAACAAAGCTGTGTTGCGTGATATGATGTTTGCAAGTTGATGTCTCCTGCTGATTGACTGGTGGGTGGGGTTTTCCGGGGGAAGTGTTCATATAAAGAAGTGATACGTATAGAAAACCTCTGAAACGTCAGCTGGACCTGTAATCGAAAAAAAACTTTCTGAAACTTGTACAAATCCTGGCGAAATATAGTCGGCACAGAAAATAATCTGTAACACGCCCAACTGCTTTTTTGACACTTTGCCTACTTTAGCATGAGGAAACAACTCTATAACTGTGTTAATAAGTCAGAATGCTTGAAATACCATTAAACCACCGCTTTAAGCTACCATAAATATTCATTATTGGTCATTCCTTTACTCTAAATGTACATCGAAATGCATGGGTCGACATTGATTTTCCATAACCTTTCCATTACTTTACGTGTGGTTGTAGTGGAAGGCCTGTGTGATTGCTTGTAATGCAATGAAATTCATTCATTCGTATTCATGATCTAAATGGCGGACACACGTTGTTTGGTTGTGCCTTGACCTTAATATTGCAGATTAATATGTCAGCAGGATACAAATAAGACCGAATGGTCATCTCCGTGCCAGGCCTGTTTCTTGTTTGTATGATTTGATTGACAGTTTTATTCTGCATAGTAAAAAGATGCTCAAATAGCGTTGAAATGTCCTACTTTTGGAAACATTAATCGGTGTATACTTTAGGTCTTACAGAAATTGTATTGTCCAACTTTAGTTATAATATGGGATACAATACTAATGTATTATGATATTACTGCAGTAAGCAGCCTTTAGCTGTATTAGCTGCTTTGATAGAAGTAAGGTAACATAACATTTTGTAAAAATTGTATCATACAGGATTTGGAAACGGATGTTTAACAAAAGAGGAAGTTTCGTAAATGCGTCTTCACACAAAGTGTGTAAGCTCACTGATAATTTTACAAACACAAATGTGTTAATGCAAGAGCTCCTTTTAAACGTTTCATACAGCATTCTTGACTTTGGACTTTGACATCTGCCTTGAACTTTTAACAAAGGTCCTTGTGCGAAACTGCCCACACGCGCGAATGAAATCGATTGTTTGATCCGACACATATTATGAATTCAGAGATTGTTCTGGTGTGGATGGACATATAAATTGTGTATTTGCAAAAATGTATTATGGTATGCTAGTATTTACTCCCCTAATAACATTACACTCTAAAAAAGCTGGGCTATTTTTAACCCAGCATTGGTTAAAACTTGGACCAATCTTACCAGTTTGGTTGTAATTTAACCAGTGCTGGGTTGTCTTAATCCAGCATTTTTAGGTATGTATGTATCTCATAGAAAAATACAGGATTTTTTTATAATGAGATTTTGTCAGATTTCTTTTATTTAACACTTTATTTATTAAAACATTTTCTTGAACATATCAAAACCTATACAATACATATAACAAGTACCACCACATACAGAGGAAAGAAAAAAAAACACCACAAATAAAACTCATTTTTTAACTCTGATATGGGTTCATATCTGATTTTAAGAATTGCCTTCCATTCAGAGAAAGCTGTCAGCTATGTCACAAGAACCACTCCCTTCCTTTACCCTAAACCTCACCACAAACTCCGTACTTTCCCTTTACCACTCGTTCTTCTTGCGTAATAGGACGTGCATGAGAGACTCCGCCTTTATACAGTACCTGGTGCCGATGCTAATAGCGTCTCTGAAGCAGACACAACTGTGGGAGGTGCTGGTCATATCTCAATATCCTCAGTGTGTGCGTCCTGTGCCGGAGGGAAGGGATTTTATATTGCAGGAGGTGAATTGAAATGAGTCCCACGTTTTTGGTGACCTCCGTTATAAGGCTTAAAGCGAGGGAAGAAAAACTTGTTTCGTTTTTTGACAGCTGACATCACCCCATTATTTTAAGTGGCTGACAGCCCCTTCACAAGTGTTTACCTTCAGATGGTAAGTTGCACATCTTTAATATGGTTTGATTTGAGGGTGTTAGACAGTTTATTACAGCCCACATTACTCTGCATTACAGTTATATTGCTTTTTATATTGACCTTTGTTACTATTAAAGTCATCCTTTCAGATCAATTCTGCTTTCGGTAATGACACATTGTTCATACTGCAAATAATCCTCAATCCTCACTATTTGAGATATTTGCAGCATAGTGATTTAGCTTTAGGAAGGGGGTTCACAGTTTTGGTTTATGTTTGAAAAGGGACTGTTTTGTGGGACGTGAGGTAATAAGACGTCCTTGAATCTTGGATGGGGAGAGGGTGAAGTCTGTGATCTGAATATGTCAGATGTTCCTTGTACAGCCTACTTGTCTTTTTCTGGTGATGAGATGTGACACTGCTGGTCACGGCTTATCCATCACAGCATCTTAAAACACATAGGTCGGCTCTGAACATGCAATGTAATATAACTTAAGTGTGGATTTACAGTATATTTCAGACTTGTTGCCATACTTACAGTACAATAGCCAGCCTAAAATGCATGTTTGAGCTACTTTAATTTGAAAACACCTTGTCCTGTTTAATTTTAACATATTTTGTTGACGTTTTGTTTTTATATGCACACCTGTGGTGTTTTTGTAAGGTATGTTTGTAAAAACTTCTTAAATGACCTAATATTAATAAGGCCTAGTCCTCGATTAACCTAAACCCTGTCTGGGAAACCGTCCCAAAAAGTTTACCAGAAGCTAAAAGTTTACCAGAGATAATCACTCATTTCAAAACAGCTTTAAAATAGTATTACCACTAATATTGGATGACACATTATGAGTAAATTAAAAAGTGATTCATTTAGCTTTGCTAGTGTTATCTTTGGTGAAGTGCAACCAATCACATTTTATTATCATTACATGGCAATGAGAAAATTCATTAACAGTAAATAAGGTCAAGTTTAACACTATAAAAAAGTAATGGTGATAGTAACTGTAATGGGGACTGCAAACAAAATAAACTGGTGTGTTTGTTATTATCCCAATGGTTTGTACTCTACTTACTTAATATTATTAAAAAATGCTGGATTATTTTCAACCCAGTGTTGGGATATAAAGGGATGTAGGGTTGTAATTAACCCTATGCTGGGTCATTTCAACCCAAAATGCTGGGTTGTTTAACCCATTGTTGGGTCAAATAGAAACATTTTCAAATGGCTGGGTTTGTCCCTTTTTACCCACCACTGGGTTGATAATAACCCAGCATTTTTTTGAGTCTTCAGTACACTACACTTTGCTTTACAATGTCAGAAAAAATCGTCCCTAGCTGTCACTGAGATGGTAACCTTCCAAAAAGTACACCTATAAAGAGTTCATATCAATACCTCAGAGGTACATATTCTTACCAAATGTATACATATCTGTACCTAAATGCTACATATAAGTACGTTTTTAAAGGGTACTGTCACAATGACAGCTAGGTACAATTTTCTGACCAATTTTTCTGACAGTGGTTTCAAAAACTGAAAAGGCAGCTTCTCCTTTTTGTTTCTAAAAGCAACACCATAGAAAACAATATTGGAAAAAAATGCAGCATTTTGTTAAAGGTCACGTTTTTCCTGATACCATTTTTCAAACTTTAGTTAGTGTGTAATGTTGCTGTTAAGAGCAGAAATAATACCTGCAAAATGAATACCTGAAAGTTCACTGCCAGGCGATATATTTTCTTTAACAGAAGTCTGCCTACAGCGAACGGCCGGTTTGGACTACAGCCCTCTACTTCCTGGTTGAATGATGTCAAAATAAGAGTTTTTGACTAAGCTTCGCCCATATGTCAGTCACCAGCTAAGCTCAAACGATACTGCTAAGCTAAGCTGCTATTGAATCACAACAAACTAAACAAACTACACAATCAGAACTCATTACGTATTTTTGAAGGAGGGACTTCATAGGACAAGGAAGACATCAGCCTGTTTTTAGGACAGGGAAAACTGTAAATTATGTGGAAAATACTGTTTTTTACACACGAAACATAAACACATGTTATATTACGCACCATATAAACAATCATAGCTTTAAAAACACAGGATAAAACAGGACCTTTAAAAGGCTTTTTTTTTTTAAATGAACCTCTACCGTCCTTGTGTATAGCCTACTGAAGCTGCTTGGCACTCCACACAGACAGCGTCTTTTCACTGTCTGCTTCTTTTATCCGCTGAGAAGATGGCAGTGTGAGGGTCATTTATCAGACAGCTGAATGAAGTCTCAGACTGCCCACTGTCAGCCTTCAGGCAATCTGTATCACTGAGTTTTGACAGCTGCGGTGCAGATCTTTAGCTGTAGATGGCGCTACTCTGTCCTTACAGAAATCAGCAGACAGAGAGCATACAGTAACACATCCTCCAAACTGTGTATTTAGACTCGGCCTCAGTGGTCATTTTAAATGTGAGGGAACGTCTGGGGTTTGATAATGTCTGAGCACGTCCACCAAACTTCCCTGGCTTGTTTGTTTGTTTGTGCTTGGGTTGCAGAACAGCTCTGTATCTTTATTCACATTTGCCTCTAGCTGCATTGCAAGGACAGAGATTAGGAAGATTAAACGCTCTAATTTCCTGTTGCTTTCTAAACATTGAACAGAATAAAATTTTTTGTTACAACAGCACCACATAATGTAATTGCTTGCGCTGTTTTAGCAAGGGTTTTCTGTAATTAGGAAATAGTTTTTTGGTGGTTTTTAAAAGGTCCCTTAGAGATGTTACAAAAGTGTACTTAGCAAAAACTTGCGTCTGTCTACTGTAAACGTGTACAGGAAAGATGTGCATTGCAATCGCGGTGTTCCTGTAAAGTAACTGGTAGAACATTGCATTAGAAGCACCAAAAGTCATGGGTTCAGTTCCCAGGGAACACAAATGCATGGCTTAAAGGAAAACACCACTGTTTTTCAATATTTTACTATGTTCTTACCTCAACTTAGACGAATTAATACATATCTATCTTTTTTCAATGCGTGCACTTAATCTTTGTACAGCGCGTTGTGAATGTGTTAGCATTTAGCCTAGCCCCATTCATTCCTTAGGATCCAAACAGGGATGAATTTAGAAGCCACCAAAAATGTCCATGTTTTTCCTATTTAAAGCCTGTTACATGAGTAGTTACACAAGTTAGTATGATGGCACAAAATAAAAAAAATTATCTGCTTAAAAAATCGCTTTATACGTTTTATTTTGTGCCACCATACTTTCTGGTTTAACTACTCATGTAACAGTCTTTAAATAAGGAAAACATTGAAGTGTTTGGTGGCTTCTAAATTCATCCCTGTTTGGGTCCTAAGGAATGAATGAGGCTAGGCTAAATGCTAAAACAGTCATGAAAATCTGTACAAAGATTAAGTGCATGCAAAGGTAAGAACAAGTAAAATTATTGAAAACAGTGGTGTTTTCTTTTAAATGCACAAAAGCATCTAATGTTCATTTTTTACTTTTTTTGTGTTATGCTTTTAACACATTATGTGTCATTTTAACCATTATTTGTCATTTTGTGTTGATTTTGTGTTAAAATAAAACACAAGTGTATTCTTGAACAACACATTCAGTGTGTTGTCCCTAAACTAACACTGATTGTGTTGCTGTTAACACATCAATTCTAAGAGTGTAAATGCAAATGTAATGAAATACTTGTACTAAGTTTTATGACTTTATGAGTTTTATAAAATTCAGCTCAAGTTTTAGTATTAAAAAATGTAATATCATTTAAAAGAAAATAATAATAATTTAGATAATTTTGTAAAAATAAATTTGTATCCCTTAATGTAAGGGATACAATATAACTGAATGGGAAGCAGAGCTGTCAGTCACTCACATTTTGTCTAACTCTGAGAAAGTCATACAGTATGAGTTTGGAACAACATGATTAACATGATATTGATGTTATGCTTTTGAGCCTTAATATACAGTATTATACTGCTTAATATAGAGTTTAAATGATGTTCGCTGTAATTTAATTATGTTTTTTGAAGAAAAAACTATTTCCATTAAACTTCCAATCTGATTGCTCCTGCATGGTTTATTGTGATAAGCCCATGGTTTGCGAATAGTCAATGTCTAGCATCAGTGCATTGGTGCCAACTCAGGAGCTTTAAAGCCACAAAATAGGATCTGTGTGGCATTACAGGCTGGAGCTCAATACAGATAAGCTGGAATCATTGGTAGATGTTTTGATATGTCCATCAATACACCTCTGCAGTATTCAGCTCAATACCCAAATGATGTGTCCTCCAATGCATTTGCTCCATTATCACTGCTGAAAGACACAGAGAAGCAAATGAGATTGTGCAATTTGTACATCGAAAAGCAAACCCCATCTGGCCCTTTGTCTGTTTCCTTTTTAGGGAAGCTGTTTTATGTTTAAGTCTTTGGGATGCAGGAAACAGCAGTGGTTGGTTTGCATCGGACAAAACCATTTATAGCAGACAGCGGCTCGCTTAATGCTTTGCAGCGGGCCAAAGAAGAACCGTGCTGGAGGGCCACACTTGGGCACGATCCTTCACATCAAGGATTAAAGCGATGAGAGAAGCCAAAAGCAGGGTTTGAGGCCACTACAGTGTACTTCCTAGCCGTGTGATGGGGAAGGGACGGGAATTACAACATACCCAGATCAAAGCAAATCTTTAGGCACGTTTGAATGTGCCAATATACCCAAAGTTAATAAAATTTGTCGGTAATCTTTATAAACTAAACAGGAAATGATTATCCGTCAATCAGGAAGTGTTTGTAGCTTGCTCAGTTTAAGCCGGTTATATGTTGCTGGGGAAAGATTAATAGTGTTCGGTTTAGTACCGGCTTTATCTTGGAAAGGATATTGCGTGATGGGAAATCGTATTTATGACTACATTAAGCAAACCGTGCACAGTTTAAAAGCTGTTTGTAGATGAAGAACAAACTGTTGTTCGTGATAAACCAACCCAGGTCTGCAATAAACTGTAATTTTACTGTCCACTATACGCTGACTAGTTGTTTTTCAGTTTGTTTGATCAGGTTTAAAAACAGTGCAAGAAGCACTTAGCTCAGGATGATTTAATGGTCACTAAATTACAGCAGGACCTACAGGCAAACATGATGTATGTGTCTGTGTCTCAGAGCCGGGTTGGCATATAATTATGTGTACATGAAATGAGGTTGAAGTGCATTGTAAACCCATGTTAAGTGCCTTGGGATGATAATTCAAATCATTGTGGACTGTTTTGTAATTGTTGTTATTGTTTTGTAGCTGTATAGATTGCAGACAGTCTGTTGATAGTCTCCATCTCTCATTTCACATAAAATGCATCTTGGGAAGAAAATAAATTCATTCAAATTCATCTTTTTTCGGATCATTTTATCCATACTGTAAACAACTGTAATTGTACACCACAAGACGAAATCCATTCAGCATAGCACACTCTGGATTAGTGTCATTGCAGATTTCAACAATGAGGTTTCCAGACAGACATAGCTCAGAGATTAAGCCTTCAGGTGACCTCAGTCTGTAATTTAATTCGCACTTGTGCTGCGGATTCACAAGGTTTTGTTTCCCAGGAGTCAATCGAGGCCTAACGGGAAAACGATGAGACAAACTCTCCTACAGTATGTGTCATTTTCATATTCATCTGGATTTGTTCACTGGATATGAGAGGGCTGTATAGAGATGAAATCAGACCTGGAGTGACACAACAGACACATTGGCTCTGTCGTCTCTCTCTCTCGAGTTCACAGAAGGCTCAGTTGTTTGTCGGCTCAAACCGCACGCCGAGAATAGCAATGAAAGAATAAGCGACAGCTGGTTGGAAATGGCAGGAATAAATAGTAAATGGTTCCTTGCGGCCTCAAAACAGGTGACAGATTTAGAAAACAGTAAGTTGGATATAAAAAGCGCTTCGTTGGTGCAGTTAGAGTAAAGGTCTTGTGTTAAAAGTAAACTTAAAGAGCTCCAATGGGCCAATTCACGATTTTACATTTTCTTTGGTGTAGGGCTGTCACAATGATTAAATAATCGTCTCATCACGATTGTTTGACCTCATCGCGATGATTTCAGATCACCACAATGATTGCACATCTCTCTAAAACACACAAGGGGGAGCTGCAGCACCTGTAAAATGAGACTGTATCAGATTACTTAGAAACCAGGCAATTAATCGTCATAAACGTCAAAATTTATTAGACGAAATTTCATTATCGTGACAGCCCTACTTTGGTGTGTAAGTGTGTATTAGTACATGTTAACGATATGCAAACGGTACAAACTCCAAAGTAAACGATGACGCGAGTTATCATCTCCATCGTAAATCTCTTTTCTTGGACTACAACAAACACACAGATTGTAGGCAACAGTTTACTTCCTGGGATTGGTGATGTAGACAAGTCCGATATTATCATCATTCCTCCGGCTTCGGACTCCGCCTGTAAGTTAACTCCTGTTAGCATTGCATTGTGAGCGAATATTTCAAACATGGTAAGGAGCATCACATTTCCTGCTGACGTCAGACGTATTCAGGCCAATCACAACGTACAGATTAACTGGCCAATTAGGGACACAGAGATTTTCAAATCAATGAGTTTTGTACAAAATGAAAGCGTTTGAGGAAGAGAAAATGTATGGTATGTGGAAAATAATTTGTTTTTTTGTACCACGCGAACACATTGTATTATACCAAATACACAAAATAATAAATTTAAAAAATATATTTTTTTTTTCTGGTTGTACTCTATAAAGAAATAGACTTTATATGACCAGTATGGTGTTTTAGCTCATATGGCTACAGATAAGTGAACCTAGAGCCAAGCCAATAAATTTGTCACACTACTTTCCTTGAAGCTTCACTTTGACAAGCAGGAAAGATTTTATTGCTCCCAAAGCCTTTTAGCATTAAAAGATTTGAAGACTTCAGTAATGAACCCTGTCAGGTGCTTCTGACAGCACCTTTGAAAATCCCAGTAACCTGCCGCTTTGTGTAAGCCAAAGCAAAGTATAATGGACATTTGCCTTACTTCATCTCATGTTTAAATCTTACAAAACAGCTTTTTGTGCCATTTCTGCATGCGTTCGTCATGGTCACAGATCATTTGGCGATCTCTTAAAGCCGAGGAGGGTCTGGGTTTTGGGATTGCGTCACTATATGATTCATTGTTACTGAACACATGACTCATCTGACTCATTAGATGTCCCTTCTCTCCAATGGTTTTATTTTTTCCTTGTGTGCTGAACATGGTCAGAAAACTCTCCAGGGTTTAAGAGATAACAGGCATGAAATGATTAAACGAACATATGGGGGTAAGAAAATTGTCCTTTTGTAAAATCTAACATTTTGTTTTTATACTAAGTTTGAGAATTTATTTAAATTAAAAGATTGAATTTATTACACTGTGTGAAATGATTCCTGTTGTGACATTCCCGTTCTGCTTTGCACATCAAAACCAAAGCTGAAGATCATTGACAAAGAGCACATGTACATCTTGAGGCTACCACATAAGAACAGATGTGGATCTGACTTTCTGGACCCCATTGGTCCAATTTGAACCTGTTTTAGAGTTCCTGCAGGGAGTCTTAGCTCAGGAAGAGAATCGGGAACAGAGGAAATAAGTGAGGCCCTCTCCAGGGAATGACTTTGAGCAGTTTTACTTCAATGAGAGAACATCATTACCTTTCAACTGTTAGACACCAAGCACCATGTCGCCACCAGCACCTGGGAGCTATTCGTGTCCTTTCTCCTTATTTTTTTGATGACGCTCCTAAAACCCTCCACCTGAGAGGTTATTTTTGAAACGGATAGCGATTTATCTGAACACAACAGTGTACATTCGGCACAGCAGCATATTTGGGTGGGTGATAGCATCTGGGCTTTGCCTGAGTGACGCCCATTGTTTAGGTAATGATGTCAGAAAGGAAATGCGTAAGCCGGGCCGCCCTCCTTATGTAAGGGAGGAGAAAAACGAGGGAAAGATTATAGAGATGTTATTCATAAATATGGTGTGTTTTCAACCTCTTTAAGTAGACAACAGAGCCCTGTCTGTGAAAAAAGGCGTCATGCTGGACATTTTCCTGTCCTTCGGAAGGTTTTAAGGTGTTTCACAACGATGCTTTTTACAGTTAAGTCACGAGGAATCTGCACACGATCCTAAACCACATCATTAGGACTCACAAATTAGAAGGTTCACAAAAGACGTGTTTTAAAGACGCCCATCATGGGCGTGTTAACTGGCAGGGTTAATGTGCGGCCGTTGACGGAATAGAGTAACAACCGCTTTCTGGCTGCACTTTTTAACGTCTCGTCTGGAGCACGTCTGTTACACTATGAGCTCATGTTACTGCTGCCTTTGAAACCCGAGAGAGAGAACGAGAGCACAACTTCCTGCATCCAACTTATCCAGCTTTAGTTCATCTTGCAATCTGGCTATTTATAGACCCACATCCTTTATCATTCCAAAGGGGCTTCCCACTTTTCATTGCTTTCCGACCTACGCTTATTTGGCCGAGACTGCTCTGCACCCTGGATGTTCATTTCTCCGCCACATCCCAAACCTCCATCCTCCAATCCAGACTCGGCAGGCTGGCCCGTTCCCTCCTCTTTGGGTCAAGCTCATCGTTTATATTCCCGCCATCATGTAATTAGTTTTCCGGACTGTGGAATTCCCTCCCCTTCCCCACACAGCCGCTGCATGCTGTACACCCCTCACGGCACCCCATCCACAAAGTCTAAGGGAGCAGGGAAAAAGGAAGAGAGAGTAGACGTGCGCGCAGGAGAGAGGGACTTCAGACGGAGTTACTCCATGGCTCTTTTTTTCCTATGAGACGGCTTTGCCTGGCGAGGAAATGGGCAGCCACGGGCCAAAAAGATGTTGATGTTTGTAGGGATCAGAGATCAACATGTGGTGTTTGCACTGTGCTTCAGACAAGAGCCAGTCTTTGCTGGAACTGGGGAGCTGGTAAGCTTTCAGTATATGTGTGTGCGCGCGCGCGCGTGTGTGTGTGTGTATGGAAGAATGTATCTATACGAGTTTTTCCCTAGTGTGTTCTGTTATGCATTGGGTGTAGCTTTGTATCTGGGTGTGCTTTTCAGTAGATCACCAATGTTTTGAGAGAAAAGCAGTGAGATCCAACTCAGTGGTTCTTTGTTTCTTTACCTGCTTTGAATTATGGGGGATCTTCCACTATTGCGTAAACCCTTCCATTGTAACTCTCCACACACTTTTGCTTTTAGTTGTGCAATTGAATGACATCTTTCAGTTCATTGTATGCTATTTAAAGGTGCAGTGTGTAATTTTTAGAAGGATCTCTTTACAGAAATGCTAAATAATATACAAAACGATATTATCAGGGGTGTATAAAGACCTTACATAATGAACCGTTATGTGTTTATTGCCTTAGAATGAGACGTTTTTATCTACATTCATGTAAGGGGACCCTCTGTGTAAGTCGCCATTTTGTGCAGCAATGTTTCTACAGAAGCCCTTAACGGACAAACTTTTTTACTAAGTTGTCTCCGATGATGACATGTTTGACCGGTGGCGGCTACCGTAGCTTTTCTTATGTGTTTCAAAGCAAGAGGTGAGCAGTGGACTTGAGGCGTTGGTTGCAATTCGCAACCTCACCATTAGATGCCACTAAAATGTACACACTGCACCTTTAATTTAATTAATGCTATTCCATTCAAATTCTCAAAACGTGGATTAGGCTTGTTATTTTTATCACATTTTCGAGGTTTTTGGTTGGTTTATTGCTTTGTGATGTTGTATTTGGTAACACATTTTGTAATAATAATGCATTAGCTGACTATTAACTAACAATAAACAATAATTCTTAGTTTATGTTAAAGGAAACACCTCAGTTTTTCAATATTTACCTAAACTTAGACAAACTAATACATACCTATTTTTTTCAATGCGTGCATAATCTTTGTACAGCACCGTGTGAATGTGTTAGCATTTAGCCAAGCCCCATTCATTCCTATGGCTCCAAACAGGGATGAATTTAGAAGCCACCAAACACTTCCATGTTTTCCCTATTTAAAGAGGTGTAAGTATGGTGGCACAAAATAAAAGTTTTGTTTGGAGACATAAGAATGAATGGGGCTAGATGCTAACACATTCAAGAAGCACTGTACAAAGATTAAAAGTTGAAAAAAGATAGGTATGTATTAATTTATCTAAAACATAGTAAAGTTTTGAAAAACTGTGGTGTTTTCCTTTAATTCCAGCATTTATTAATACATTTTAAAATCAAAAGTTGTAAATGTTAACATTAGTTAATGCACAATGAACTAACATGAACAATTGTATTGAAACTAACATTAACAAAGATGAATAAATGCTTACAATGATATTTCTCATTGTTAGTTCATTTTATCTTATGCACTTACTAATGTTAACAGTCAAAAGTGTATTCATTACAATTTAGGCCTTTAAAATATGCGAATCAAAATTTGTCAGAAAAATATATAACATGTTTAATGTCTCTGATGAATGTTTTATTGCTTATGATTACAGTAAATAAAAATGCATGAGTTTGTGATGTGCGTATCTATTTCTCTCTGCTCCTCTGCAGCTCAGGCATGGAAAGGTGCCAAGATGGCACGGCCACCAAAATAATTAAATCTTATGAATCATAACAGACAGCTCAAAATTTATATTACGTATAACAGCCGCAGTGAAATTAATATAAAACCCAGAATAAGCTTGGTGATGTTATTAAAACAAGCTTTATTTAAACAAGGAGCGCTTTATGGGAGATTTCGGACCATTTCCCAGTCATAAACAGGGCTGCATTCATGCTACGTTCCACACTTGTGAATGGACTCTGGACTGGACCGGTCCTTAAATGCTCTCAAACTGGGAATTAATCACTAGCTTAGAAAAAACTACTAAACGTGTCATGTGAGGTCAAGCTTGGACTGGCCATCGGGAGTACCAGGAAGGAGGCCGTCCTGGAGACCTGGCGGCTGCCCTTACGAAAATTAACTGTGGTTTTACTACAGTTAAAACCATGGTTACTGTAGTAAAACCATGGTAACCACAAAATAACCATTGTTTTGACAACTATGGTTTTCAAAAACCATAATTAAACCATGGTTAGTGTAGTAAAACCATAGTTTTGCTGATAGTAATTAATACACCAAAAAAACATGTTTACTACACTTTTACTACAATAAAACAGTGGTTAATTTTCATAAGGGTGATCAGATATGTCCCTTTATACTGTACATTAATATGCTGTTAATTGTTTATTAGTTCAACTAGTAATTGTTTTAAATTCAACATTCGATAATGAATCAAATTGACTTAAATTGCTACAGTTCGCCTCACCTTCAGTGCACATATTTGAACATAGTACTGTAAGTGTATGTTTCTAATGCAGTGGAAAAGTCTGCGTAATGTCTCTCAGGTGACATTAGCTTTGGGTGTGTGATCATATTTTCCCAGCACAGTCAAGCATGAGGCTTAACTTTTGGAGAAATGGATTGAAAAGACTTGCTATTGTCAATATGAAGCTTCTCTACATTGAAGCTTCTGACAAATAATGGCCTCTATTAATCCAGAATGCACGAAGGCTTTTGTGTTAATGCCAACAAAACGGGAGATATTAACAGTGATTTTGGTAAAGTTGTAAAGCAGGGAAGTATTGTGCTAAGCCTTTGGTTTACCTTTATTCTGCATTTAATGTACTTTTTTGAATATGTATGTTGTTACGTAACTCTACAATAGGTTTGTTTTAAACTGTTTAATGCCTGATATATGATACAGAGTAGTAAAAATTAGATGACAAAGGTGGTCCTGGACTTCTAGAGTTTATGAAGAAGTTTATGACGCTCAGAAGATGCTTGAAAATGGTGGACACCTTACTTGATTTTTTTAAGACAGCCACAGAGTCTGTTTCTGCAAGGCGGCATAAGAGGTATCCATACCACAGCTTCACAGTAAATCAAGTTTCAATAAGCTCAGCAGAACAGATTGCCAATGAGGAAAATCTCTTATTCTAAATAGGTAAATATCATGTACTTTTGTCATTTGTATCTCGAAACAATTGTGAATGATTCAAAATGCTTAGATCCTGTCAGTATTGGCATTGCAAGCATATCTCAAATGCTAGAGTATCGTGTTGGCGATAGCGAAAGGTCATGGGTTCGATCAGGGGCATTGTGAGTGGGAAAGATTGTTTTTGTATTTTTACTGTATTTATGTCTAAGAGGATACTGAGGTGCCTCCATTGTATCCCTAAATATGATTTACAGGGGAGAACAGGGCACAACCTAACGCTTTTTGGTTTAATGACCATTTAAAGTTTGTTTTTATTACTTCCCATTCTTGGACAATTACACCACACTTGACAGAACTGCAAAACAACTTACCCCATAGTTGGGGTTAATTGTAACAGGCAGGGGATTAGTTGTAACACTTGATAAAAATTAAGTTTGCAAGCAAATATTTCAATACTTTTTTGTCTATATACTTGAAGTGGATATTCTTTATATATCTTTCTATTATAGACAGGTATCTACACTATTCATCCCTCATCTAACCATAGTTCAATTATAAATGGATACAGATGTCTAAATATGTGAGAAAAAGCAGCACAATTATTATTACAAAAAAATATTATGTGATCCAGTCTGTAAAAAGCATACTAAAGTCTCAAAGATTCTGAGATGATGGAAATCCAAGTCCGATTTTAGCCAGTAATTTCATTATGATTTTAATCTTTGAGATGACCTTATTCAATCAATATTAAAGATATGAAAAAATACATTTTGACATACAATTTTTGATAAGACAGGCACATTTATTTTGTTGGCAGCCAGCAATCATACGCGTGTAGCCTATTTAAAACAACAGCAAGAATTATGCTAAAGTTAGCGGTTTTCATATCGTAAGTGCTGAGGGGTTAGTTGTAACACAGCGTTAAAACTAACCTCGCTGGGTGAAAATATTTTCAAGCCCACCAAAAAAGTTGCCAAGAGCTGCAGACATATTTCAAAACGATGCTATGTTTTAGTCAACAAAACAGTGATTAAGATGACATAACATTGGTTTTGGTATCTTACACACCCAACTCAGAAACCGAAAAAACATATGATGAAAAAATTTAGTTACATGCCACCAAAACATTCTTTCATCAATAACTCCCTGGAAAAACATTAAACCTTTCCATGAATTTGCGTGAGACCGTTTTTTGGCAGCATGAAAACATAACAGGAAAAATAAATCGCTCAACCCTGTGTAACAATGTAAACGATCCATGTTACAACTAACCCTGTGTTAGTTTTTGTATAAATTTATGATACTGTGCATCATATAAAACTTTTTACTGCTAGTTTATTATATCAGTAATATAATATTTAATAGTAATAGTATAGGGCATAAAGGTGTAAATGTAAGTCAGATGGTTTTTGGTTTTAATTTAAAAACACATTAGACAGGGCTGTATGTTGTTGGTCAGAGCCATATTTCTGTGAACTCCAGTAAGCAGAACAAGAGACACAACATTTCAATCCTGTCAGATCTTCACCCGTCTTATTAGCACTTGTGTCAGAATGTCCCTCATCTCTATAAGCTGGACGTGACCATTGCCGTCTCCTATTGAGACAAATCCTATATATCATCCTACTGACTAATTGGACCCACTGGAAAACCTTTAGTACTTTCCAAACTGTTTGAAGTTATGGATTTATCCTCAGTTGTCTTCACACTTGGCTTGGATGATTAAAATCAGACATTTTATAGTAAACTACATTTTGGGTGTTCAATAAGATACTGAACTTTGAATAGAGAGAAAAAGCTGGGTAATAATTTACTCACCCTTATGTTATTCCAAACCCATTTGACAATAATATGATTTCCTTAATGAATATCCGAACTGTGAAGTGCTAAAACGGAGAAAAAGTACTATTAAAGGCTCAAATAGAAGCTAGCCTGCGTTTCTTTTAGCAAAAAATCTTGCTTTCAACACCAATGCAGCACTTAAATCGTAAATTAAAGCAAGTTTTTCTCCTCATTAAATTCAATTTGTTGCTGCGTTCATGGTCTTGTAAAATAACATGAGGCAGAAAATTAAAATGAGAGCTGGGTTGCCAGTCATTCAGCTTTACCCCTCCTAGTCATTTAAATGTAATGAAACAGCTTTGAGTATTTGGATTTTGAAACTGTATCCTCTGGTTAATTTGTCCACACACCTTGTGTAAAATCTGTTACTTTTAATGATCCCCAAACATTTTGAATTAGTTTTTATGTATTTCCTTCTATCCATTCTCAATCATGTCATCCTGCATGGTCGCCAGACTTTATATTGCTGTCCCAATAACTGTGACATTTCCAGGCGCTATCATCTATCACGGTTTAGAGGGCGTCAGACTTTGGAAACACTGTGGGTCTCCTTAGAGACACGGGAAGGCGAAATGAAAATTGTATTTGCTGGCAACCTTTCTCAGGGACCTGCTGAGACCTCTTTCAGGCGGCATCAGATGACGAAAGTCATTTAATTCCGATGGCCTCGGTGCCGAGATGAGAAATTAACTGCCAGATTCATCATCTGAATTACCATAGTGTGTGCCTTGCTCCGTGTTTTCATATAATGTACAATCATACATACAAGACACGTCCATCATCCTTTATTACCCATCACTGTGGCCAAATGGGCTGCAGTATGTGCGCACACATGAAATTATACCACAGTGATAGCTTTTACATCTATATATAACTTCTTACTTTTCCCCATCCTAGCCCTTCATTAACACTGGCTTTTTGGAGAGCACCTGGTGTGCTTTATATGCACTCCGGGTCATGTGTTCAGGTAGCATTGCCATTCAGAGACTCCCCGGTGTGCTCAGCATGATAAAACTGGCAGGACTATGAAACGTGTGCGGCTGGTTTGTGCAGTCACTCCTTATGCACTTAACGCAACAGCTTTAAACTGGCCAAGGCTGGTTTGTTGGACTCATAACTCATTCAAGCTGGTCTAGCCTAAACCCTTTAAAAGCCAGCCAACATCTTTAAAAACTTCTTGGGTAGGGGTCATGGTTGTAAATCGATACGTCGTACTATCATCTGTGACTCATGGAATCCATTTCCAAATTATTTTTACAAAAATACAGACCTCTCAAGAAGTGTAAGACCTGTCTCTGCCCGGTCAACCCAACGTCTCTCTGGAATATAGTCTATGTTTTTTTTTTTATTGACTTCTCAGCATTAGCTCCAGCACTGTATTGGGGTTTCGTCAGCTCAGTAGAGCGTGCCCCAGAGGATATTGCTTGTTGCTCTAAACTCAAACTACACCAAGCTCTATTATTGTTTTACCTGAGATTTGATACACCTGTGTCAAGCACTCCGACTTCCTCATACTGTATATTCACTCCTCCGTTGACTTCTTCTTTACAGAACAAATTCAATCAATCTGTGTCAATGTTTTCATCTCTGTAATACTGCACGCTCTAGTGCACACTAGTTTTTTTAATTGAAAGAAGAGCGTTTGATCTGGGAAGTTAATCTGCTACCACTTAGTTGATGTTTGGAAGTCACAAACACATAAAAAGTAATGTAAGCTAGTGATTGCCTACCATGGTTTGTATTTCTGAATCAACATCCTTCATTTCGATCAACCAATCAGATTGAAGGGCTAGGCTGAGGGTTGGGCCTTGAACATCATCTCTAGTCATTTTCCTCAGATGCTTTTATTCAGAGCAACTTACAGTGCATTCAGTCTATACATTTGCACAATGCTCTACCCATTGAGCTGCAGGAACATCTGACTTTGCATGGTTGCCAGAAAAAGTTGATGATCTAGAAACATCTCCTACGTTTACCCACCCGTCACAGATGTAACCGATACTGTATTCTAATCAAATACCTCATCATGTACTTTGACCGTCGCAACTGCGATCACATTGGACTAAGGCGTGGTGGAAGTGTGTTTTGATACGTTTACAAATGTGACATGCTTTCCTTTTTGAAGTTGCCTTGAGCAGCAAAAGTCATTTGTTAAAGCAGGTGTTGAGAGGTAGGAGTTATGTTGTTGATTCTCTATGGTATGGATAGTGGTTAGTTTATTACAGTGATGTACATGACAGCTGACATGAGAAGGTTTGTTTTTGGCATGCAGTACCAAAGAAAAACTTGTATTGTACTGTATGCAATGGATGTTAAAAGTTTTATTTGAAACTTATCAATGCTGATTGATTAAATGATAATCTTTGGGGTTTCTTTTTAAAGATGTTGCTGAAGACCCTTAAATAAATGTCCAATATTCATTGAATTCAGTTTGTAGTAATTGTTAGTTACTCTATTACATTTGTATTTTTTTCAAAAAATATGTATTTGTTCATATATATACACTGTACTGTATTCCTTTATTGAACAAGATTGTGCCGTATTGTGTTTCTATAAACAGAGTGGTTTGCTTTTATACCTCCCAGTGGTGTCCAAAGTACAGCTTGTAACGTCACCTACAGAATTGTGGGAGTGGTTCGTGTGAATTGCAGTGAACTTTGACTTATGTATTTCTCTTATTTGTATTGAACAGTCAGTTTCTTCTTTTTGATGTAAAGAGATATTTTATGGCCTTGCGCCATCAAGTAGAGTTAATTCCTACTCGTAGTCCAATGCTGGGCCGTGGAGGTGTATCGCAAGGTTTATTCTTTGATTAAATGGTTGGCTGTATGTTAATGTGCACTATGAAACTTAATTAACTTTCTCTTTCTTTACAGTGTGGAAGGTGAGGCTTCAGGTGGCGAGGTGGGTCCATCTCTGGAGAACAGCGGTGGTTACATACGAGGGCCGGTGAGCCGCAGCGCCATCATCAGCGGCGAGCATTTTGACGGCCAACCGTTGTATGCTCACGAGGTACGGCAACGTCCACGACGACCCAAGCTCCAGCATTCCCAGTCCATCCTACGGAAACAGGCGGAGGAGGAGGCCATCAAACGGTCCCGATCGCTATCCGAGAGCTATGAGCTTTCCACCGACCTCCAAGACAAACAGGTACAGTTCCTCAAGATTTTTGGAAGGCAACCATGAATACATAAACGCTCCATTAACTGTTTGGATTAACAGCAGGATGAGCCTTTTTGGTGGAAGTGTGGTGTGTATTGATGTGCCATGTGGTTTTATTTTATCCATAGTTTAGCTGGACATACATCCTCTCAAAGATCTGTGCAAATAAATCTAGTGTGAATAATAATTGCTTAAAGGGATAGTTCACCCAAAAATTTTAATTCTGTCATGATTTATTCACCCTCATGTTGTTCCAAACCTCTATGAGTTTCTCATACCCATTGACATCCATAGTAGGAAAAAAAGGGAAAATGGGTACCGTCAACTGTGTGGTTACCACCATTTATCAAAATATCTTCTTTTGTGCTCAACAGTATAAACCTCATATGGGTTTAGAACAACATAAGGGTGATTAAATGATGACAGAGTTTTCATTTTTAAGCGAACTATCCCTTTAAGGTTGCTTGTGGTCATAAGTGACTGCATTTACTTCCTTCATATGCAGAAAATCAATATACCCAAAGGCGCATCTGCGATCAATGATAGCCTTGTAGGATTTGAGAGATTAGATTCATAACTCAATCTGGGAGAGTAGTTCATATTCAGAGCACCGGTTGTGGGACTATCCAGAGGCGTGCTGCCCACCAACTCTGTTCGAGTTCCCACAGAGCTGAGAAATGCGATTAGTTCTACTTTCTTCAGGCCAAAATAGGCTTGAGCTGGCATTTGGAAAGGGAGTATGTTACGACTGATGATTTGGGTACCGCGCTAAAGGCATTTTGCGGTCCACAATGCCTTTATAAGGCATGAAAGGGTAATGATGAGTTTCATCCATCCTACCTGGCAAAATCAACAGCTTGTATAGTAAATATCATGTCTAAGTTTAATTCATGTGGCTTGCCATTTTTGGCTTGATGTTTGGTCAAGACATTTGTCACACTGGCTATTCAACTCTCGCCAATAAATTCTGCTAGACTAAACAAGGGAGGAAATTAACATGTTTGGCTACAGTTCGCTACTGTCACTAAAAGTGTGTATCGTTATGTGTTTCCGCAGGTGGAAATGCTGGAGCGCAAGTATGGGGGGCGCTTTATAACCCGACATGCGGCACGCACAATCCAGACTGCCTTTCGCCAATATCAGATGAACAAGAATTTTGAGCGCCTCAGGAGTTCCATGTCGGAGAATCGTATGTCCAGACGCATAGTTTTGTCCAATATGAGAATGCAGTTTTCTTTTGAAGGACCTGAAAAAGTCCACAGTTCATACTTCGAGGGTAAGCAGGTGTCCCTAACCGATGATGGTTCTAAACTAGGAGCCCTGGTGCAGTCGGAGCGTAGTGAAATGGTCCCCACCAACATGAAGTCCCCAGCTGTCCAGAGTGATTTCACAGACGCCATCACAGAGCTAGAAGATGTTTTTTCTCGACAAGTAAAGTCGCTGGCAGAATCGATAGATGATGCTCTAAACTGTCGCAGCCTACACGGAGACGAGGGTCAGCCTGAGCCAACCAGAGGTCATCCGAACTTAGATCAAGAGGTTACTTACCAAGTCAAACCTTCCCACAGCAGTGACCATCGTAAACGGGATGAGATGACTGCCTCTTACAGCGATGTGACGCTTTATATAGACGAAGAAGAGCTTTCCTCTCCTCTTCCTTTATCGCAATCAGTCGAAAGACCTTCTAGCACAGAGTCAGACATCCGTTTACGTTCTTTAAATTCCTCGCAGGACTATTGGCCTCTGGTTCATAAGGACGATAAAGGCGACACGGACACTAGCTGCCGCAGCACCCCGTCTCTGGAGTGTCAAGAGCAGAGACTGAGGATAGACCACCTCCCCTTACTGACTATCGAACCTCCCAGCGATAGCTCGGTTGAACTAAGCGACCGCTCTGACCGAAGCTCGGTCAAGAGGCAGAACGCTTACGATAGAGGTATCACCAGTCAGCAGGGCAGCCCTAAACACATACCCTCTCACGCGCTCCCACCGAGAGGACCCTCGCGGGATGACGATGCACCTCGGCATCGGCCACGGCAACTTGAGAGCCACCTGGCAATCAACGGCACCGCAAACCGCCAGAGCAAATCCGAGTCCGATTTCTCCGACGGGGATAATGACAGCATCAACAGTACTTCCAATTCCAATGACACCATCAACTGCAGTTCAGAGTCCTCGTCCAGGGATAGCCTTAGAGAGCAGACGCTAAGTAAGCAGACGTATCACAAGGAGACGCGCAACAGCTGGGACTCGCCCGCGTTCAGCAACGATATCATTCGGAAGAGGCACTACCGCATTGGCCTGAATCTTTTTAACAAGTAGGTGGAATTTGCTTTTGTTGTTTAAAGCGGATAATGTGATTTGACTCCACCTTGGGTTTTCAATTTATGGCTCACATTTGAAAAAACAGATTGTATTAATAATTTATATCTCTTGACATATTCCAGTTTTGATGTTTTTTTATTAGCACCAATCAGAGTCGTGTTTATAGCTATAAAAGATTGCAGTGTGCGAACAATACTGTGAACTAATGTTTATTCAATTACTGTCTTAACCCAAGCACGCATCATTCAATAGATGCGTGTTTTCCTCTTCCAAGTATTCATTATAATTTTAGATCTGTTATGTATTCATTGTGTGCCTGTGGGCGTGCATGCGATGCTGTTTGTTTGATTGTCACTCAGTGCTTTAAATTTGATTAGCGATCAAACAATTACAGTCGTGATGAGAGCATAATTCGTTCGCTGGGTTGCTGATCAGTTCATTTAGGATCAAGAAAAACAGCACAAATGTCCCTGTAAAGCAACAACCATTTGCCACTGAACTCTGTTTACTAGACTAAACAACTTTCATTCTTTTTTAAGCGCCTTTCCATGGCAGAGAGATTATCTGCGAGCATGCATTTTGATAATCATGGGGTCCTATAAATCGGAATTCATTTCTCGCATAAAGTGCTTGTTTGAAGCTGGTCTCCAGGAACATGCATCTCTATGCATATTTTTGCACTAATACGTGTGTGGTTGAACGTGTTTTCAAGCTTTGTTTAAAGTGGAAGGCTCTAATCTTGGATTACACTGGGCCTTTAAGATCCTTTTAATCTTGTGTGGTAATAAATGCATACTTGATTTAAGAAATCCTTGGTCACTTTATTTCCAGCACACTTGGATGAGCATTTTCTTCTTTTATTGTCTCCAGGAAGCCAGAGAAAGGTATCCAATACCTGATCGAGCGAGGATTTGTTCCAGACACACCTGTGGGTGTTGCCCACTTCTTGTTACAGAGGAAGGGGCTGAGCCGGCAGATGATTGGCGAGTTTTTGGGCAACAGGCAGAAGCAGTTCAACAGAGATGTTCTTGAGTATGTTTATGAACTTTTGGTTATAGGAAAAATGAAACAATAACTAAATATTGTACTTGTTACAAATATTGTACTTGGTACAAACCTGTATACATTTCTTTGTTCTGATATTTTGAGGGATGTTTGTGACCAAACCAGAATTTTTGGGTAAACTATCTCTTCAAAACTTATAGGGTCCAAGTAAAGCTTAATGTACAGTACATTCTTAATAAAGTGAACCTGCCTGCATGTGAAAACAAGGATGAGATTCGGAGCATTACATTTTTATTTTAATCATTGATTTCAATCTTTGCCTTAATCAAATGCTGATTATGCTGAAATGCTGAATTTTAATTATTATTATTATTATTATTAAAATATTGATTTTATTTGTTAAACACATGGAGGAAACTTAAAAATCATTATGAACTAAATAATATTATTGACGTTGTTATAAAACTATTTGACAGAGTATTAAAACTTAATGACAAATTATATTTTTTACCACTGTAGTTGAGGTCAAGAAAAATATTCATGACGCTGTTATAAAACTATATGACAGAGTATTAACACTTAATTACAAATTCAATTTTGTATCACTGGTAAAAAGTGGTCAGTTACTGTACGTTGTCTGGGTAATGTCAAGTTGTCATAACAAGTTATGATGTATTGGTTAATGTCAAGCTGTCATAACAAAGACATCTCAAACAATGTCATCTTTGCATTAAAAATGACATAATTGAATGAATGACACTTAATGACAGTTGTCATAAACGTCTATAAAGTCTCCTTCATGTTCATGGCACGTGTCATGTCATGAAAACAGTAAATCGCTATACGGCTGTAGCTGGGGTTTCTCAGGCAGGGTCACATTTTTCAACAAATGATCAAATACACCAACTGGGATTTCACAAACTATTCTTTATGATAATGATTTTAAGTGTCCCCTATATTATCCTTTACTACTCTCAGTAGAATTCAATTCAAGCAATATTTCTGCAGATTACGTTCCCTGTTGAGACAAACTGGCCATCATATCTAAGCCTTTTAAGCTCTTGTGGCTTTGAATGCATTAGGGATCAAAGGTGGAAAACATCAAAGTCCATTGTGTTAAAAACCACTTCTTTTCAGTTGTTACCACAAACATTTAGAGTAATTGTTTGCATCCTCTTTTTGAAACGAGTGCAAATGTTTATTCCTTACAGTCTTGTGTTGGAATAAAAGCTGATGAGTTGATAGCAGCAGATTTTTCTCGTGTATGCTTTATGCATATTAACTGAGGTAATGCGTCTAGCCTCATGTGGTTCTCCTTAGATGCCACGTGTCTGTGAAAGAAGTTTTAGTGTCATGTTAACTTATCCTTCCTTTTTCAATCTGACGAAAACAATCAAGATAATGGGGGCAGATAAGGGTCGCATTCTGTATCTCAGACTGTCGGCACTTTTTAAAAGGCATCGGTTCATCTTGACATCTACTGTATGATCAAATGCGTTCCGAGTTCCCTTGAGGCAAAACAGCCATCAGATAACTTTGAATGTTTCTTGGTTGTGATTTATAGACTGATAGAGCCTAAACTATATACAGGACTACCATAAAACTAAATTAGTTTTTCTCTTTGTACTTAATATTTGCAGTCTTTGAACAGCATGTGGCCACATTAAAGGAGCAGAAATATCTGCTATATATATGTGTATAATGTAATTTAAATTCCAAAGATTATGGAAAGCATCATTTTGGATATGCTACACAGTGTAGAAGAAAGCGTACCCATTATCTAACCACCGTATCTATTCTTCTCATACAGCTGCGTGGTAGATGAGATGGATTTCTCAGGAATGGAGCTCGACGAAGCCTTAAGAAAATTCCAGGCTCATATCCGGGTACAAGGAGAAGCACAGAAAGTGGAACGACTCATTGAAGCCTTCAGGTGATAAAACGATTCATTTGAACCACCCTCCTTCGATTTCCTACAACAGTGTTAACAAGCTTGGGGGTTTACAATGAAAATGGATTTATGTATTTTTCTAGATGTTTCGTTGTTTTGTTTCATGTTTATTTAAAGCACGCACCAAGAGCTAGGATCGTTTGTTTTCTTGGCATTCATCGGACTCAAAAACACAAGCGCATAAAGCGTGTGGCCTAAGACCGTAGAGAACATCGTTCGATCGGCTTATAACGTGTCCAAAGATTGCTGTCGCTAGCTCTTCAAAAAATATTGTTATAGCTCAATCCTTTCAGTCAGATATATTCTTTCCAAATGAACAGTTCAGGCCCATTCAAGTGTTATCTGAAAAAACAGAGCTCTTTAGCACAGTAGCGCTTTTACCTTCTCTGTCATGGCAGTGCATCTAAAACCAATTACTCACCAGAGCAGCTATTGATTCTGTCTACTGAAATGGTGTCTTATAGTCGTTTGTTCAAGCTGTGTTCATTTCTTTCTTTCTTTATTCATTTGTTTCGGGTCAGTCAACGCTACTGCATCTGTAACCCAGGAGTGGTGCGTCAGTTTCGGAATCCAGATACCATCTTCATCCTGGCGTTTGCCATTATTCTTCTCAACACGGATATGTACAGTCCGAACGTGAAGCCAGAGAGGAAGATGAAGTTGGAAGACTTTGTCAAGAACCTTCGTGGTGAGAATTATATTGTGTTATATTTTATTATACACTCTAAAAATGGTGCTAAATAGCACTAAAAGTGGTTCACTGGCTCGTAATTATAGGGGAACCATTTTTAGTGCTAAACACTACCTATGTAGAACCTGTGTAGAACCATATTGTGCTATGTTGAACCACTTATGGTTCTACAGAGGTGCTATATGTGCTCTGTAGTCTGTACAGTAGCACTAAAAATGGTTCCCCTATGATTGCAAGCTTTTAGTACTACTGTGTGTATTTAATGCATTACTGTATATAGGGTCTCAAGCTGAATTTATATCAGGCCTGAAAACCAAGATAACCTTAGTTTTTTTATATATTATTGATGTATGTGATTTATTTAAAGAGTTAATAGGTATATTATATAATAATTACCATATTTTCCGGACTATAAGTCGCTCCGGAGTATAAGTCGCATTAGTCAAAAATGCATTTTGAAGAGGAAAAAACATATATAAGTCACACTGGACTATACATCGTGTTTATTTAGAAAATTAATAGACATTTAATCTGGAAAGGCAAGTTATTCAACTAAACAATAGCACAGAACAGGGGGCTGAATAAGTGTCCGTACATGTTAAGTAAGGGATAATGTAGAGGCAGCCGGTAGTTATCGGGAAATAAGCCCCGACAGTGTGATCAGGACCCGACGCGAAGCGGAAGCTTATTACACGGCTACTTGTCAAATAAGAAAAAAAACGGACATGAATATGAATTTGAAACATTTTATTGGCATATTTGTTCCAGTACCCACCAAAGTATGAAAAAAGTGTGACTTATAGTCAGGAAAATACGGTAAATTACAAATTGATGCTTCTTTATATTTCCGTAACTTTTTTCTACACGTGTTTCTAATCTACAGGTGTTGATGATGGAGAGGATATCCCACGAGAGATGCTCGTCGGCATCTACGAGCGAATCCGGAAACGGGAACTTAAGACTAATGAAGACCACGTTTCCCAGGTGCAGAAGGTGGAGAAACTCATTGTTGGAAAGAAGCCGGTGAGTGTCATCGACATAGGTTACCACTTGGGTTGACACTTTTACCCTTATTACATTCTCGGACTGGGCTTATCCTAGTCCCAGACTAAAATGCATGTTTGAGCTGCCAACACCTTGTACTGACATATCTTAACCTCCTAAGGCCTGGTATGTCCACATATGTGGACATCACATTTTTTTGTACCATAATACTTAATTCAGTGTAACTGGAACTTGTTGTACACAAAAATGAGCAATTACACTGCTTCATGTTCAAAGAAAAATATTTGGTTATTATATTTATTGGTCCTTCCTAATCCCAAATAGCCGGAAGAAATCTAAAACGCAAGCCAAAGCAAAGCTCAGGTCTTAGGAGGTTAATATACAATACTGTGCAAAAGTCTTAGGCCTCCTTGCCAGAATTAGATTTGTTGTTTTTGCAATGTTATAGGGATCATATATAATTGTTTTTCAGTCTCTTTAATATAATACATCCAGAAAATACAGAAAATGTGTATATAGCATTAAAAACTGTATAAAAATGTAAACTGATGTGTCAAGTTTTTAAACTCCCCTTCTACTTGAGCAATAGCAGAAACTGCAGGATCTCTTTAACCTAAACAAAATTAAATCCTAATTTTAAAGAAATTAGTCTTTTTACTTCATTCTGCTCAAAAACGCTCAAAATGTGTTTCGTGCCAAGAGAGGTCACACTAAAAACAGACAATGCCTAAAGAAGACATTTAGTCCTGAAAATGTAATGGGGTTTTTTTGTACATATTTCCTGTATTTTTTTGTTTGTATCTTAACAAAATAGATTGAAAAATTAATATGGATGGAGATAAAAACTTCTAAAACAACAAGTCTGGTGGTGGTGGCCTAAGACTTTTGCACAGTACTGTATATCAGTGCCATTGTTTTGTCTCAAGATGCACACCTGTATTGTTTTTTTGTAAGGTTTGTTTGTAAAAGCTACTTGAATGCCCTAATATAACTAAGGCCTAATATAATTAAAGCCTGGATTAATCTAAACCCTGTCCAAGAAAGAGTCCTCACGGAGCAACTTGGGTACTTCAAGAGCAAAATAATTTAAATGTGATCCCTGTGATTGAACCCATGACTCCTTTTGTGCTGTTAATGCAGTGCTCTACCAATTGAACTACAGGAACACCAGCCAGGGTTAAAATTCATTTCACCACTATCTCCACTGGCAGTGCTATTAAAGTCTATGCTATTCATCATATTGTGAACTTAGATTGACCACAGTTTTAAAAAATAATGTTTTATTGGTTTCAGTCATGGTCTAGTGGATTTAAACATGTCCTTTCCTTCATCCATTGATTTTTCCCTTAGACAGTATAACCACTATATGCACTGAACATCTAAGGGTCTTATCGCTCTGCCAGTTACACTGCTGTATGGCTTTATAATTCTCAAGAGGCACATGACATTTAAAACCCTTTATCTACAAGATGTTCTCCTTCTTTATGACAAATATAAACGTATCTCCAGACCTTCACGGTGCCCAACTGTGGTGACTGTGCGTGCATGTGTGTGGCTTCATGATAAGTCATGGTAAAGGCTGCTTGATGCTCCGCAGTGATAAATTCGATTTGCTTTTTGACAAAGGCCTTCAGAGTTACCCAAAGATTTAAACTCTCTGCAACACTTTCTGCCTTGAGCCCGGAGTATAGTGTTTTTTTACCTGTACACGAACGTACACGCACAGTCGAACGCACAGCCTTGCAAAGCATAGTTTATTTGACTCGTACGTGTATGCAGACCTCCAACGCATGTGCATCCAAATCATGGACCATACTTCTGCCTTTTCACACCCATTTGGTTCGATCACTAGTGTCTACCTTGACTAAGGTCTTTACGTTTACATCTTTTACATCTTTATACATTTGGCAGATACATTTGTCCAAAGAGACTTACATGGCATTTAAAGTACACATTTACTAGTATTCCCTGTATATTACACAAATTCCCTGTAATCGAACCCATGACCTTTGCATTGCTAACACGATGGTCTGGTTTGTGACCTTAATAGGTTTTTTACAATTATTCGAATAATATGCCCACAACATACAGCCCTAGCCTCCCCCAAGGCTAAACTAACAGAGACTCGTTCTGTAATGAACTTCATGTCTCACAGTTGAGAGGTACTTTGGGTTTACAGAGCTGAAATAATGAACATTTAAGCTCTAATGGAAACAGCACACATGACTTGGTGCCAGACAAACCTCCCCGGTGTATCTCCAGCACATCTTTGAAAAGGACATAATAGAGAGCCCCCGTGGAGCTGAGATAGAAGGGCGCTGTGCCTGAGCCGCCCGCCTGCAGATGCTGCGTCCCGGGTGCTGTAATTAGGGTTTTCAAAATGGGCCGAGACATCCTGTGACAGTTTCATGCAGCAGCAGTTTGGCTCCTCATTAACCTCCATTCTCACCCCATTCACATGGCACAGCTCACGTCTGACAGGTAGATGGAGGGGGGTCTCGATGACGATAGAGAGATGGATCGCTCTGTGACCTTCAAGCTTCTCTCTGGTCCTCTCGCTTCAATCAATCTGTATTCATCGCTCTTATTTCTCATTTCTTGTCTTTCAGATTGGATCTCTTCACCATGGCCTTGGATGTGTAAGTGTCTTGTTTAGTACTGTTTTTGCTGTCTGTTTCATTAAACAATTTTTTTCAATGTTGGTAAAATTAGCTTTTCATATATTTGTGTACTTGTTTTGTCCCAATACCTAGAAGAGATTGTTATTATAGGCTTACCTAAGTCGGCAGACTTTCCACCAATAGTGGCATGCTATTCTAAACATTGCTTTGTATCATTTATAAGGCTAGGTTTGAGCTTTGACTTAAAGGGACACTCCACTTTTTTTTGAAAATATGCTCATTTTCCAGCTCCCCTAGTTTTAAACATTTGATTTTTACAGTTTTGGAATCAATTCAGCTGATCTCCTGGCGGTACCACTTTTAGCATAGCTTAGCATAATCCATTGAATCTGATTAGACCATTAGCATCGTGCTAAAAAATAACCAAAGAGTTTCAATATTTTTCTTATTTTAAACTTGATGCTTCCATAGTCACATCGTGTACTAAGACCGACAGAAAATTAAAAGTTGCGATTGTCTAGTCAGATATGGCTAGGAAATATACTCTCATTCCAGCGTAGTAAGGACTTTGCTGCCGTAACATGGTGCAATGATATTATGCAGCGCCTGAAAATAGTCCCCTGCTATTGAAAGTAACCAAGAGGACTATTTTTGGGCAGTGCGTAATATCACTACGCCTGCTGCAGTTATGTTACAGCAGCAAAGTTACGACAGAATGAGAGTATAGTTCCTAACCATATCTGCCAAGAAAATCGCAACTTTTAATTGTTCATCATTCTTGGTACACAATGTAACTACAGAAGAGTGAAGTTTTAAATAGGAAAAACTCTTTGGTTATTTTTGAGCGCAATGCTAATGGTCTAATCAGATCCAATGGATTATGCTAAGCTATGCTAAAAGTGGTAACGCCAGACCCGGAGATCAGCTGAATGGATTCCAAACGGTAAACATAAAATGTCAACTCTAGGGGAGCTGGAAAATGAGCATATTTTCAAAAAAAGTGGAGTGTCCCTTTAATATTGTGTAGACCTACAAACTAAAAATTGTTTAAATGGTTAAATAAGTATTTGTTCCTTACATCCAGGTGCTGTCCCTACCACATCGCAGGTTGGTATGTTACTGCAGGCTGTTTGAAGTCCCGGACCCCAACAAACCTCAGAAGCTGGGTCTCCACCAGAGAGAGATTTTTCTATTCAACGACCTCCTTGTGGTAAGAAAGCTTATTAACCACATATCTTCATCTAAATTAATGTGACATTGAGATTCTCTCAAAGATTGTAGCACTAATTCATATGTACAAAAACTGACCATACGTTTAAGATGATCTATCCTAATACCCAGTTTGTTTATTGAACATATGTTAGTATTTGATAATGCTTCTAGCTGCCAATTTAAATGCGTTCACAGTAAAAACGTGAACAAACACATAATAATTAATAAAAATGTATTTACTTGTATTCTTTTTTTGGTTTTGCAATGGTCAACAATAACACATACAGTACAGTCCAGTTCTAGGTCAACAGTACATCATGTACCACAGGACCTATAGAAAGTGTTGCTCAGCTTTTGAAAGGCTTAAAGAGAAGAGTGAGGATAATCAGGAACAGATGGGGTCCTAATGTGTCACGCTTTTGATTCAGGTCACTAAGATTTTCCAGAAGAAGAAGAACTCGGTGACGTACAGCTTCAGGCAGTCCTTCTCTCTGTACGGGATGCAGGTGCTTCTGTTTGAAAACCAATGTAAGTGACCTTATGGAAGGGTCAAAAAATATTTTTCACCCCATCGTGCTCTTTTCTGTCTCGTGCTTTGCACTTAATAAAAAACTCCTGGAACTGTTCCAGGGAAAGCACAGGTGTTGAAAGTCATAGAAATGCTTTGCTTTTGATTGAAAACAAATTCATTTTCAATCTGTTGTGCCATATCTTCAGATCAAAAGATTAAAATATCCGTCATATGCTATTCTGAAATGTGAGAATATCGATCTGCGTGCCGTTCCGAAAAGGGCACGCCTGACGCGATCCGATACCACCGGTCTGTAAATATTCCTCTGCTGCTGCTCTTTTTTTCAGATTACCCCAATGGAGTGCGTCTCACTTCGGCTCTGCCGGGCGCTGACATCAAGGTTCTCATTAACTTTAACGCCCCCAACCCACAAGACCGTAAGAAGTTTACAGACGACCTGCGGGAGTCCATCGCCGAGGTGCAGGAGATGGAGAAGTACAGAATAGAGTGTAAGCTTCTTCTGGTGACTACTATACAGTATTTACCAAGACTACAGTCTGAGCATCCACAGTGTTGAGAAGTAACTACCTAAAACTAGCAAAGCTTCTAATTTAAAGGGCACCTATTATGCAAACCTACTTTAACAAGCTATCTGGACATAAATGTGAACCACCCTACAATGAAAAAAATCTTCTGTCCATTAAACGTGCTGCTTTGTTCAAAGATATTTGATATTACCAAGATCCGTCAATGGTATTGATATGAATGGGGGAGATCGCAACGAGTGAGGATGGACGCTCTAGTCCCGCCTTCCAGTAAAAAGAGCCAATCATCAATTTGGTATTCTCTGCGAGAGGGACTTAGCGCATGCGCAGAATGACAGGTCTTGTTTGTCTTGTTCTAACAAGACCTGGAGGCATTTCAAATATGGCGACGGAGTGACGCAACTTCCTTAAAATAACTTTGTTGTGTTATCTCTTTTCCCACCATTGATGAGTTATCTCGTCAATGAAGAGAAAACGCTTCCCTGCCAATGACGAGTTTTTACGGCAATCCATATTTCCGCTATTATCCACTAGTTGGCGCTCCTACACAACTTATAAAACACTAAAGTATCCATGAATTCAGAAACACTAAAAACTCTGTGTATGTTTTGATTATCGCTCTGATCTCCAACAAAGTCCTTTACAAAAATGCAATTATCTCTTTTTGCTCAACCTACCCATATTTGAGGGGTGATAAAAGGAGAACCAATGAAGATAGGATAAAAGTTTTCTTATTGATAGCAGAGGGTCTGTACTTTCATTTGATATATTGTATGTTTATATATTTAAAGAAGAAAATGTTCAGGAAGACATTAAACTTTTTTTGAAAATCATAAAAATGCTGGCACTGGCTGGCAACTTCTTTTTAAAAACGCTTGCGGGGAAAGAGTAAGGGGGCGTGCACACCAAAGTTTTTACACCGGTGGCCTGCGTATGTTTTTAATGGAAGTGCTGCGTTTTTCAATAAAGCCATCAACGGGCGATTTCTTTCCGCGCTGAAAGCTGACGCTTTGCGTTTTTTCGCGTTGAACAGCAAGAGTTGAAAAATATTCAACTTTGGATGAATGTCGTCAATAGCAGTTCTCACACGCCCGTCCAATCACAGTGGAGGAGGGGCAGGATAAACATCACAACAACCAACCGGCGCATCGTACAACGACTGATAAACAAAGCAGAAGTATCACAGCAACCAAAGCGCTCAGCTGAAGAAAGCTGGCAGTCGGCGTCCGCCTGACGTTTTCAGCCACGTTAAAAGCTTTGATGTGCACACCCCCTTAAAGGGACAGTAAGTAGGGTTTTAAGTATTTTATAAATCAAAATCAATGTCTTTATTCATAAATATGTCCTTGTTGGTGTCAAATGACCTCTGCCAGTGATCTGACTTTTCTTTGTAAGCTTAGAATTTCTTCTCTTTACTTACATTGAACGGGTAAGTCCAAGGAGGCATCCATATCGTTCTTCCATACTGATAAACTATAATAGCAGAGAGGGACTACCAACGCGTTTCCACAACACGTTTTCATTCAGAACACGTGAACTAGCTAAAATGGACAAGGAGATCAGTGATTACATAACTGCCACCGTAGTCGCAACACACATTTGGAAAAGCTAGGCGCTAGAGAGCACTATTCGAATGCAAAATACAATTTTACCACTAGATGGGGGTAAATCCTACTTATTGTCCCTTTAATGTGACATCACACCGATAAAGCCCCACCCACAGCCACTGACTGACAGTCCTGCATTACCGTAGTTTTTATGTTTTTTGTTTTAACTATAGTAAAACCATGGTTAATTTTCCTAAGAGTACAAGCCTATCTAATGTGTCATAAAGGAGCAGAATGTGTCTCAAATATCTGTAAAATAACATGATTTGTTCTTGCGTTGTTTTATTCAGCTGAATTGGAAAAGCAGAAAGGAGTCGTCCGTCCCAGCATTTCCCAGAGCTCAGGTCTGAAGAAAGAGACGGGAAATGGAAATCTAAGTCGCACCAGTCTAGATGACAGTTACGCCATGGGCGAGGGTCTCAAGAGAAGCGCACTCAGCAGCTCCTTACGTGACCTCTCGGATGCAGGTGAGGATACGGACCACGAGACAAGAACTGTTTCATGTGTCAAAATACTTCACCTCTTGCCAAATTACAGCGCTCAAAGCTTGCTTTCTATATAATTGGCAGTTTACCTCAGCCATTAGCGTAGCTTCAATTACGTATCAGCGCTCCTCACTCCGGCTACGCGCGTCTCCACATTAGGCTGTTTTTTCCCACTCTGTAATTGAACCTTCACACAATTTACAAGCTGTGATGTCTTCTCGCCCTATTTAGCATGTCGTTTCCAGCCCTAAACATGTTAGTCAAAATGCACAGCGTGAAATGCCACCCTTACGCAAGAATCAGCGTATTCACGCTCCGTACGTGTGAATTGAACTCAACAAAGCTGCCTGCCGAGACAGCATGTGTGTGTGAACTTGTGAGATGTTGCTCTAATAATCCAATAAAAATATGTGGCCATCTGCCAGTGTCTTTTTAATAATGTCTTAAAGATGCTACATGTCTGTTTTTGTTAGACTGTTATATACTAGCACGCTAACATTCTCATTTCAGACGTATTTCAGATCGACCACTGCCAGTCTAAGCTGCCACATTTGTATTTTTCCATACATCAAAAAAAAAAAGTTGTGTTCGTATTTGCTTGTTTTGCATTGCTTTTGTGGTCATAGGGCTTGTAGTCATCAATACCTAGTTTGCACAGGACAAGTAGCTTAGTGATTTTAGCACCAGTAGCCTATCCAGACCCCTTCCTTCGGCTTCATCTTTCTTAGTGTGCTTTTCTCGACAGCGCCCCCTGTAGGCAGACAGGATCTGTACACTCAAAAAAAATATGCTGGGTTGTTTCAACCCATAGTTGGGTCAAATATGGACATTTACTAGGGTAATTGGGTTTGGGTTTGTACATCCCAGCGTTTTTTTAAGTGTACGCCTCTATATATCAGACTGTTCGAGCGTGCTCTAATCTATCATATTGGATGTCTCGCTCAGGCAAACGAGGGCGCCGAAGCAGCGCAGGATCTCTAGACAGCAATATGGAAGTAAGTACTGCGGTATAGAGCTCAAGGACCTACAGCAGGCCGCTATCCTGTGTGACGAATGTTGCACTTTTTTATTTACGTATTTGGCTGTTTTGATTTCTCTGGTCTTTCTGCCATCCTTTGCTTCTTTGCTTGGTCATTTCAGCTGTTTATTTTCGTGTGCCGATGTTTTTGGAAAAGGCAGGCCACCCTGCATGCATGAGTTGTCTGTTCCTGTGAAGCTTATGTGGAATGATGGGGAATTCCACCCCTATGGTTTCAATCGCATACTGTATCTCCATAGCCAGCATGATTTAACTAATCCAAACATCTTATGTCACATCCCGTGGGCTTTATACATGTTCAATTGTTTTCGACTGCATCTCTAGTGGCATTGTTTACTTGGCCGCCGTATGTGAACAGTCGGGTGTTGCCTTAGAGCACTTAAAAGTGTGCACCGACCTCAAACCATTTCCTTTTTCTCTCCGGCCCAAAGCACATTATGCATTTGTCTACAGATATGCATAATAAATCTGAGGGAGAGTAGCAAAGGTGATGGCTTGGCAGATCTGTTTAATTCAAGTACACCGTTTTGATTGACAGTCCGATCAGAGGTGCTCATATGCTCACTTAACATTAACTCAATCTTGCCTGTTTCAGCTTTCGCATGTAATGCATGGCTTTAAGGGATTTCCTCAAGTCTTTTTCATAATGCATTAACTGCTTGTGGGTTGTCTTGATGCATGGCTTGATTGTTGTGTACTGACATGTAACACTGACAGTCATTTTTAAACTAGTGTTTTATACTTTTAGATGCAAATGTTAAAGATTCAGTAATAGAACCAAAACGTTGTTGCATTTGAATGTTTTTCATTTGAAATAGACACCTGGGTTTCATTCACACCTCATGTTTAACTTCCCTGTTCTCTTTCTCTTCCTCGTCCTCCGTAGGGGTCCATCATTAGCAGCCCTCACATACGGCGCCGAGGCACTTCCAGCCGCGACTGCCCCTCCCGTCAGCAGTCCATCCCCAACTCCTCCTCTCTCCTCGGATCGCTTTTCGGCACCAAGCGGGGCAAATCGCCCCAACAACCGTCCCACCCCTCCCACCCGACACTGATCTCTCACACGCCGCACCCCACCAACCTGCACCACACGGCCCGCGAGGGCGTCGCGGTCACCGAGACCCAGGCTCAGATGCACCCGCACCACCCTCAGTTTTGTCAGATGCAGAATCCCCCACCCTACCACCACCACCATCACTACCACCCACCGGCACACATTCAACACCCACCGCACCAGTACCACCCACCGCCCGGCACTTCGTCCTCTCACAGCCACGGCCCTCACGGCCACGGGCTGCACTCCTCTCACTCCCAGCATGCATCTCACCACCACAGCCAACCTCCGGCTCCTCCTCCGGCGTCCAGCAGCACCAAGCCCAAACACAGCGGCATCAGCACTGTGGTTTGAACTCTTTTTCTCGGGACTTCATTTGGCGGGGTGCCTGGCGGCAGACCGTGAGCCTCTCTTTAGCTAACATACTGAAGATTGTAACACGCGATGGATTCTTACTGCCTACCAGGACCAGAACAAAGGGCACCTTGACTCTTTATTCAGCCGGTTTCCTCCAAAAACGGGAAGCCACACTGTGTAGCATCGGCCTTTAAGCCGCTAGAACTTCAGTCATCACAGTTCTTATTGTCTCTCAAGCTGTAGACTCCCAGATAAAGTTGCTGCTCATTTCAGGCTCGACTTTTAACACACGTGGACAAGAGATGGCAGTCAACCAAGAGCATGCGCAAAGACCGTGGCAACTGTTTCCTTGTACTTATCAAATAGCCTGCTTATTAGTTTGCAGAAACTACGTCCTTTGCATAGAAACGCCATGGTTTGCGATAACAGTCTGCGGCCAGTCACAACAAATGGTGTTCCAGTATTTAATGTAGCTGTAGACCACACATTTCTGTGATATAGTTAGGGGACTATAATGTGCCAATTATTAAAAACCAGTGACTGAGTTATAAAAAAGATTTGCTTTGTGTATGTTGTGCATATAGTATTTTGTAAAATAATAATAATACTACTTATCAGCTGTTATTATTATTATTATCATTATAGAACAAAAAGGTCCCAATGCTCAGCTAATATCTCAGTATTCTCTGTATACTCTTCTGTAGTACGAGTTACTAGTTTACACAAACGATAATAACTCAGTAGTACATTCGGTAGACAACATAAAATGTATCGGTTGCCTTTGAGATAAATCTTGGAAGATTCTAGAATGAAACTGCAGAATCTCCAGGTCCGGGACGGCTGTGTTCACTTCACCTCTCTTTAGGGATCTACGTAGCGCAAACCAATCACAGGGATTCTGGGAAGGGGAGGGCGGAGCCATGGGGTAACTAGCAGAGCACCGAGTTTATCAATGGATCCTCCGTCAGTCCTGCTCACTGCTGCAACATGGTTTTATTTTTTTAACTATTTTTTTAAAGATTAATAAAACGATATGAAATAAATGTACATTTGAAGATGTTTATGGCAAGGTGGGTTGATCTCGAAGGCTATTTTGGAAATAACGGCACGTTTAGTATATGGTAGTGTTTTGTTTTCCGGAATAGATATGTGATATATGTTGAAGGAAAGCAGGCTGCATTTCGAAGCTGATCTTACCCCATATTTTAGAGGTTTGTTTCGAGTTAAAAGGTATAGTTATACCCCAAAATTATTTTTTCACATTTTTCTTTACTCTGTTGAACACAAAATAAGATATTTTGATAAATGATGGTAAGCACACTGATGACGGTACTCATTGACTTCCATGGTATTAGTTTTTCCTACTATGGAAGTGAATGGGTACCACGACTCATCATTTATCTAAATATCTTCTTTTGTGTTCAACAGAATAAAGAAACTCATACAGAACAACATGATGACAGAATTTTCATTTTTGGGTGAACTATCACTTTTTAAGATGTTGTTTTTCCTCAGCGAACTGATCGACTGTGCCCTCTTCATTTCACTGTATGTACGATTCTTTATGAAACTGGAGTGTTAACACAAACTGAAGTAGATTTGATACATATTTTTCTGTTCTGGTTTGAGAATGCCTTTCACTTGCTCAGACACAGTAATGTAATCTAACGTGATGTAAACTGCGAATACATACTGTAGCAGTGGGTTTGATGGATGTTTTTTCATTCAAAACCGATACGGACCTGTTTTTCACACATATCCCCTTACTTGGTTCAAATTGTTTTATACTGTAAAGAGATGAATAGTGAAGGAGCTGTGATTCGATGTAGTTTTGTGTCGACACTCTTTTAACTCAAGCACAGAGCTTCTAAACAGCACTTGTCCTTGTAAATAATGACTTATTGTACAGAAAACTATGGTTAAAATGTACGCTCTCGATTATGAGACCAATGTCAGCAGTTATGACATTTGCTGTGCGTTATTTCTTTTTTTGATCTATTCTTTTTTTTAATAATCATGTGCAATATGTATGTTTCAGTTTTGTAAATTCAGAATTGCGACCAAGCAGTTGTTTTTTTGTTTGCTTGTTTGTTTGTTTGTTTGTTTTTGTTATATCATGCCCAAATGTCTGACCCCATTATGTTTCTCATTCCCACCTACATCTTGTTCTCCCTGGTCTCTCTTAACCTGCAATCTGCAGTCAGGAATGTCAATTAAATACTCTTGCATGTAACGTTATATTGTACAAAAATATTCTCTAGATATTGCATATTTCCAGAGATATTATCAGTGTTACAGTTGACTGTTGTTAAATGAGTGATGATGAACATATTAAAATCTGTAGACTTCTCTTCATTCAAGTCTGTTCCAATGAAAATTCTTTATCATGTTTTGTACCAAAATCGTTTCAGCGGGTGACCTCACGCACTCATAAAAATAAAGGTGATAAACGATGCCACAAGAGAACCATTTTAAAACAGAAAAATGTTGTCACTGAGGCCGAACCCTTTTAAAAAGTACACCTTTGCACCTAAAGAGTTCATATTAGTACCTCAGTGGTACCAAAGAGTGCATATACTGTAAGTACCATAGAAGTACATATTGGTACCAAATGTATACATGTTTACACCTAAATGGTACATATTAGGACCTTTTTCAATGGGTGTCATCCCAGTGACAGCTAGGGACCATTTTTGTGACGGTGTAGTGGAAAAGGTGAAAAAGTTAAAAAGAAACCTTTGACTGAATGGTGCTTTTGGGAACCAATACCGTAAAAAAAGTTGGTTCAACTCATAAAAAGTAAGTTACCTGGTTGCTTTTTTGAGTCAACTAATATTTTAAGTTGAATGAACTTAACATTTTAAGGCAACCAGGAAATCTACTTTTTAAGTTGAACCAACACATTTTTACAGTGTGTATCTTCTTTAGCACCTTTATTTTAAAGGATAACAGCACTGGTTTTCAATGTTTTGCTGTGTTCTTGCCTCAACTTGGACGAATTAATACATACCTATCTTTTTTCCAGTGCGTGCACTTGGTCTTTGTTTAGTGCGCCGTGAATGTGTTGGCATTTGGCTTGGCCCATTCATTCCTTGGGATCCAAGCAGGGATAAATTTGGAAGGCACCAAACATTTCCATGTTTTCCTTATTTAAAGACTTTAAATGAGTAAGTATACTTCATACAATATAGTTCTCATTTTTCATCCGTTTAAAAAATTGCCACGTTTTATTTTTTGCCACCATACTTACTCATGAAACTACTCATGTAACAGTCTTTAGGAAAACATGGAGGTGTTTGGTGGCTTTTGGATTTGTCCCTGTTTGGATCCTGGGGAATGAATTGGGCTGGGCTGGGTGCTGACACATTCATGACGCGCTGTACGGGGATTGAGTGCACGCACTGAAAGGGATGGGTATGTGTTCATTTGTCTGGGTTGAGGTGGGAACATAGTAAAATATTGAAAAACTGTGGTGTTTTCCTTTAAGAGTGCAGTTTATCCGATCACAGTGCAAAGCATGTTTATTTGGGCTTCAAATGAGACACTGATTGTCAGATATTTTAGCAAAGAAAAGATTAGCAGTTGAGGCTAATTGTAACTAAATGCAAATGGAGCACATTCATATAATATATGTCTATAAATTTGTGTCATAGGAGATCTCTGTACACCTGGCTTTTTTCCCATGATGCATTGAGGCCAGTAATCTATATTTATCAGACTAGGATTTCCATAGAGATATCTGATATATTGACATTTATAAATGTGTGTGTGTATTAAATATATTTCAATATATCAGATTTCTGTGTGGATTATCCCATCACTGTGTATGATTGTGAACACTCAAAGCCATTTCAGACTATAATAAATCAATCTGGGACATGAAATGTCTCTTTATACGTTTTTTTCCGGTTTGTCCTCCTTGTGTTGAATATTTTGAATGATTTTAAATCAGTGCGGTGTATTGTTTTGTGCTTCAGCTTTGTATAGTACTGAACAGTTCAGTCAAACGTTCACAAAGCTTTGCATGCAGCTGATATCTAGCAGGTTGAAATGTAAGCTTATTTAATATGAAGACGTGTGCTTTTAATTTTCTGTTTTTGTTTTTATCTTTTGTTTGGTTGGTTGGTTATATTGTTTTGTTGACTTATTTTTATTCAGTGATGTTGGCTTGCTGTTACGTTTTATGCTGTGCCACTGCACCTCAGCATGTATATCACTTGTTTACCCCTCCTAAAAAAATCATTACACTTTTGATTTCTGTAACAAAGCCTGTGTCGCTGTATATATATCACAAACTAATGTGAGAAATTAGAAAAGTGCATATCTATAGAAATTTAATATGGATGACAAAGGGAAGGTATAAGGGTGTGTGTACATAGTCTGTTAAATAATTTTTGGGTTTTTTTTGACAGCCATTACATTAACGGTGTAGCATTTTTCCATCCTTACAGAGACATAAGATGACACTGCTTCTGCTACCAAATGTACTTAGAGAATTTGTCTTAGAAAGCCGACTGTTACATGATGACTCTCGCCGTCTTTGCATCCACACATACAGTACATCTCATTTTCAATGACCAAACAAGGAGATGAGAAACTATGGTTTTAATATGCATTCTGTAGATGACGAGACCCTATTGATGTTTAACTATAACTGTGACCATGTTGAGAACATGAAATAAAACAATATACAGTAATATTCCTAACTTGTATTGTTCTGCATCAAAGAAATACTTAAAGTTGCTTTAGATCATTTCGTATGTCAAGATATTTAAATAGCATGGATTTGCTGAAAAATACAGGCATCACAGAAACTCTAATGGATTGAATGGTTATAATGGGAATTATATTGGTTTTATTGAAAAGCATTAGAATTTATATTGTTTTTTAGCGTTTGCCCATCTCCATTGGCCTTTCTAAAATCATGAAATGTATTTTATCAAATGTTGATTAGATTTGAGGCCTTCTGCAAATACCAAAGGTGGCTGCTTTACAGAATTTTACAGAATTTAGATTCTCCTTATTTTTCTCTCCAATAATATAATATGATTTTATACTCCTAAAGATTTGCTGACCTCTTGGCATATTTATATTTGCTAGACATCAATACATTGAAAAAACAAAGGCGTATACAGTTACACAATCATCTGCAAATAGACTATCTATTGACAGCAACTGCGGATGGATTACACAAGACAAAACACAACTTAAGACATGATGCTTTGAAAATAAAATATGCACTATTGATAAGAAATTGATTTATTACCATATATAGTTCAGTGTTTAGGTGAAGGGTGCTGCACGTCTATGGCAGTTATGAAGGGCAGGATAAACGTGTCTTTGTGCATGCCAGGTGGTAAGAAAGACTCTATATGCCCTTGTCTGTCTGTCTGGCTTGCATAGGTTATATATAGAACAGCTTTGAAAGTTAAATCCTCACTATCAACACTGGCCAAGAACGACTACAAGTTAAAGCCTGTCTGAACAGCACTGCTATTTTAGTACAGTAACTATCTACACAGTATAGTAAAATAACCCAGCATTTTTTTTAAGTGATAAAGTTTAGTATTTACTATATTAAATTGTAACATACTATATAATATTATAGTAGTTATACTATTATATAGTATTTTGTAGAATTAAATATGATAAATTCATTATAAACTGTGATAAATACTGTAGTATGCTTAATTATTTACTACAGTAAGGTTCGAAAAACTCTAGTATCTAGGAATTACAATTTACTATATAAAATAGTATTTTAATGTGGGTAATACTTGAACAGATGAATGTATCTGTCCTTAAATCAACAATTCAGACCAATATAGTAACTGTTATACAGTTATTTACCATGAATGTTTAAAGAAGGAATGTAAAAACTTACACGACAAAACACTGACACCTGCTGGAAAGAAAAGGATCTGCGCACAAATCGACAGTGTCGTCATCAATCTGCGACAAAAACGGGTGAAAGGTGTTTCAGCTGGTCTAAGGGTAATTTGGGTACGTTAATGCAGTGAAGATGAACCTGAACAAACTACTGGTTTTGTCACGATCGGTCAAATTTGGGAGAAATTTGGTCGCTGCACGAGTAGGACGCGTGCAGTCACAGCGCTGCATTACATCCAGCGCGAGGAGTTTGGCATATGCTAAAGATCTGTTCCTGGGAAAAGTAAACAAGGTACTGTCAACAAACTTAAGAATAATTGATTTATAGTGTGATTTGCATGCAATAACCTGCTTTTCACAACATGATTTTTGTACTTTCGATATAACAATGCGTTTTAGCGGAACATTTGTGAAACTAATTGCCTCTATTAATGATATTTTCAAATGTGTAACTTTAGGCAGAAGTATTTCCTTACCCAGAAATAAGCAATGAAGAATTGGAGGAGATTAACCAACTTGTTCAGCCTGTGGAGAAGTTTTTTAATGAAGACGGTGAGCAGCACTGACGCATCAAAATCAAACGTGTATTATTCTGCTTGTGGTTAATTTATGTGTGAGCTTTCTGTTTATTTTGTCATTTAAAGTTTTCTGTATATTATTTAATCATATATTAAATCTCTATTATTATTATTATTATTATTATTATTATTATTATATTTTTCTTATTTCCTTAAGTTGATTCTAAGAAGATCGACCACGAGGCTGTAATACCTCCTGAGACTTTGAATGGACTAAAGGAACTGGGACTGTTTGGGATCCAAATACCTGAAGAATATGGTAAGACCAACAACCTCTACCTTCATACGACTTCAGTTTTTAATATAATAAATAAGAGTTTCATCTGCCTGTCTTTCTTTTCCAGGTGGGCTGGGTCTGTCCAACACAATGTATGCCAGGTTAGGAGAGATCACGTCTTTGGATGGAGCCATTGCAGTCACACTTGCAGCACATCAAGCTATCGGCCTGAAGGTGAGCGAGTTTGTCTTTCATTATCGCAGTGTAAATTTGTTCAGTAAGAGCTATGTTGAATAATATTGCAAAGAGTATTTAGGTAACATACAGTAGTGTTTGTGTTTCAGGGCATCTTGATAGCTGGAAATGATGAGCAGAAAGCGAAATACCTGCCCAAACTAGCAACAGGAGAACATATTGCAGCATTCTGCCTTACTGAACCTGGAAGGTATGACAGCCCATCCAGAGATTACAAACTGAACTGTCTTTACATATGGTTTGATTATTATTTTAAAGGAACACGCCCACATTTTGGCAATTTAGCTTATTCACCGTATCCCCCAGATAAGTCCATACATACCTTTCTCATCTCTGTGCGTGCTGCAACTGTCTGACTCAGCCCCCGCTAGCTTAGCTTAGCACAAAGACCGGAAGCGAATGGGTTCAGCCAGCATTCTGCCCCCAACAAGTGACAAAACAACGCAAACATTTTCCTATTTATGTATTGTGATTTTTATAGTCACACCGTGTACAAATAACGAGGTCGTATGAGACACAGCCATCTTTTAACAGTATACATACTGGGAACTATATTCTCAGAAGATGAAGCACTGCTACTTGGGCAGAATGATTTGCACAACTCTGACCGAACTCTCTGCTACTCATTAGGGGGCTTCTCGGAGCACTGTATACTGTTTAGGGATGGCTGTGTCTCATGTGGCCTTGTTGTTTGTGCACGATGTGACTATAAAAATCATAACACATAAATAGGACAATGTTTGCGTTATTTTGTCACTTATTGGGAGCAGTATGCTAGCTGGAGCCATTCACTTCCGGTCTTTGTGCTGGGTTGGGCTGGCGGGGACTGCGTCAGAGAGAGTTGCAGCACGAGCGGAGATGTGAAAGAGATGTATGGTCTTATCTAACTCTGGGAGATACGGTGAATAAGCAAAGTTCCCAGAATGTGGGCGTGTTCCTTTAAGTAAATATAATTTATGTAGCATTCATTTATCTTTCTTATGTTTTAGTGGCAGTGATGCTGCATCTATTCAGACACGTGCCACACTGACAGAAGATGGAAAACACTTTCTGATAAATGGCACAAAGGTGACCTCTTCTGTAAACTTCTTGGGGCGGTTTCCCGGACAGGGCTTATTCTACTCCCAGACTAAAATGCATGCTTGAGCTGCCTTAATTTAAAAACACGTATCTTAACATATACCAGTGCTGTTGTTTTGTCTATAAGTGCACACCACCAGTATTGTTTTTTTTTTGTAAGGTTTGCTTGTTAAAAGTACATAAATGTCCTAATATAACAAAGACCTAGTCCTGGATTACCCTAAACCCTGTCTGGAAAACTGCCCATTTATGTCTTAATCTCATACTTGAATTTTTTGCTATAATTTGATTGAATGTTCATTGTTTGCTCTCAAGTTTTGGATTTCTAATGGTGGAATGGCCGACATCATGACTGTGTTTGCCAGAACTGAGGTTGTTGATAAAGACGGTCAAAAGAAAGATAAGATCACAGCTTTCATTGTGGAAAGGGCGTTCGGTGGCGTCACCAGTGGCAAACCTGAGGACAAGCTTGGCATCAGAGGCTCAAACAGTGAGTTTGATCATTTGTACTCGAGACACACATTTCAGCGTACTTAGTAGCTTTCAAACATCATATTTGGACACAAACAATACTTTAAAATCTGTAATCATTGTATTCAATAACAAAATATTACACCGATTCAGAGGAGAATGACCTTATTTATTCAATAAAATGACCTTGGGGCATGTTGGATAAGTAAAATCGAGTTGGTATTGGAAAAAAAGGTCTAACAATAAACCTGCGATGACATTATCATATCTAAGCAATCTTTTTTAAGTTTGTTTTAAGTGTGGTTTAAAAGTCCGAAAGTAATAGATCTATCTGTGAATATACTGCAGTAATAAGCAACATAATGTTGAATGTGTATGCTTTTATTTTTTTAGCTTGTGAAGTCGCGTTTGAAGACACCAAGGTTCCAATCGAGAATGTGATTGGTGAAGTCGGTGGCGGCTTTAAGGTGATTCGCATACAGTTTTGTGATGTTATGACATGATGCTGCTGCGGTGATGTGTGACGTGCGTGTGCTTTTTTAGGTTGCCATGAACATTCTGAATAATGGACGCTTCAGCATGGGCAGTGCAGGTGCAGGAATGATCAAGAAACTCATCGGTGAGAACACATAAATCTGTAAACCATTCACACTTATATAAACAGATTTTTTTCCAGTGAAATGAATCATTGTTGTTTTATTCCAGAGATGACGTCCGAATATGCCGGCACAAGGAAACAGTTCAACAGGAGCCTTGCTGATTTTGGAATGATTCAGGCATGTTGTAATGAGTTACTGTGATAATTGTAAATAAATGTGACCTACCTGTGACAACCCAGCTAAAGTCATTTTTTTACTGTGATACAGGACAAGTTTGCTACCATGGCACTCAGTGCCTTTGTGATGGAGAGCATGGCCTATCTCACTGCTGGAATGATGGATCGACCTGGTGTTCCAGACTGTTCTTTAGAGGCTGCCATGGTCAAGGTGATCAATCTTTTACACCAGAACCTGTTTTTTAAGGGTCCAGTTCTTTTTTGTGTTTTTGAAGCTTTGATTGTGTTTACAATGCGCAGTATAACATGTTCATGTTTTATGTGTGAAAAAAACGTGGTATTTTTCACACAATTTACTTACCTCTATACCACTGCTTTCACTGTCCTAAAAACGGGCTGATGTCTTCCTTGTTCTACTGAAGTCGTAATACGTATAGAGTTCTGATTGTGTAGTTTGTTTAGTGTGTTGCAATTCGACAGCAGCTTAGCTTAGCCAGAGCTGTTTGAGCTTAGCTGGCGACTGACATATTCCTGTGGGCGGAGCTTAGTCAGAAATGCTTATATTGACGTCATTCAACTGGGAAGTAGAGGGCTGTAGTCCAAACCGGCCGTTCGCTGTAGGCTTTGAAAGGGGAATTCTGTTAAAGAAAATATTTCGACTGGCAATGAACTTTGATCTTTATCATTTTACAGGTATTATTTATGCTATTATAGCAACATTACACACTAACCAGGGTTTAAAAAATGGGATCAGAAAAATGTGACCTTTAAATGTACATAGCAGATTTTCAATAAAGTGTCCAATTCTCCCAATCATTGACTTTTACTAAAATTGTGTCATTTACAATCCCCTGTTTTAAACATTGTTTAGATAAAACCAAATTTAAAAGCGGGCATTTATACCTATAAGCAGCAGTGGGTCCAATTTACCTAATGCCTTTATTGTCACGCTGTTATTTTCGCACCGCTTATGTTTTAATGTTCTGTTATTATTCTTATATTCAAATGATAAATTATAACTAAACAAATTAATAATTAAGTGAAACTGTGCACTTGCATTTGTTTTTGCATCATACATTTCACACTGTAAAAAATGACTTTCTTACTTAGTATTTTTGTCTTGTTTTCAGTAGAAATATCTAAAGAAAAATGTATTTTCTTGATGAGCAAAATGACCTAAGAAAAAAAAAATTTAAACAAAAAATATGCAATTTAAGAGAGGCAGATATCAAGAAGATATATCTTGATTTAAGAATTTGTATATATTTCTACTGAAAACATAACAAAAATACAAAGTAAGAAAGTCATTTTTGCAGTGTATGCAATATGGTGTATAATTAATTGTATTTAAATATGACGTATGGGACTTTTAGTGGCATCAGTCCACAGCTCTCCTTTTCTTTTGAAAGCGCATAGAAAAGCTATGGTAGCGCCACAGGACAAACACATCATCGTCTTACTTTTGTTACGTTAAGACAACGTAGTAACAAAACACGTTCTATAGTACAGTTTGTCCGTTTAGGGCTTCTGTAGAAACATGACGGCAACTTCCATGTTAGGGGACCTGTGGTGTGTGTAGATAAAAACGGCTCATTCTAAGGTAATTAAAAAAACAATACAGTTCATTATTTAAGGTCTTTATACACCACTGATAATATAGTTGTGTGTATTATATTGCATTTCTTTCAAGAGATCTCTCTAAAAGTCCCACATTGCACCTATAAGGTATTTTAGTTAATGAAATTTTAATTATAATATTATGCCACCCAAATATTACTTTTTTATTTGCTTCTAATTCTCACTGTCATTACAGTTTAGCCTATTTTCACAGTTAAGAAAAGTGATTAGTCTAGCCTCCTTAAAAATAACCTAGAACATAAAACAACAGAACGAAATAATAATTGCATGACTCTATACATTACTTTGTGTATGCAGTGGCATAATACAGTGACAAAAAATATGTTTTTTAACAATATTGACATAGTCATGTGCAAACCCAGGTGAAAAAGAAGTAAAGTGTACTTAAAGGGGCCATGGCACAAGACTTTTTTAAGATGTCAAATAAATCTTTGGTGTCCCCAGAGTACATATGTGAAGTTTTAGCTCAAAACACCATATAAATAATTTATTATAGCATGTTTAAATTGCCACTTTGTAGGTGTGTGCAAAAATGTGCCGTTTTGGGTGTGTCCTTTAAAATGCAAATGAGCTGTTGAAATTCAAACACTGATCACAATGATGGTGGTTTGTTGCAATTAAAACTCAATTGTGCTTTTCTCTGCACTAAATGGCAGTGCTGTGGTTGGATAGTGCAGATTAAGGGGTGGTATTATTATAATAAGAGCTCCTTATGACATCATATGGAGAGCCACATTTCAACAACCTATTTTTTCATGTGCTTGTAGAGAATGGTTTACCAAAACTAAGTTATTGGGTTGATCTTTTTCACATTTTCTAGGTTGATAGAAGCACTGGGGACCCAATCATAGCACTTGAACATGGAAAAGTCAGATTTTCATGCCATGGCCCCTTTAAAGTGCTATTTTTTGCACTCATTTTGTACCTAATATAATAACAATTCATCTTTAGTACTTCTTGAGATAATATTAACAACATCTAAATGTACTTCACTGTGCTATTTTGAGACACCATAAATATGAACTAAAATGTGCTAAAATGTATTTCATATTTTTGTATGAAAATTGAGTTCAAGCACTTTAAGTACACAATGGAAGTTAACTACTTTTTTAAGTTACATTTTACCAGCTGCCGGTTTTAAATATACACTACAACGAGCCCTGGCAGTTTAAGTGTAAAACTTAATCTCTCTTGTTATATAGAGTCAACCAGTACAGTTGTGTGGCCACATTTGGGTCTGATCTATGGAATGGTTTGAGGCATCAAATGACCCTCAGGTGTGACTTTTCCAGATTTTCAGTTCTGAGGGCAGCTGGATCTGTGTGAGTGAAGCTCTGCAGGTGTTAGGAGGTCTAGGATTCACCAAAAACTACCCCTATGAGCGCTACCTCAGAGACTGTCGCATCCTTCAGATATTTGAAGTATGTTTTTTGCATATTAACAATCATTTCAAAAACAAATCAACTTTTGACCACCAGGGGGCATGCTGTGTCACAAACTTAAGGATCCAGTGTATATGTTCAATATGTGACTCCCTTTTGTTTCTGCTTACAGGGGACTAATGAGATTTTAAGGATGTACGTCGCACTCACAGGAATGCAGTATGCTGGGAAAATATTAACAGCTAAAATAAAGGAAGACATATGTTTAAAACCTTTGCACATTTATGAGTCCGTTAAGTTGAACAAATGTAACTGATATTTACGTGTATGCATTTGGCAGACGCTTTTATGATAAGCAGTGCATTCAGGCTTGATGTTTTATTAATGTGTGTTTTGAACCTACAATCTTTGCAATGCTTGCACAATGCTTTATCAAATGATCCACAGAATCTGTTGAAGTATTCAATATTTATTATGTTCTCACAGGGAAATGAAAAAGGGAAATGTGGGCGTAGTGTTTGAGATCTTGGGGAAGAAACTGAAGGACTCAGTGGGGAAGACGACAGACTTCGGACTTACTGGAAAAGATGGTGTAGTTCACCCCAGTCTGACGGTACAAAACTGATCACAATGTATAGTAAAATTATTTGTGAAACAAGTGCACTTCAGGTCGATATCAGCACTAATGGCATGACACGCATTATCTATGTTTACATGCAACCAAATAATCTGTTTGTAATCGTATTGATGGCTCAAATGGTATTGAAAAGCCTTCACTGAGGTCGATCGGAGGCAAATTTCGGTCGTATTAAAAGGGGTGGTGTAGTCAGATCTGTGATCCGATCATCAGGAGAAAACGCATGAATCGCAGTACTTTCCAGGGTTCCCACGGGTCTTTGAAATCCTTGAACCTGGGGGAAAAAAGTCAAGGCCCTGGGAAGTTTTTGAAAATATACAATACATAGATACAGGTCATTGAAAGTGCTTGAATCTATTTTATGCAAGACGTTTTCTGAAGAAAAAAAAAATCCATATTATTTCCTGTGTAGTGTAGGATAATATCATAAAATTTTTCCCTTTAAAGCACACTTGCTAAACTGGTCACTTTAAATGCTTATATATTCTGTATGCGAATGTGGATTCACACCAAAATGCTTTTTTGCATAGTTGTGTTTGACACATGAAAACGTCTCGGGTTACATATAACTGTTGTTCTCTGAGACGGGAATGAGACGCTGCGTCTCCCTTGCCATACTTCCTGCATCCCTGTAACGCCGTCTTCGGCAATATTTCAGATAGCGATATACTCCCGCATCACCCTGTCTTTGTCGTTAAGCCTCACCATTGGTTGAATTTGGTATACACATTCAGACGCACTTACCCCTGGAGGCGTCCCCTAAGGTGTCACCGCAGTGACGCAGCACAAGTTCCCTCGACAGGGAACTGTAACAATGTTAAAAGGTAACACAATGTAACCTTGCTCTTACATGAAATGTGTCCCCACATTTAGTCCTTGAATTTGGAGGTATTGGACCTGGAAAGTCCTTGAAAGGTTCTTGAATTTGAAGTTAACTAAAGTGTGGGAACCCTGATTTTCTCAATCGGATGCAAAAATACCTTGTGCACATGCACAAAACTATTGTGCTCAAGTTCACGTCTTATATTTACTTCCTATTTACGTATCACATGATTCTCGTTACAGAAACACGCAATGGCGACACACATTATTTAGGTAATGGGGTCACGTGCTGTACATTCTGCAGCGTTCATGTGAAGTTTCATGACATTAGATTTTTCTCATTTTAATGGACTTTAATAGACACCAACAATTAACACTTAACTCAACACGTAACAGTTTTTTTCAACAGAGTTTCAAAGGACTATAAACAATCCCAAACGAGGCATAAGGGTCTTATCTAGCAATACGATTGTTATTTTTGACAAGAAAAATAACAAATATACACTTTTAAAGCACAACTTCTTGTCTAGATCCGGTCGTGATGCGCCAGGTGACCCCACACAATACGTCATGACGTCAAGAGGTCACAGAAGATGAACGCGAAACTCCGCCCCAGTGTTTACAAGTGTGTTGAAAGAGGACCATTCCTACGTTGTTGTGTGTCAACTGATACTAATTAATGTCTTTGTGTCAGTTTATTGCTTAAAATGGTCCGCAAATTTGGGTTTTATATATGTAACACGTGACCTCCCTACGTCACTACGCATTTACGTTAGGTCGTGCTGGACCGGATCCAGACGAGAAGTTGTGGTTTAAAAGTGCATATTTTTTATTTTTCTTGTCGAAAATGACAATCGTTTTGCTAGATAAGACCCTTATGCCTCGATTGGGATTGTTTATAGTCCTTTGAAACTCTGTTGAAAAAAACTGTTACGTGTTGAGTTAAGTGTTAATTGTTGGTGTCTATTAAGTCCATTAAAATGAGAAAAATCCTGCAAAGTTTTCCTCAAAAAACATAATTTCTTCTCGACTGAACAAAGAAAGACATCAACATTTTGGATGACATGGTGGTGAGTAAATTATCTGGATTTTTCTTTTAAGAAAATGTAATATTCCTTTAAGATCAACTTTCTGAAACTCAACTTTGACTGTTATTTTGAGATAATGGCGTTGCCAGCTCCTCTGCTTTTTGAGTTTAGATTTGGGATATTGTTTAAACAGTTTTCACCATTTTTTTTCTTCTGCAGTTAAAGATAAAAGGATTTTGTTGATTAGTTATTGGTATTTGCGCTGTAAATAGTCATTGGGATGCTCTTGAGCTAGTTTCAAAACTCCATTGTGATGGTTTTGATACACAAATCTGGCAACCCTGGCTGTGCGCTTGCACAGACATGCGGATTATATATAATGTACATGTAAACCAACATTTTAATTAGATGGCAATGTTTAGGGTGCATGTAAACTGTATTGTCGTAACCTTCAGTCGGATTGACACAATTTTGTGCATGTAAACATCTGATCTCGTCTGGTTCTTCTGACAGTCACATTTCATCTGGCAGAATCCTTCCCTCTGATCTCGCCCTTAAACCAGGGTGGGTGGGTAGGTAATTGAGCCCAGCTCATTTTCAGCCCAGTAATGATGTCATTGTCTTTTCACAGGAGAGCGCCAAAATGTTCGAGCAGAACGCTGCATTTTTCGGATCTACTGTGGAAAGCTTGCTGTATCGATACGGAAAGGTAAAGACTCGCACAGAACAATTTTATAAATTGCACAGAGCAATTTTGTAAATTGCCTAAATACCAAATTTATGGCCATCAGTCTTGCCATCCCTGGAGATGAAAAGGTCCCGCCAAAGTAAATTTCACCCTCTGCCATTTTTCTTTCTATCTGCATACAACTTGATGTTTTTCAAGTGAACCTCGATTTCATTCCCATTAATCTCACATTTTCCCTACCATCAGTTTATGGCTGTTTTGTTCACGTAGTTTGGATGCTGCCAGGACATGAAAAATTGCTGTGCTTGACTCAAGTGTGTGGCGGATTTTTTTTTTTCTAATTTTCCCGCTGGTTGCCATAGCAACATGCTAGGTAATTAGCGTGGGCCCACTACAGGGACTTTCTCTCTGGTCCCTGCTTTCCTGTTGAGCTGAAGTAATGCTCATGTGTGACACAGCTGGACTGAGCTGTCTCTCTTCTCAATGAACGTCTGTGTGGCCGTGCTATTGTAATCAGACTTCATTCGCAAGAGAGTCGGCTGGAACCTGCTCAGATTTCCTGTTCGAGCGGACCACATTTCATCTTCATTCATTCTCGTTTGCAGGAAATGTTTGAAGGAATAAATTCCTCCACCACAGCTTTTCTGCATGCTGTATGTAATATGAACTGTAGAAGGACAAGCACTTCATGTGTTCCTGTTTTAATGGGTATTACAGTTAGGATGGCCTTGTTTTGTTCTACTTTTGATTAACTGAAAATCATCTTCACTTAAAAACAGACATCTAAAACGCCTACTTCCATACAATATAATAGGTGAAAACCAGTAGGCAAGGCGAGTGGTATGTCGGAATTCATAGTATTCAAACAACAGTAGGTGAAAAGTACCTGGATAACCTACTACATCCGACAAGATTTCAAAGTGTTCATTTGTGAGACCCCAGGAGAAGTGTTATCTAATGAAGAAGGAAAAGTGCTTTTTTCAAAAATGTCCAAAAGCGGTAACACGGCTTTATTCAAATGCAAATACATGTATTAAACAGCCCTTGTAGTTATATTGCGCTTGTTTAATAGCATCCAAGTTAACGGCTCACCTGTTATTGTGATGTATAAACATGGCAGATGTAGTTCGTCTGAATTCATTCATACTATATAATGTTTTAGCCGTTGATGAGTAGGTACTTTATCTAATTCAGAACATACTGTCACAGTATGCGATTTCGGACTCCGGGATAGTGTTTGTTGTTCTAATTTCAATATAGTTGCATTTATATGCGTTTGGCAAATGCTTTTATCCAAAGCGATTACATTGTGCTCTGTCAGTTAAGCTACATGAACACAGGTCAACAGTTTGCACACACACACTCACGATCTTAGGTGTGTATGACTTTCTTCTTTTAAGCCCGGTATATACTGTGCGATTTTAAATAGTCCTTTAGGATTGTTGTTTGCCACACTGTGCGATCAATATCGTAGTTAAGTCCATGTCACACTGTATGATCTCAGTTTCCATCAATGTCAGACTGTACGAGTTAAAAGACTTTTAAAAATCGGACGCACACAAACAAACGTGTCCGCAGTTTTACGTCATCGATCGACGACGGCTGTGCAAACACACGCTGAAGCGGAGGCTAGCAAACCGAAACAACATTTACCGTTCATTTTAATAATAAGCAAGAAGAAGGAGACGACCCTGCTGAAAAAAACAGCATCAAACCAGCATGGACCAGCATGGGAATTATGCTGGTCTATGCTGGTTTAGCTGGTGGTCACCAGCATACCAGCACCAAAACACAACATATGCTGGTATGACCAGCATGGGATGCTGGTGCTAATGCTGGTTTAGCTGGTGCTAATGCTGGTTTGATGCTGGTTTAGCTGGTGCTAATGCTGGTGCTGATGCTGGTTTAGCTGGTGTTTACTAGCAAACCAGCACCAAAACACAACATATGCTGGTCTTGCTGGTATGCTGTTTTTTTTCAGCAGGGGAGTACCTGGCATTTGAATTTCCAGCGCGGTTTCTCTCCAGGCTGCTTCATTTATATACTATCATGGTACAGTGGCGATGACACGTTGTACAAACTCTTTATCTTTCAATAACTCCTCAAGTTTCTCCTGCTGTATAGTCCACATGGCTCTTTTTGACATTTGTCTGCGTTGATTTGTTGTTGTCGCCGTACTAATTGCATCATCGGGTTCTGTGCTTCTATTGGTTCTTGATCTGCCAGTTGTCGTAGGAAGATGTCACACAGCAGGATTGTGTCTCAAAATTTCTGACACTGCCAGATTTTTGTCGGAGGATAATTTTGATCGCAACGGTCATTAATCGGCTGTCTGTGAACGTGTCAAACTAGCGATCAAAGACGGCAGATTTTAGCATGGGATTCTAGAAATCTTTTAGGATTTCAAAATTTGTTCCAGACAGCTAAATCGTGACTGAAATCTCACAGTGTGCACCAGGTTTTAGGCAAACACAGTTGGCGATATTTTAAATCAGGTCCTTGAAATCCTTGAAAGTTTGTGAATCTGGGTGGAAAATTCAAGGCCCTGGGAAGTTTTTGAAAATATACATACATCGATACAGGTCATTGAAAGTACTTGAATCTATTTTATGCAAGAAGTTTGCTGGAAAAAAATCCATATTATTTCCTGTGTAGTGTAGGATAATATCATAAAAATTCTAGACTTTTAAGCACACTTGCTAAACTGTTCACTTTAAAAGGGAACTATAACAATGTATCTTAAAACGGTGGTTCCCAAACTTTATCAGCGTATGGCCCTCCTTGTGTACGGTGCACTCATTCGCGGCCCCCCCAAAGAAAATTTGTAACAAAAAACTGTTCTAAAACTCAACATTTTAATAAAAAAAAACATTAAATTATACAAAAAGTAGTGCTTTTGGTTAGTAGCCTTATTATTTTAGGTTAAATTACACAAAATTCATTATAAATTAATGTATTTCATAAAATGTCATAAAACTGGGGGCCCCTGGCATCATCTTGCGGCCCCCAGTTTGAAAACCACTGTCTTAAAAGGTAACACGATGTTGCTCTCACTTGAAATGTGCCCTACATTTAGTCCTTGAATTTGAGGGTATTGGACCTGGAAAGTCCTTGAAAGGTCCTTAAATTTTAAGTTAACCAAGGTATGGGAACCCTGCAAATAATATCCTGGCTTTTCAGCTTTATAATGGTATTTAATAGTGCCTCATTTTTATTTTTTTAATCCAAAAAGTTCATATATCAATTAAAAACTTATTCATATGGTTGAAGCAAAGGATTTTTGTAACGTTAGGTCATATGTCAGCCTTCCTCCTGACCTCAACTCTCTCTTGAATGTTTGCACGGTCATAATTTATAAAGTTTGAAATATATATGTTTCCTTACAAAAACCCATTGCTTCACCTAAGTAGACATTTAAAGGCGGGGTGCATGATCTCTGAAAGCCAATGTTGACATTTGAAATCACCTAAACAAACACACCCCTATCCCAATAGAATCTGTGTGTTTTGGTGTGTTTTGGTAGTCGCCCCGACTCCCTTTTCCAAAGTGTTTTTCAAAAATCGTGCACCCCACCTTTAATCTATAGTTTTTAAAAGAGCTTAAAAAAAATTGGGCACTATCCAATGCCATTATAAAACGCGTTTGGCTAAAATAAGAAAGTCATATACTGTTAAGATGGCTTGAGAGTGAGTAAATTGGGCTAATTTTCTTTTTCGGGTGAACTATTCTTTTATAATTCTGTTGTAAATTGATCCGTTTCAGACAATTGTTGAGGAGCAGCTGGTTCTTAAGAAAGTTGCAGACGTGATGATTAACCTCTACGCCATGACAGCCGTCCTCTCCCGTGCCAGTCGCTCCATAAGCATCGGTCTGCGCAACCATGACCACGAGGTAACAAGTCTCTATTATTATGACACCTGCTTAAACATTTTATCTGAGGTCATCAGGTCTATTTCAAAACCAAAAACCAAAGTAAAGACGCTCCAAAAACTGTCAACTGATTCTTAGCTATAAGGAATCAATCATATGCTCAATGTTCAAGTGTTCAAATGAAAGGATTCTGTGGTAAACAAGTACAAATTAAAAACATTTACTTGAATAAAAATAGAGAAAAAACTTGTACGTGTTTGTAGATGTTGCAAGTGGATTTTAATGTGGGGCATTTCAATAAGTTTTCATGTATATCCACCGAGCTTGTTGTTTAATTAAACTGTTTTGATTGTGCATAAGAAGGAAACGATTTAATGACTTGTCATGCTGTGACTATGTTGTCTACTTGCACGTTGCCTTTAATCCAGCTCATAAAAACTTCTGAGGTTATGCATGCTGCAAAATGTACCTTTTCTGTCAATTCCCCTTTTATTAAACAGTTTCTCTTAAGTCAGCATAAAATAATAACTTTTTTTAGCAAGAAAATGTGCTTCCATGTTATTTTGTGCTTATTTGTTGATGTGAATGGGCTTTGTTACAACTCTGGCTTTTTTAGGTGCTACTCGCCAACACTTTCTGCAAGGACGCCTTTTTCAAGAACAACTTCATGATGACTCAGCTTCAAAAAAGTAAGTAAAACGCACCGCTATAATTGATACCAGCCCCCCTCATTTTATTGCATAGCAAGACAAAGCACTTGCACATGTTGTAAAATTTCCTCCACAACCTAACAAACCATAAGTCAGTCACTAACACTTGTATGCCTTCCCCATACTGTTTCAATTACGCCCCACCTAATAATTCCAGTCAATGGTATGGATTAGATGCAAGCATGCTTTCAAATATCCTTTAGTGAATGGACCGGGTTGCTTTACAGATTCCCCGGAGAGCAATGATGCCAACATAAAGAAGATTGCCCAGGAAGTCTTGGCAAAGAGGGCGTATATCTGCTCGCATCCTCTGGACAGAACTTACTAAATTGTGCCTTGTGACACCTGAATGTCCAGCATTAAGCTTGGGTGACAACACAGTCCGTCCTTAGCACTTATTGGCTGAAGACGTTACATAACGTTCATACTCTCACTTCTGTAGAGATGTTAATGTAACTATACATAAACTGTATATTTTACTGTATTAAACATTATTAAAACTGTAATCAAACCGTATTGATTGAGTCTTATCGCCATGCATTACTGTACCACCTAAGTGCTGCTTATTCTTGTTTAATAATATTAAAGGGAAATTGTAAATGAAAGATTTTACTGCATATGCAAAGTGACGTCTTTGTTGGTCCTTGTCTCTATGATGTTTCTGCAGTGTTTAAAATAGGCACTTGTCATATGAGTCTCTGGGGTATCAGCAGGTTTCTGTCTTTTCTCTTCATCTGTAAGTGACAAATCACCTCTCTTGTGCAGGAACGAATGTGGCCTCCAGTAATCTCTATTAAGACATCCAAAAATGAATATTAGAGCTATTTTTTACCTCGTTTCTGTGTTTTTGGATTATGTAACAGATTGGTATTAAAGAGACACTCCACTTTTTTGAAAAGATGCTAAATTTTCAGCTCCCCTAGAGTTAAACATTTGATTTTTACCGTTTTGGAATCCATTCAGCTGATCTCCGGGTCTGGCGGTATCACTTTTAACATAGCTTAGCATAATCCATTGAATCCGATTAGACCATTAGCATCGCGCTCATCGCTATTAAAAGTAACCAAGGGGACTATTTTCAGGCACTGCGTAATATCATTGTGCCTGCTTCAGCCATGTTACGGCAGCAAAGTCCTTGATTATTACGTCAGAATGAGAGTATAGTCCTAGCCATATCGGCCTAGAAAATTGCAATTTTTAATTTTCCGTAGATTTTAATACAAGTGTCCCTTTAACTGTAGGATCTTTGTTTTGAGTCTGTATCAGGATGGTTTTAAAGTTGTGGTTAAATGGTTTACCTTGCAGTTGGTTATTGGAAAAACAGAAACGAAAGCAAAAAGATTTCTTTCAGACCTGAAGTGGAACTTGTTGTAGTGGGATGTGTGTCTTGGGATAGCGTTTTTGTCCCAGCTTAGACTGTGGTTCTGAAAAGGTCCGGGAGAGAATGGAACATTGGCTTCTCTCTCAACTGAGTCGGCGGGATCAGCGCACTGGATAACAGAAGTAACTGGAATAGGCTAGGGAAAAAACGGATTATGTCTTTCAACTTAAACTGTTTTAGAGCTACTGGTGTGTTTCTCATAAATGTTTATCCAGGATATCTGTCACTTAAAAGAAGTAATGATCACATGATTTCTAAATCTTTTGTTTAAAGGTGCAATGTGGGACTTAAAGAAGGATCTCTATGCAATATAAACGCATAACTATATTATCAGTGGTGTATGAAGACCTTACATAATGAACTGTATTGTTTTTATTACCTTCGAATAAGCTGTTTTTATCTACATACACCACGGATCTCCTTACGTGGAGTTCGCCGCCATGTTTCTACCAGAAAAATTAAATCATTACCTTTAAAATCATTCCTGGTCTCTTCAGAGAATGTTTTCTTGGTTTGTCCTTCAGTATATCTTCTAGTTTATCCAGATCTGCTCTCTTCATGTGACATTTAAACTCAGGGACTCGTCCAGTTCCTTTAGCGGCCTCATCAATCAACATCTTCCTCCACCTGTTATACTGAGCATGTGCAGCCTGTAGCTGTTCATCACGCAGAGACTCTCCTAAGAAAATGTTAACAAAAATTAGTGTGAATTTGATTTTTAATATACTCCAAACAATTAATAATGCAATACATAAAATAAACAATATAATGCATGCAGTTGGTAATACACACAAGAAGCAGTTTATGTAAGAAATAATTGACGACGGCCGTTGAATTTTAAGAAAACAATGCACACCCAAGGTGGTAATTCGGCATGGCGAAAAGCGAAGTGCTGATACACCACGGCTGTGCATTATTTTCAAATAATTCAAAGGACTGGAGTCATTTATTCCGCTTATACCGTGAGTACCACAAACATTGCTCTGGTAGTTATTTAAGAACATTTGACTGGTCAGGTGTGTGTTTATGGACAAATAAAGCATTTAACAGCCCAGTGGTGTAATAAAAAAAATAGTTCACCCAAATAACAAAATTCATAATTTGCTTGCCCTTATGCTATCCCAGGTGTATTTAACTTCCTTTCTTCAAAAATTCAGGTGTCGGTTAGAAGACAGGATTAGAATTATTATATTATACAATATGACCAAAAAGGCAATCTTCTTGACTTGTGACCCCTCAGGATGGATGGGTCATTATATCTCCACCCGTCAGCATCTATATAATGTCTAACTGGCATATAGGTATTAAAATAAATGTCAAAAGAGCAAATTATAAGAGAATTTTCATATATGGGTCAACTACTGTATTCCATGAAGTTGTTTATTTGGGTTGCTGTCATTGAAATTCAATTGTTTTTAACAGAGGTGAGACCTTAGTTCATAGATTTGCTCGTTCTCATGTTGTTCTGGACCTGTATGGATTTCTTTTTTCTGATGGAGAGGAGGATATTTTGGGGGGTGATGGTGAGCACACGGCAGATAGTGACCATTGACTTCCATAGTAGGAATAAAATAAAATTAATGGGTACCGTCAACTGTGTGCTTGCCATCATTTGTCAAGATGTTTTCTTCATTTATCACAATATTTCCAAAATATTTTTTTCCTACTATGAGAGTCGGTGGTCGCTGTCTGCTGTGTGTCTCGCATCATTTCTCAAAATATCTTCTTTTGTGTTCATCAGAAAAAAAGAAATTCATACAGGTTTAGAACAACATCAGAATGCGTAAATGATGACAGAATTTTCATTTTAAGGTGAACTATCCCTTTAATAAATTGTATTAATAAAAAAATCATTACCAGCCAAATGGATGCTCAAGGGGAATTCTGGGCCAAACACAAACTGTGACTTGGAATAAAGTTCAAAATCTTGATGTCTCTGAATCCACGGCAGTCTGGATCTAGAAAGAGTCGGCTTCAGTTTGTTCCCGTGGAGAATGTTTTCTTTCCAGGGCTGTGGTAGGAATGGACAAAAATAATGAATTTAACACTAGCACAAAACTAATTAATAATTACAAAAACTGTTGAAAACATGCATATAACACATTCAATTGTTACGATAACATCCATCTTCTTCAGGCATGTGGGGTCCGCATTTTTGAATGCTATGCTTTCATGTTTTCCGAGGAGCAATAAATTACAGATTTTGAAAAGCAGATGAATCAATTTCAGACGAGCACATGCTTCTAGATAACACAATATCAGCGTTAGCCCTGAAACTGAATACCCTCTTAAACTCAAGGGGTCTGTAAAGAGGTGGGCACTGCATGTAAACATCAGTAAAACTCTATCTTCTTGCTTAAGCGCTTAGGAATGCCCATAAAGTTGACATTGCAGTGAGAGGGAAACATGACACAGATGGTGTAACGGTGGTATGATGTGACCGCAAGGGCACCTTTCTTAGTTCTTCTATTCGGGCATCGTCAGGTCGCTTTGGATGCTGGTTAGATTCAATACTGCTCTTAAAGCCTGGGTAGATAAAAGGATTGCAACTGGAGATCTAAGGAGAGAAGAAATAGTTATATTTTTCGTGTCAAGTTTAGCATTTTACCTTGTAGACAACTTGAATAAAGGTATTATGTATGACAATATGTATTTCTGTACTGTCGGTGAATTTTACCATGTCTTTGTGTTGTAGTTCGTTCCCTTGAGTTGAGTTCATGGTTTGGACATAGTATGAATAAATAGATCCATCATCAAGATTGTCCACAAGCATATCAGGCTTCGATTTTTGTAACTCTGCGCTCGCCTTATGGACATCTTCAATATTTGCCTGAAATGCATTATTGCATACAATAAATAAACTTTCCTTAAAGTTAAAACTAATGTTTTACTAAAATCGTGGTGAATCACCTGAATGAAGTCTTTCACATTATTACCCGACTGCTGTTTCCACTGAAAATATTCTCTGTTAAAGTTATCAAGAGGTGTGTGGATTCTCTTTTTGATGTTTTGATGATCCGGCACATCCTGAGGTTTCTGTATCTCTGACATCTGTAACTGTCCTCCCTTCAGAACCAATCCAAACTCCTGTGTTAAACTGAGAACCATGTCGGCTGATGGGAAAAGATTGTTGTGTACTGCTTCTATAAGCTTTTTGGCTTTGCGGAGAAGGCTTATTCTAAAATGTGACCAGAAATGAAACAGCTTAAGTTCACAAGAATTGATTCTAGCAAATTGGTCAGCGACAAAAATAGTTTGGCAAGATGAGAAATTCAAAAAAATCTGTTTGTCAAAAGCATGCATCAGGTTTATTTTAATCCACATAGTGTATTTATGTTGATTTTATGCAATAAAAATTACATTTGCACCATTTATTATGAAAGACTGAATGGACCTGAAAATGTCAAATGGTGTAACCACTAATTGCGCCAAAGAATGAGAAATATTAAATATTTTATCCACCTTGATGGCATGTAAGCGTAACCATCAAAAAAAATATATATATAATTTTATTAGTTATTTCTAAATGTAAATTTTAATGCGTTTTTGTAATATTTGTCCTGACATATGCTGTAAACAAAATAGCTGTTTTCTAAATAATCTTTGACAAATTATGTAAAAATGTATGTAAAAAAATCATATTACACTACACAAGATGATTATATTTTATTCCACATTTTTTATGAATATATTTATATTTTCTTTTTAAAAAAATACTAGTCACACTAATTGACATAGACCGGTTACACCACATTGACATTTTTGCAATTATCCCCCAAATATTCTTTCAAAATGAAATTAAATCAGAAATTTTAGACTTGGTCCTCAAAAATGTATGAGAATGTATGCAAGTAATCTGCAAATTTATTTTTAAATTTTAAACATTTTACATTTAATTGAACCAAATGGACACAAAATGGATAACGTCACATCATTGACCCACCACAAAAGACTTTCTTCAAACTTATTTGAACTTTTGTTTAATAGACACCATACACCAATGTTAAAAATGGTCCATAGCTGTCACTGGGATGGTACACTTTTAGAAGCTACACCTTTGCTTCTATTCATATTGGTACCGCAGAGGTATTATTGGTTTACATATCTAAAATAAATAGTACATATTAGGACCTTTAAAAAAAGCTACTGCCTTGCCAGTGACAGCTAGGGGCCTTTTTTTGACAAGGTAATGCATTCAGTTAGATATACACTGAAAAAAATGATTCATTGAATTTAATAAATTTTTTTAAGGTAAGTGGTTGCAATCAATCCACCTAAGCTACATTCAAACAAAAGTTTTATATTTTATTTTACTTTACTAATCTTTTTTGTTTAAATGTAGCTTCAATAAATTGATTGCAACCACTTACCTTAAAAAAATTAATTAAATTTAATGAATCATTTTTTTCAGTGTAGTACTTGTTACCCTTTTGAAATGGCTTAAAAACAACAGTACTATGCTAATACATCTTTAAAAAAAAAAGGAAAGTCAAAAGAGAGATGTATTTTGATCGAAAATACAGTTTTACCGTTTCATAGCTTCTAGGCAACCATGAGGAATCATATTTCTGATAAACATCAGAGGTTCACTCATGATGGTCTCAAGTGGATTCGGGAGGTAAATCGGACTCAGACCCACATCAAGCGTGTCATAGAGACGCACAGAGAAACTCAGGTCTGAGTTATAAAGCACAGTCACCTGGTCCTCCTCATCACCATTCAACCTGGAAAAGATCAGAAAAGATCGGTCTGTGTGATCTTCAGGAATTTTGTGCACATGTGGAAGTATTTTAAATGATGACTGTCTTACTTCATAGGCACTTGCTTCCACAGTCTTTTGATTGCTTGATCCTTCAATCCTTCTAGAACGAAAAGGTGTAGAGCTTTATCCATTATATGAAATCCAGTGAGAACATTTCTGGTTTTGTTCTCTCTGTCTTTGGCGCTCATTTTATGACCAGAAAGGACTCGCTCGGTTGTTTCCTCTGGATAGGAGTCAAGTTGGAATGCTTCGGAATTGACTTGTAGAATTTCAGATGTCAGTTTGGCTAAGACAGAAGTATTACTATATTTAAAAACATATATGATGCGACCAAAAGGGCAGTCGTCTTCACCTGTGGCACCCTCGGGATTCAGGGGATATGCTATCTCCACCTGAACTTTTAGATGTGAATCAGCCTCTATATAATGACCTGTTGGCATTTCTGAATGATCCACAAAAGTCTGAAGCATTGTACTCTCTGGTTCACTTTGCCTGGAAGCAGAACACCTAATGGGCAAACTGAGCTTTAAATATCTGCATCCTGTAAGGAGATCGGAAAGATCTAGTTTTGCTATTCCATATGGATCATGGAATTCTCTTTCTGTCTTGAAGACATCGTGAGCCGTCCACTTGGTTACACTTAGTACCACACTTGCTAGTTTAAAATCATCGGGGTCAGTTCCAAACACGGTTGAAGGTCTGGTTTTACTTTTCAGTTTTCTATCCCGATCATGGACTTCGATCTCCAAAGGCAGACCTCTAAGAAACTCACACAGCTGTCCATGGCTCAGTAGACCAGTAAAAATCACATTTATATCTTTGAAGGAAATATTAGCGCTGTGATCACAAGCTTTGGTTCTATAAAGAGGCATGTTGTGGAACTTATACTGGCAGTACACAGGAAGACATTTTTCCTGTTGAAAGAGGAATATTATTATTGATAATAAAATATAATTTTATTCTGGGCTCTATAGTAATATCTACCTTAAGTATGTGAAAGGGAACAGGAGTGGATGGTAGAGATGAAGCAGACAAAATAGTGATGACCAGCGGGTTGAGTTCAGCCTTTAGCTCTTCAGATATAAGTGGCTGATCCAGAGTAATGTTCCAGAATCCTTCATTCACTTTTCCATAACACAGCTGCAAACAGTCCGTGAGTGTCATAGCCCCTAACATTCAGACAAAGACAATAAAAATAAAAGGGGTAGAAAATTGTATTTATTACAAGACTAGTATACTATGTTCTGATTGGTCAATTCCTCCCATATCATTTCACATAGCCATAATACTCTTTACTTATTATTCTGTAAATAATAAATAACAGTTTTAACAGGATTGAATAATCCTATAAATTCTATAAATGCTTATCGGGCAATATATGTGATTGTCTGGCTTGGCTTTATAGATGCTAAAATATTTCTCGAGCGAAAGCTTTTACAAGGAGCTCCTGCTTGGGGTCTGAACAAGGCATCAAAAGTTAAAACAGCAGTCAGTCGGTTTTGGCTGATGCCATTTCACAGCCAATTAGGGGCTAAGTAGCGTAAAAGCCCTGCAGGGATGCCCCTTACACAGCCCCACCCCAAAGCACTCAGACAAGAGGAACCAACCCCTAAATAGCTGCTCGCCATAAACACATATTTATAGGAAACCTGTGAATTAGAGCTATAATGGTGGATAAATACAACAGCCAATGAAAACGAATGGTGGTTTTAGGGGTATACAAATCATTTATGCTGCTAAAATCCACATTATTAGGCAATAATAGGCACTACTGCAAACCAATTATGTGATGTGAATACAGGTGTGAGGGTGTATATATTTGCAGATTTTAGAAGATGCCTGGCAGAAATTACCTGTGAGAAGGGAAGCTGAATTGAGCTCCAGTGAAGCAGCTTCCTTTTGTTGTCTGACCTCTAGGAATTCTGCATTCTCCAGTGTTTGTTCCTGGAAATCCATCTTCTGAGCAGGCACTATTTTCTTCTGTACTTTTGCCAAATGATGCTTAAAAGGAACTGAGTTGAGACAAACAGGTGAGCGTTGAGTGCTAACTGTACAGTCTTCAAGAACTTTCATAGCCTTAGTGACAACAACAGTGGTGAAGAATGCTTATTCAGTTTTAAAAAATTATTTTAGGTGCCGTGTGTAGATTTTAGCGGCATCTAGTAGCGACATTGTGAATTGCAACTAACGTCTCAGTCCACCACTCACCCCTCCCATTCGAAACGCATAAAGAAGCTAGGGTAGCTGTCACAGGACAAACATGTCATCTTCTGAGACAACGTGGTGACGAAAAGGCACAACAATTGATTCTCTGTGTTTAGCAAATTGGTCTGTGACAAAAATAGTTTGGCAAGATGAGAAATTCAAAAAAATCTGCTTTTCAAAAGCATGCATCAGGTTTATTTTAATGCACACAGTGTATTTATGTTGATTTTATGCAATAAAAATTACATTTGCACCATTTATTATGAAAGACTGAATGGACCTGAAACTGTCAAATGGTGTAACCACCAATTGCGCCAAAGAATGAGAAATATTAAATATTTTATCCACCTTGATGGCATGTAAGCGTAATCATCAAAAAAACAAAATATATATATAATTTTATTAGTTATTTCTAAATGTAAATTTTAATGCGTTTTTGTAATATTTGTCCTGACATATGCTGAAAACAAAATAGCTGTTTTCTAAATAATCTTTGACAAATTCTGTAAAAATGTATTTACAAAAAATCATATTACACTACACAAGATGATTATATTTTATTCCACATTTTTTATGAATATATTTATATTTTCTTTAAAAAAAATACTAGTCACACTAATTGACACAGACCGGTTACACCACATTGACATTTTTGCAATTATCCCCCAAATATTCTTTCAAAATGAAATAAAATCAGAAATTTTAGACTCAAAAATGTATGAGAATGTATGCAAGTAATCTCTGTAAAGCAGTTTATCTGTTTTGGGCTATTGTAGAAACATGGCGGTGCAAAATGGCAACTTCCATGTAAAGAGACCCGTGTTGTATGTAGATCCTTCTAAGGTAAAAACATAATTTTCTGGAATTAAAACATAACGGTTCATTATGTAAGGCCTTTACACACCACTAAAAATGTCGTCATGTATATTATATTGCATTTCTGTCAAAAAATCCTACTAACAGTTACACAGTGCACCTTTTATACACTTTTATATATACAGTTTTATACAACGTGACTTGTAGTGCATTCAAGGTTCTATTTATTTGATTAATTAATGTCTGTTGGGAAACAAAAACATGAACATATTTACATTTTTGCAAAACAATTATTTTTTATAAATGTATAAACATTCTTACCTGTGTCACAGCTAAGCGCAGAATGCTTCATACAGCCATTTGCAACAGGACCTCTCTGGTGTTTCATAGTTCCCAGATTTTCCTTCTCATAGAGAGCTCTCAACTTACAAACTATCTTCTTAATGCCAGCTTTAAAAATAATAATAAATAACATTTTAAAGCTGTATTTCACACAAACTGGTATTTTTAGGAAATTATAAAAATTCTAATTTTGTAATAAAAGACCATACCCATTTCATCTGGATCTTCTCCAGACCTCTCCTGTGGAAGTCTGAAAGCTTTAGGTCTGTCATTCCTGGCTTTGAAGGACACTTTATCTTTACCGTCCAAAACTTTAACAGTGATTATATGGGAGGCCATTTTAATTAGGAGCTCTTTTGTCACATTCAGTTTCAAAGTCTGAGACCAGCCAACCCACACCTGGTTTCCTTCTCCCCATGGCTTCACCACCTTGTCAGCACATAAGTTTGGGACAATATGAAGTTGAACTGAGTAAATGCTAATTTATTCTTAAATGCACAAATTTTCCTCCCACAGTACAAAGACATGCAAGTTAGATGAATTGGAGAAGCCAACTTGTGTGTATCAACTTGTTAAAACATAAATAAATGTGGTATCGTTTTTAAGTGGTAGACATAAAGTGTTCCCTGTGAACAGCAAGACACACAACAGAATCTGTGGGGGGTTTAACTGATACCCTAAACCAGGTTTTATTGCATCAGTGATGCAGAACAGTATGCATAATTCATTACCAACAACAACTGTTTGGTGGTTGTGGCAAAAATAAAGTAGTAGTATAATTCTTCATAAAGCCATGAGTTAACAACTTAATTTAATTTACATTTATGCATCAGGTAGAGACTTTTATCCAATGAAACATAAAATGCATTACAGGGTATACACCTTATGTGCAATGCAATTAAGCTACAGGAATACAAATTTACCTTAGTTTCATTTGCCATGTAGACTTTAGCTGCCAAGCCAAACATCACTAGATCAACTCTGATTGGCTCAGGCTCATCAGGAAACATATTGTACTCAATGCAGTAATACCCTTCAGCTCTGGGGGCCTCCACTACATCACTAGAGGCTTTTTTCTTTGTTCCCTTCTTCCTTTTCTCAGACGTACTTAAAGGTTTCTCATCCTCTTCTTGAAAATGACAGAATGAAATCATGGCCATGCAAACATATAAAAGCTTAAATGATGTGCAACAAGAAATGCTACTGTACCTTTAAGGATGGCTATTGCTATGTCGACTGTACAGGTTACTATATAACTGGAGTCAGTTTGTTCCACCAGAGGGCAGGTCTCAGGAGTGCTTACATTAGGTTCTTCACTGTTGTCACTTTCAGGTCCGCTGTCTATCACTGGTCTAGTGTTTAAAGAGAGATTTTGGATAGAGCAGTTGTCATCATCTGTCTTTTGCATGTCAGGTGAAGCTGTGGAGTCCGTGCACTCCATTGGGATACAGGTATGCTGGTCCTAGAAAACGAGATATAAGAACAGTTTCAAAGCAGTATTGAGGTATTATTTTATTAATGATTTGTTAATACTTTATTTTTTTTATGGTTACAGTATTTTCTATATAGATTATGGCTACCTATTGTTTTTAAACATGATTGTTATTTGTTTATTCTTAGGCTGACCCGTAACGTAATGTAAGAACAAATACATGTGACGTTGATTTCAGACTTTTTTTTAGAAAGTGTGTATCATTTTTTCAAGAAACATTTAAAATTGCATAACTGAGGAAAAAATATGTAACGTTATTTTAGAATACAACTTAGCTTAGAATGGTAGAACTACACACAATTTGTAAACAATGTTAATAAACATTTTTTTAAATTAAGTCAGATATCAAACTTGCCATAATTGTAGTTGTCCTACAGCTGCATTTCTGCTTCAATTCATCGCATTGGTAAATCGCGATCTCACTCTCGCATAACTTTGTAAGTTGTCTTTTGTTATAAGGAATGCCTTGCGTCGCCTTGACAACCAGCCCCAGTAAATAGGAAATGACACGCGGCTCAGGGAGCTCTTCTGTCAGCAACACTTACTAGAGAGACCTGTCGACATTTAACTTCACTGCTTCACTGACACTTCAAAGCTTTACTTACTAAAACGGCATTATTTAGGTATAAATATAAAACATCTTCCTTACTGGAGGTTTTTTATTCGCCCCCAATTCATTACAAAGTATCGGTTTCGACGGCTTTGCTATTATAGGGCATATGTTCTCCTCAGATTGGTATTCGCCATACAGTATGTTCTTCTGCAGCTTTGTCATAATTTTATCGCAGATGTCATTTGTGCCAATTGTTTTTGAAATGTAGGAAATATATTTTCTCGATTAAATATTATTTTTTATTTGAGATACTGTTTATTCATTTTAAACTTTAAATTTTTATTTTAAAATGCCTTACATGACTAAAATGTCCCCGTAAAATACATGATTTTTATTATTGTAAAAGTGTCTTTGGAAGGTAATTATGCCAGTACAGTTTTTCAAAATCTTCTGCAAGCCTTTTTGTGGGTCCCATGATTGTTACCTTTTCAAAAGTTTTTTTCCCCTCTGCAGTTAGGATTTTGTGGGCCGTGCTCCCTCCACAGCAACGCCCCCACGCGCGCCCAGCAACGCGCACTGAAAGTTTCTACTACAAGAGTGGGGCGGTCTGTTGTACATATGACATAGACTTGGGTATGCTGTTTGTGTGCTTAGAGGATCTGTTGAATCCATTAATCCATTTAGACTATATAAATGGAATTCGCGTGAGGAAAAAAGGATGGAAAAGTCGGACGCATGCGATCCATACAGCCGACCCGCGCGCAGGACACAATGGATAGTCAGCACTCTGGCGTATCATTACGGACTGGACCGTGGCGTGGAAAACGAAATCATAGTTCTCGCAACCGGGCTGGATCAATACATCCAAGAGATTTTTCATCACATAGACTGTCAGGGAGACGGCAAAATACCCGCGGAAGATTTTAACATACTATGCGAGATTTTGGGGCTCAGCAAGGAGTGTGATCTGGACGAGTGCGCGGGGATATTGGATAACCTACCCAAAGAATTCACCTTCAGACAGTTTCACGCAAAACTATGCGGCTATTTCAGCACCAAAGCTGGGTGCCAGTATGAGAACGGAAGGTTGTTGGTTGGAAAGGAGAGCGAGCATATAGAGACGCAGATAAGACTGCGGAGTCCTTTGAGACGACGCGAGAAGCTGCTGTCGTTGGGTACCAGTGCGGAGTCTGACGATGAACACAGATCGGGATGTAAACGTGGATCATGTACTAAAGAATGTTACGAGGAAATCGTTGCCCTTGAAGAGGCTGAGGACAGAATAACTAAACTTGAAGAGGAAAATGCCAGTCTCAGGGAGTTAGTGGAGGATATGCGCGCGGCACTTCAAAGCAGTGATGCTCGATCGTTGGCTTTACAGGTATAGTCATTTATTGTGCTGGACGTTTTTACATGCTCAATGTATGTCATTGTATCCATTGTTGGGTCAAATGTAACCATTTTATGGGTTGATTTGACCACACGGGGTCCATTTTTTGTTTTTGACCCAACGTTGGGTTGAAAATAACCCAGCATTTTTTTAAATGGTAGCATCTAGGAATTTATCAAATGTTCACATAGCTTAATTGACAAAGCGCTGCTTTAGCAACCCCAAGGTTGCAGGTTAGATTCCCACAGTACACACTTACACAGCAAAATCACCAGTGTTAAATTTTCAGGGATGGTGTTAAATACACAGTGTTGATGCTGTTTTAACACTATCTGGTAATAAAATAACACTGCCATTGCTAGGCTAGTGTTATATCCACGACAGTGTCAGTGTAAAACAAGGGTGTTATCAGATTTCACTCTGAGCGGTGTAAATCAAGCCACGCCTCCACTAAACATTTCCTGTCAGGGATTTTACCGCCATTTTCTTTCAAAGGAGGACTGAAGAGAGCAGGTAAATCTCATAATATTCACATGGTTTAGCTAAATTAAACTGTTATTTCTCTGTCTGACTCTACGCAGCCATTTGCCAAAAAACCTAAATAAGATATTTGTCCCATTTTATTTCCCCTTTGTTCGTTATTTGGTTCAGTTTCATCAGAACTACCTTGTGTTACGTTGTTCCCTTGTTAGTTTGGTATAAAGTTAAACTGCTAGCTAAAAGTTTTAACCAAGAAGTATAATGTTAACTTGAGATATGAATGAATGAAAGAATTGAACCATGATAAAACGCGACATGCACTACAAATTGAAGGTATGAAATTAAGTTAAATGAAAGCTGGTTTATTCACCATATGATGCTCGTTATGAGGTAATCATATAGGCTAGATACCGTGAGTTAACGAGGTCGTTTACATGCACGTGAGTGCACGGATATCGGTTAATTATTCAAATTACTGAGAAACACGGAGAAAACCGCAACCGCATCGTCACGTGTTTTTTTTAAGATGTATGCAAACGCGAAATATCGCCAAACCAACAATTCAATTTACCTCAGAATATATCATCATTTGTATGCACAGATTGGATGCATTGTGTGTTGTAAGCTTTTCGTGGCACTAGATGTCAGACAGATGCAAATAGCAAATACATACGAAAGTGTAAAACGTGTATGGCGAACATTTGTTTTTCTGTCATAATAGATGCTAGTTTGGTGAAAGTACACACTGAGTGCTTCAAATCATTCAGAAGAGATGCTGTTTTTAGGGCAGTGTATTAAAGAAGACCTGACATGGATGACTTCCAATGAGAAACGACTGCTACTTATATAAATTCATTACAGAAGGTAAGTTTATATATTTATACATATAAATCATTTTATTTGACATAACTGAACAGTTAACCAATCTTTTTAGTATATGCAGTTTTGTACATATTATGGTTATTAATCAGGCAAGAAAGTCACATGACCTGCTGCCAACTTTAATAAAAATATATTATCTTCTCATACATCGTTTTGCTATTGATATCATATTAAATAGCAATCAAATTGATTACTATTTTGAAAATGTATAATTGAAGATTCATATTGTCTTGAGTGCTGTTTTTAATATAAAAAGAATGTTGAGTTTTCAGAGTCTTTATTGTCATTTTTTTGTGATAGGACCCTACCAGACTATATTTGAATACGGCATACCCATGAATTCTGGAACTGTTATTTCTTAACCCAGTTTGGAGGATAAGAGCTTACCAACTAGTTATGTGAGTACACACAGTACTTTAGTACTGTACACTGTCTCTAACATGATTATACTGAGATGATTTTGATTCAAATAACGGTTAAAACTGCACCCTTTTTTGGTATTTTCTTGACCCTTTTTGTCTTTGAAAATCTGCAGAAATATGCTGAGGTGATGTATTGCAAAATAGCCAACATACAACAATTAAAGGATAATTGCAGACTATATCCTGATGAAGATATGGATGACCCTCTGTCTGGTCAACAATAGTTTAAATATGGTAAGTGTAAATGGGTTTGCTACTTTTACGGTTTTAAAGTTTAACTGTATACTCATAGTGTTTAAATTCTGTTTTGCTAGGATGGGACAGTTATGTGGCAGCTCTTCCCTGGCTCATTCACCTCTTGCCTTCATTTGTGAAAGGAGGAAAGACTGGAGAGGGTCAATGTGCAACTGAAGCTACTGATTGTGCTGTGTAAGTTTTTTGGTATTTTGTTCTAGTTATTTATTCAGCAGTTAGTTTGCTTGCATTGTTCACCCCATGTAAATGCATACAAGTTCATAAATACACATCAAATACATTCATCAAATACACTCTTTTAAAACACTCTTAGGTGATGAGCATCAATCCATGCTTTGAGGGGGATGAATCAGCTCAGCCCTGCCTGCTCTGCGTTGGGAACAGAATTTTTGCATCATTCTGGACCAAAAAGCCATTCCCTGCATGATGAAGACCACTGATGCAGCCTTCCACTACATCATGAGTAAAACAACTACAGAACTAAATACCAGGTTGGAACGTGTTTAAGAAAAATGAAACGTCTTTTGAATTGAAATGTCTGTTTTGTTATGAAAAATCTTAACTATTGTGAAGGATAAGCATTTCTGCCTGCCAGTAAGGTAATTGCATGTATTTTAATGTTCAAGTTTTGAGTAGGGTGGCTAATTTTTTTTTAACTCTCATTTGATTTATTAAAGACCTTTTATAATAAGTGGTTTTCATGTCACTGCGCTGTGGTATAAGATAACTTTCATTATTTCATACTGTATTCTGTTTCTAATTGTAGCTGAGGTATTTAAATAAGCAGTGTTAAATGCAAAGTGTTGTGTGTATCAATGTAAATATTAAATGTGATTACTTTAATAAAAAGAGGTTTTGCAATATTTCTTGTCATTTTTCTTTTATAGAAACAACCCATTAGCAACAAAAGTGGCTATTACTCAGTATTTTAACACTTAACATTGTTGAATTCACATTACACTGGTGTTGACTTTAAATTAGGAGTGTTAATTTTTAACACTGTATTTCTGTGCCAACACCAGTGTAGTGTGGAAACAACAATGAATAGTGTTGAACAAAGTGTCAAATTTAACAATATTGAGTGTTAAATTAACATATAATGGATGTTGTTAAATTAACACTACACTTTTGACTAAATTAACACAGTGTAGTGTGGACACATATACACACTTTGCCGGTGTTAAATTTGACACTGTGGGTGTTATTTTAACACCAGTGATTTTGCTGTGTACTGATGTACAGTTGCTTTGCATGAAACATCTGCTAAAGGCGTAAATGTATTATGCATATGTCATTCTATCCATATATGTGTGTGTATCATAGGTGGGGCTGTGGAAAAGCCACTCAAAACACAAACCGGAGGGTGGCTGTTTCATTGCCCACCAAAGGCGAACAGCACAAAAGCCCAGCACTGCTGGGAACTTGAAGGACATCCAGAGTTTCTTGAGAGAGATGGATTTCATCCGGAGTTCCCGGGACGGTCAGATCGAGGAGGCCATGTTCTTCAACCAGAAGCTGGAGCAAGAACTGCAGGCATCACGCAAGACCGTATTGATGCTGGAGAAATGTAATAGGACTCTAAAGAAGGAACAGGTGCAGATGAGAAAACGGGTTGAGGAGGCCAGGCAAGCCGTGCTCAGTAGCTTCAAGAAAGTTAAAGAGCTGGAGGCCAAAGCCAGTCATGTTCCTGTTCTTAAGAGACAAGTTCAACAGCTCGAGATGGAGCTTCAGTTCTACAGGTGAGTTAGACACGTGCCACAAACAACAAAAATTACTGTTTGCATGCTGGTTTATTCATCTACTGTTTCATGCAGTTTTGTTGTAGACCACCATGACCATATCATGGTGAGGTAATCTGTTTTAAAATTGGGAAAGCTTACTTCAGCAATCGTGAAGCATATAAAATAAAAGACTTGCCAGTGTTGGCACCTGTTTCAGGGGAATTCAGTGTTGTAAAGTTGTAAATATGTAAGACTCGGTCAAGGCATAAAAGTTTGGCAACTGTTAAAGTTTACTTTAGCTGTTATTGAAAATGTACTATGCGGTAGGCAGAAAGCATGATGGATGTAGGAGCATCTTGATGTTTCATTGTATAAATTATCATTCTGTGATCACTTAAGTGTCTGCCTATGTATTTTAGATTGGGAATGACCGTCTGCATATTGTTATGGTTTGGCAGGATCTTACAATAACCTTGTAATACAGTAATCGTAATGAGATCATACAAAGTCTCTGCAGCATATAACCTGGAGAAAGGTGTTAATGCTGTGGCAAGTGTATATTTTTCACCTAAACCAGACTCAGTGCTTGCTGGAAACAGTCTTTTATTACACAATGTAGTTTTAAATAATCTGTTTTATAGTGAGTTGAGATTTCTCTGGGTTAAAATGACTCCCACAAAACTTGTTGGGCCCGACTGTGCAAACGTTTGCCAACATACATCGTATTTAAGTTGGCTTGATGTGGCTCTGCGTCTTGAGTGCAGACCTTGTTTTGTTTGGGTTCATTTAGCTCGACGTGTGTGGCAAATGGGCTCACATTTTGGTTAGCTGAAATTATGCACAGCTACTGCTGGAAGGCGTTTATTTTGAGGTAGTTTGGGTTTTTCTCCTAGGCCTTCATTGAACTTTCCTAGCGCACAACCATTTAATTTACATTCAGAAGCCGTTGAGCGCAACGCCGTCATTGTTTACATATTTTTTTAAATATACTCATTTTGGGGAAGCATTCCTGGAAATCCTGATGAACTGATGATCTGTTCGTTTATATCTATTGAATGTCCCATTCTTTCTGTGTTTTTGAAGCTTTGTTTGTGTTTACAGCGCGCAATATAACGTGTTCATGTTTCACATGTTAAAAAAAACTTGTGTGTTGTGATTCGACAGCAGCTTAGCTTAGCAGAGCCTTTTGAGCCAAAGCTGGTGACTGACGTATTCCTGTGGGCGGAGTTTAGTCAAAAACTGTTTTATTGACGTCATTCAATCGGGAAGTAGAGGGGTGTAGTCCAAACCGGCCGTTCGCTTTTGGCCCTGTCCCAAATGGCACACTCTGGACTTGTGGGCCTCCTCAGAGTCCGCACTTTGATGACATCATCTAGTGCAGACTTTGGGGACCCTTGATGCGAGTCCACATGGGTGCACTCTTATTTTGGGACAGACTTGAGCGTCACGCCGGAAATAGGTAGAGAAGTTGCCCGTCAGTGTGAACTCCTCCCTTCCGTTGTCTGATTTGTCTGATTGCTCTTTTGCAAGGACTTCTGGGTTTGTAAAGTGCGCGAAGCCTACTGCAGTGCGGGCTTCACTGAAGACCGCATCAAGCGGGCAAAGTCGGCGCTGATGAGCACACTTCGAAGCATAAAAAGGACAGATGGGACACCCTATGGACTCATAGACTAAGCGAGCACACGCAATTTAAGGCCATGAGACCGAAAGTCCACATGAAGTGCACCATTTGGGACAGGGCCGTAGGCGACTTCTGTTAGGGCAGTGGTTCTCAAACTTTTTCAGCGTGCGGCCCCCTTTGTGAACGGTGCATTCCTTCGCGGCCCCCCCCCCAAAGAAAATTTATGACAAAAAACACTTCACACTTTAGTTAAACAAAACATTAAATTATACAAAGTAGTGCTTCCTTAATTTTTTTTAGGTTTAATTTAATAGAATTCATGATAAATTAATGTATTTTATAAAATGTCATAAAACTGGGGCCCCCCTGGCACCATCCCGCGGCCCCCCTGGGGGCCCCGGACCCCAGTTTGAGAACCACTGTGTTAGGGGACTTCTGTTAAAGAAAATATATCGCCTGGCAGTGAACGTTGAGCTTTATCATTTTGTTTTGCAGATATTGTTTATGCTCTAACAGCAACATTACACACTAACTAAAGTAAAAAAAAAAAATGGGATCAGGAAGAATGTGACCTTTAATTTAACAAATTTATTCAAAGCAACTTAGAAATGAGAGAGCATTTAGCATTTTGTCCAAACGTAATAAAAGGGTAATAACTCTAAAGACACGTTTTTGTGTTATATTGTTAATGTCTAAATTTAAAACATGAGTTTTCCTCATTAGTGGAATATCCATTACATTTTTATAGGCCTATATCCCTTTTAAAGCAGACTCATAAAATAAGTGTTTTGCATACGTTTTTAATGGTCCTTTTTTCTACAATGCATCAGATTGTTTCAAACTATCACATGCTGTTACCTATTAAGTAGGAATTTGAATGTGGAAACATCAATGAAATCAAAGTCGTACAGACAAAAATGAATGCAAATACTGTATTAATAAACATAGTAATGTGCCCTGCATCAATGATAAGAGGTGGTCCCTAACTAACAGAGGCATGTTGACACTTTTTATAAACATTCACTTTTATACCTCCAGGCTTCGCTAATCTATGTGAAGTCTGACCAGAAAGCCCTTCTATGGCCCCTCCATTGATGCTCCTAAGCCAAATAGTTCATTCCAAATCACAATAGATCTGACACATTTGGTCAGAGCTCCATTCAAGGCAGCAAGGCTTGACCTAAACGGATTGAAAGTTCCCATCTATCTTCAAACAGTTTCCCTGCGCTACAGAATAATGGATGAACACTGCCTGTCTGTATCCTAACAACAACCGTTACCACCCTTACCTCAAGTTTAAATGTCTCCTGCATGCTACTTAAGAATGTTTAAAAACAAGTTCCTTTGTTTGTTTTTACATTAAACTACCGTATCAAATGATTGTGATGCTTTAGAATTGCGTGTTATTCAAAAGAGCTTCTTTACTGGTAGACTTTATTAGCTTGGGTATAAATAAACTCATTGGGCTGTGGTTCTGTTTTAATATTGGTACACAACTAGTAACAGACCTAGAACAGAACTAGAAGTGGTCACACAATAGCGTGATGTGATTTGTAGCGATACAGTATAGTTGTACCTGAAGTGCCGAATGAGCAGATGATGTTGTCAAGCTAAATCAAATCACAAGAGGCTAATAAGACCAAGTGTGAAAGGAGTTAATTCCAGCTCTACCTCATTAAACATTTATGAATTGGGATCAGGCTTAGGGTCTAAATCAGAGGGGATTGGGGGTTGGGTTGCTCCTTTTGGGGGTGAATTAAAAACGTGCATTGTGTCACAGCCACGTGCACAACTCCCCGGCTGGTTTTTGGCAGATCAGGGCATGGTTTTCCTTTGAGCCCAGAACACCCATGGCCGAGTGCTGAAAAGTCTCGTGAATGAATCCAGTAGGCACTCAGCTGTCTTAAAACAAAACGTTGGAGGTTGGCTTTTGATGCAGCTGCCAGTGGGTGAAGAGGACACCGGTCATGCTCCGCAGGTCATGGAGTGACCCATTCACACTGAGAGTAATGCCTTTTATCTGGCGAGAGAGGTGTGTCCGTTAGCTATTTCTCATCTGCTTTTTGTTCAGTTTTTATAAGAATCACACGTTTTATAGCTCACTTCAGTTCCCCACCTGCTGTTTTTTAAACTTTCCATTTGGCATTAAAGTGATCAACAATATTAGATTCTTCATTCACATTTATGACCCTACCAGCTAAAGCCATTATTATCTGGTTTACTGTTTTCTACATAAAATCATCCTATAGACGGTTTCAGCAGTAACAAAATAAACAAGTGGCTTTCGTGTATAACACGTAACTTCAGGTAAACTCTGCTAAGAATAAATTACAACAAAGTACTTTAAACGTAGTTTATTTATATAACAAGCAAAATAAACAAGAAGTAGATTACCCAGGAAACCAAAACATTTGTTATTTTCGATGAGGGATTTGTTCAAGAGTTCAACTAGTCAGACCATTAAAAAAACTGAAACCGGAAGTAAGTTCGGACCAGACGCGTATTGCCTCACCGCACGTGCATCCGTTCAGCAGTAACAAGATAAACAAATGGCTTTCGTGAAATAAACGTAACTTCCGGTAAACTCCGGAAAGAATCAATAACAACAGAGTCCTTTTAGAGTAGTTTATTTTTGTTAAACAACAAGTAGATCACATTATTTATCATAGCTAAAGCATATAAAAAATGACACTGTGCTAACGTTACTGTGTGTAAAATGTGTACAAATATTCAGTGTTGGGGAAAGTTACTTTTTAAAGTAATGCATTTCAATATTAAGTTACTCTCAAAAAAGTAACTAAATGCGTTACTTAGTTACTTTTAATGGAGTGCGTTACTTTTAAGTTACTTTTGCGTTAAGTTTTCTTACTTGGCTGAGGCTTGATCTCTTTCAGGCCTTACAGGTGTTTTTTATGATCGCAAAAATGTCAAGCTCTGGCCTGCCATCTCTGTTTCTGACTCAAACTGTTCCCGCTCAGGCGCACAGTGCGCGTAATTCTACGTTAATATGTTCAGTTTAATTCAGTATATTATTTTATTTTAAATTGAATTAAACTGAAAAGTAACTCACATTTTAAAAAAGTAACTCAAATACTAATGTGTACATTTATAAAGTAATGCGTTACTTTACTCGTTACTTCAGAAAAGTAATATTATTACGTAATGCGGGTTACTTGTAATGCGTTACCCCCAACACTGCAAATATTTTATACAATGTTAACTACAAATCGGCTGCCAAGCCTTCTTTTACATCGATCTATGATCACCGTCTCACCTCGTCTTTAGGAAATGAAAACATTTGTTATTTTCGACGAGGTTTCAGAGTTCAGTTAAGCCCTACATGATCTCACGGCAAGTCATGTTATAGTCACGAAAAATGTGATTAATTTATTCGTGTCCATGACACAAAATTCTGCTTTTTTTGTGCCTTAAGCACGAATGTCTTTTTCGTGTCACTCAGGATGAATTTCTATAAATAGTTTTTCATGTCCGTGGTAGCACTTTCTTTTTCGTGTCATTTTATGTATTGTTTTCTCATTTTTCCCCATATTTTAAAATCATTGTCACTTTGGGTTGAGGTCAGATTTGTGGTTTGCGATAGGATGTACTTTTATATATTGGTTTCTACATGTTTTTCGTCCACATTTAAAACTCTTCTCACCTGGGGTTGGGGTTAAATGTCTAAAAATGTAACAGAAAGTGATTCTAACCCCAACCCCAAGCGACAATTGTAAGAAAATAGGAAAAAACAACAAGAAAACAATACATAAAATGCCATTAAAAAAGGTTTTGCCACGGACACGAAAAACTATTTGTAGAAATTTGTGCGAGTGGCACTAATTTTTTTTGCTTAAGGCACGAATAAAAGCTGTATTTCGTGCCATGGACACAAATAACCAAAACACAACCTTGATATCTTTAATAGTAAGTTCATGTCAAAGATATCTTTAATAGTAAGTTCATGTCAAAGATTGAAATCAAAGAGAAAATCAAACTTTGATGCTCCAAATCTTATTATATGTGACTTTAAACTTGATTTCACAGACAGCCACATTTAAACTAATATGTGATGACGCAAATTTGAGTTATTGTACAACTTCCTTCTATTCAATGCAAGACAAAAGTGTGTGGTGTTACAGCCATGACTTCACTTACATTGTAGAAATGATCTTCTAGAAAGCAAAACATTTGCCTTGTCACAGAATGTTGGCATTTCAGCTCATTTCATGTGTTTCAGATTATGTGTATCCTTTCTTTGTAACATCAAGTAAGATAATTACTGTGATGTGTGAGGCCCTAGAGATACAGCTTCTTATGGACCATTTCCGGTCATATTCGACTCCTTAAGTCAGCCAGAATGAGAGAAAGTTCAAGCGCAGATCTAACAGATATTGCATAAGGTTTCCTGCAGACCCTAATAAAGAAAGAGAAAGCGGAGGGAGGTTGAGATAGGGTTCAGGTCTCACGGGAGACGTGGTGAGAACAGACCTGATCTGTTCAGTTCATTTCCATGAAAAACACACTATCCATGTATATCTTGCCTGGAGGCGTTTTCCTCTCCCTTAAAGTCCAAGATGGACTGGAGCTTCCAGCAACAAACCCCAGAGAACCCCAGCAAGGGAAAACCAGAAGACAAAAGAGACAGACGGTGGAAGAGAAATAAAGAGGGGGGGGGTGGCAAGGAGCCGCCATCTGGAGGAAGAAACAAACACTCAGCTGTTTGTTCAGCGGGGATGAATTTCCACCATCGAACTCTATTTGTCGCTCAGACGTGCTTTATATCCCTCTATTCACACCAGGTGACAAGTGTTGAATTTATCATCAAGTCTTTCGCTGATATATTCAACACAGATATTTATCACAGAGACTGACATGTTAAATGTTAGGCAGTCTAACCACTAAAAAACCATCAGTTATTATTCAGCCTACTATTATTTCAGCTGCGGCCCGGCCAGCCTACGTACAATGTGTCCGGGGAACCTGTCCTACTTCTGCACATAATAACAAGGCTGGACAGATGTAATAAGAGGTTGCTTAGAAATTCTCTTTATTATGTCTGAAGAAGGTATAGAAACGTCAACGTGATGAGACCTCAGATTGCAAGAAGTTAGAGTAGTGCAAGTTTGGTGCTCCGGGAACTCCAGGAAAAAGTCCCGAGACCTTGAGCACTTTCAGTTTTCTGTTACTCTTGTGAAGTCTTCAAACGCTGCTTCATGTCGGCCCGTTTTCCGTTTGGAACGTTTCCCCTTCTCCTCCCACCAATGGGCAGCCGATACTTAAGCTCTGCAGACCTCAGCACTAATAAATTGCATACCTTACTAACTTGTGGGAGAAACCATCTTTAAAATCCAATTTTTCCTGCTTAATAAGTTATCTTGCTTTAAGTATAAATCCTTAAGAACACTTTCTTCGGAAATAATTCTATTAAAAATGAGACTATCATTATTATATCATTCTAATGAACATGTATTACTATTTGTTTTGTGGAAATCAAAGGTGAAAATCTAAAGACTCTGCTCGTCACAAAAAATGGTTTCTCTGCTTGTAGCACCTTTATTTTTAAGACAACATGGGCTGTTAAGCGTGATTCATACTTTTGCGTCAGACCCACGGCGCAGCTATGTTGTAAGCTGTGTGTAGCACTGCATAGAGGCAGAGCGCAACACGTCATAACCTGAAAACCACGCCCACCGGGGGGGAAAACAATCCAACCGTCTCCATTGACTTTGTGACAAGGTTTATAGTCAGCTAACAAGCCAAGAAACCCAGCAATAAGTTTTTATAAGCTGTCGACCCCAAATAACGAGCGTTAAAACTTAAAAGACACAATAGTGGAAACAGGCAACTTTTCATAATAGTAGGCTACTATTAGTAGAACTGCGCCCACTAGAGTGAAACGTAGTTGGCGATCCACTTTTTACTCCTTAAAGGCTGGGCTTTACGGCTCTAAAGCGTTTGTGATTCTATGCGAATCACAAACGCTGTGATTAGTCTGCTAGAACCCCTCCGTCAGGTAAAAAACTATTCTGTTGCATTTCCTCACTGTAAAAAAAGATTTGTTGGTTAAACTTAAAAAAGTAAGTTACCTGGTTGCCTTAGAATTTTAAGTTAATTCAACTTAAAAATATTAGTTAAATTAAAAAAAAAAGTTGAGTAAAAATTGTTTCAACTAATATTTTTAAGTTAAATTAACATTTTAAAGGAAAACACCACAGTTTTTCGATGTTTTACTATGTTCTTACCTCAACTTGGACGAATGAATACATCGCTATCTTTTTTCAATGTGTGCACTTGATCTTTGTGCAGCGCTTCGTGAATGTGTTGGCATTTGGCCTGGCCCCATTCATTCCTTAAGATTCAAACAGAAATAAATTTAGAAGCCACCAAACACTTCCATGTTTTCCCTATTTAAAGACTGTAACATAAGTAGTTACACGAGTAAGTATGGTAGCACAAAATAAAATGTGCCAATTTTTAAGCGGATAAAAATTGAGAACTATATTATAGCGGAAGAGCACTTTGCTGCCCTTTGACCTCTAGCGCAGTAACATCATCACTCTTAACTCCGGAAGTTTGAGCAAGAGGGGAAGTAGTCAGGAGTGTTGATGTTACTGTGCGCCGAGGTGTTTTTACAGCGCTCATACTAATTTCCACTTGCGTTGTTAAAAACAAAAATGGACCAAGTTGAGGAGTGATATTTAACAACTAAAGCTGCAACGAATGTTGCTGTCTATTTACCGCCATCACTACTGATGCTTCTCCAACAACGTACACAACAGGTTGCTGCTTATTCAGCTTTTACAATGATATTACACCAGTAACATGCCTGTGGACACTTCCAAGGGGGGCTCAAGATGACCTAAAATTTTTCAGAATAAGACAAAACAATCATTTAAATAAGCTAAAGCAACTAAAAATCAAGATATTTCTTAGTGTTTGGTTATTTTTGTAATGAATATATAATCTGTATAGATATACCTAGCTGTAGTATATTGTATTGGGTAGGCTTTGAATTGAAAACGTTGAGAACCCATGTGTTACATCACTCTGGTCCAGAATAAATATATGGGTCACAAGATACATAAGCCTATAGTTAGCAGCTTGACCACCAAAATAGATCATGGCTTGAGTCCAATTCAACCCCAAAAAAGGCCCCTATCGCAATCTCCCTTTAAGGGTGTTTTCACATATAGTTAATTATAAAAGAACCAAAACAAGTTCACATAAAGAGAACCAGAAAAGGAACTAGCTGAATATGTGACCTCAGTCCTTTTGGTGTTTACAATATAGTGGACTCAAAAGAGGACCCAGTTCTTTTTTTGGTCCTCTTCAGAACTGAAGTGATCTCAGACCTTTTCTTGTTCACATCACAACTTCATAAGAAATCAGATCCCAGCTTTCTGTGCAGCAGTTGATTTTGATACAATGTCCAAACGACACACAAAATGGACCGGGACCTTATTGATTTCACATATCAAAAAGAAATCGAACCACAAAAGGACCCAAAAGCGAACCGTACTCAGACCACCTCCTGACGTGGTCTGAGTTCGGTTCACTTCTGGGTCCTTTTAGGGGGGTTCACATATACACCCTGAACTGATCTGAGAGCGTTTGGAGGGGCTCAAACGAACTAGGTGTGAAAACACCCTTACATTTGTCACAAAACCAAACTAATATAAAATGAATAATCCCCATGAGCTTTTGTTTAAACCAAAAGTTACAAGGTGCCCAAGGAGAACTGGGCATCCCGGCTAAGTCTGGTTTCTCACAAGTGGAGAATGAAATGAAGAATCGGACACACCCCTCTTGTACTCATCCCTCTTGAAATGCATTCATAAGAAATAGTGGCTAAAGCTTTCAAGACTAAGAAAGGATGCGAAAGCACTGTAAAAGTCATGAAAACGCATTAGCTTTGCAACATGGAGTAGTTTTATTATGACTTTAATGGGGCTTCGCATCATTTCTTAAAAGCTTTAGTCTCTATTGTAATCGGGGGTGAGTAAATAATGACAGTATGAAACATTTTATTAGATCTGATCCTTTAAATCTATTTGAATTTGAATTTATGACTTGAAGTGTAAACACTTTGCATGCCCCCTTTAAAGCTGTGTTTACTGGGACTGCTCTTGTAAAATACTCTGTCTGGTTTCATTTTGAATCTCAAAGTTGCAAGCACCCCCAGCAAATTCAGGTGATTTCCCATTCCCAAACCCTCAGACTACAACGGAAAAATGAACGACGTCTGCGCATCCACCCGCGCACACATGTTCCATCTCAGCCCAGTCTATAGTCTTACTTAACCAGGTATCATGTTACCGTGTTCCCCGATCTTAATTGCAGACATCTGTTTTCTAGTCTCAAGTTAAAACGATTTGTTTATCAGCATTTATCAAGAACCTTGCAGCGTTGTGGCAGACCTAATCTTGTTTAGTTTAAAATATTTCTGTTTGTCTTATAGAGGTTGTTGTTTTACATTTGATTGAATCATCCCCCTTCATTTTCTCCAAGCCTTCATTCCATTGAAATACTTTTGTGAACTGGGTGGAAAAGAGGGACTGGAAGTTCAGATCCTGCTGTAATAAACACAGGAAGTCGACGTCTAAATTACAAACAGCTGGGCTCGCCCCATGTTAGCACATCACTCCGGTCCAGTATAAATATAGTCACAAGATACAGAAACCTATTGTTAGCAGCTTGACCACCAAAATAGAGCCTGGCTTGAGTCCTGAGCGCTGTTCAAAGCAAGAATGAGATGGGCACAATAAAATACGGACTTTGCCACAGTTCTGCATCTGTTTTTGCTTTGTAACTTGCCCTACATTTTCCAAAAATGAAAAGTGAAATAAAGAGTTTGTTGAAACTAAGTAAACCATCATGACCTATTAAGTTTTGTATTTTACCTATTTAAAACACAGGAAGTTTTTGCATAACTTTCAAAAGTCTTGCTAACATGATGTAAGGGGGTTGCCTGGGCATAGATGTTCTGAGTGGTTTTAGGGCAGTGCTTTGTGGTTACTAAGGTGTTTTGAGGTGGCTGCTAGGGTGCTATGGATGGTTACTACATAGTATAAGTCAAAGAGACCACCGTGTTAGGTTCAGTGTTGGGTGTAACTAGTTACTAAGTAATTAGTTACTGTAATTAAATTACTTTTCCCTTGAAAAAGTAAAGTAAGGGATTACTCTTATTTTTCTTGTAATCTAATTACAGTTACTTCTGATGTAACTAAATACTGTGTATGGACTTTAAAACAATTAAGTTTACAATTCTGACTATTAACTGGTTGATTATTAGCATTAAAATTAATGAGATGCTGGCTGTTTATTAACACTTAATAGCACATATTAATGCCTGATTCTGCAAAACCTTATTCTATATCCTTAACCCTCCCATTTCTACCAATACTAAAAAGTAACAACTTCTTTAGTATTAATAAGCAGTAGTTGGAGTATATTGAGGCAAAAGTAGTTAATAGTTAGTTAAAGCTGCGGTCGGCAACTTGTTTTATCATATTTTTTGATCATATTCACTGAAACCAACACTATGCTCCGATAGAACAACATCAACTAGACTGTTTAAGAAAAAACCCCGCGCTTCTAGCTCCACCTGGAGCCTGTTATTTGTTTTGCAAAAATCCACCGCTCCCGGTTCATTTGGTCCAATCAGCCCAGGCTGGTTCATTTGGTCCAATCAGCGCAGGGCTGTGTAAAATCTGCCTGTCAATCACAGTACCTGCATGCGCCACAGATCCCCATCCCCCTCGCGCGCGTTACAATATCACGTGCATCCGCCTGAATTCATAGTTGTTTTGGTTTGAACAGCGTTATGGCGGAGAGAAATTACAGTAACAAAATTCCGATTTCGCGGTTAACAACTAGAGCTAGGAAAACAACCAATGAAAACAAGGAAACAAAGATAGAAAGCGACTGTGGCCGTATTAAAACTAGGATCAATATCGGACCGGCATTTGAAAGGAATCTACGAGATTTCAAGCTGGATGCAGAGCTTGCCACATTTCTTCTCAACAGGTAATTGTGCTTTATCAACCATTGATTGTATTTCGGGGTGTTATGTAAGTAATCTAAGTATTCTTGCTAAGTATGCGTTCACAATAATACTTTTGCACACGCGCTGACGAGAACGTGCTCTGAGGGAGGTTGCTCGGAGGTAGTGGGGGAGGGACATGAAATTGTAAACATTTGGAAACTGCTCAATCCTCCAGAGTTGCCGACGGCAGCTTTAATAGAGAGAATTCTACCCTAAAGTGGGACCAGAATAATTGATGGACTTTTATACAGTATATTATTTCTTTGAGCCATTTCAAGCCTCTCCTTGTGTCATGTACTAAATAGGATTTAGAAAGTAATTAGTAATAAGTAATTAAATACTTTTTGGAGAGAGTATTTTGTAAAGTAATCTAATTACATGATTGAAGATGTAATTAGTAACTAGTAATTCATTTTTTTTTTTTGAGTAACTTACCCAACACTGGTTAGGTTGCAGATGCGACTACAGCTAATGCCACGGTCACACTATTTCAGTGGAGGACGGTGACTTCTTTTTTCGAGAGCGCACGATGCGAAGTTCGTCACAACATGTGTTATTGTAGCCCGTCATGTGTGTGGTTTGTAATTTCAAAATATGTGTTTGGCGCGTCGAGCAAACCTGTGTGCATCACGTGTCTTGTCAAAATAAGTGCCTGCTGCAGACGCGTCTAAAGGGTTTATGATAAAATAGACGCTCGCGTTTGCCAGATATTCGCATAATCTCATGTGTAATCAGAGTTTACTGTTAAGGGAGTGTCTTGCGTGTATTTTGTGAACGTGAGTGTCTCTTTTATCATAAACGGTTTTGATGCGTGTGCAGCAGGCACTTATTTTGACAAAACACGTGATGCATATGGTTCACATGACGCAACAAACACATATTTTGAAAACACGAGCAACACACATGACACATATTTTGACTTTGCACCCCTCGGAAGAGCAGTCACGAGCCGCTACTGCCCTATTCGTACAGTATATGGGCAGCAACCGGATGTGCTTGCACCATTATTATTGCTTTTATTAGGCTATTGTACATAATAGGTTTGTGTGATCCTGAAGTCAAAGTTCACCAAAATTGAATATTGTTTTTTGCATAAGCTTAAAGCTTACGTTTTTGGTCTGCTATATTCTTGTGTGTAAGAATGGAAGTCAACAAAAAGTCTAGTGTGACTGTGGCATAATGCAGACTGACATAAACCAACTGTTTTTTTCAAGTCAACTATAAACTATTGAATATAACCTATAACTAAACTATTAGTTACATTTTTCAAACTTTTCTTTAGGTTCTAGAAACCTTCTGTCTTATGTTTCAGATGTTTGCATAGTTCTGTATCACAAAGAGACATCATATGGCGCTTTTCCATTGCATAGTACCCCACGGTTTAGTTTAGTTTGGGTCAGGTCAGCTCACCCCACTTTGGCGTGGTTAGCCTTTCCATCGAGTTTAGTATCACTTCGCAGTGGGAGGGATTATAGGCGTGTCGTTATATTTGCGCTGCCTACTGCTGTGACATCATACAAGTGAGAGCGTCGTTGTACATTCACATACATTTATTTATTTCTCAGTCCGCCACAAAATTAAAATTGACCACCACAAATATATGTTTACACATCGCGTTTATCACTACCTCTGTCTCACACAACAGTTTCTGTTCAAACACCGTGGCGTCAGTCGACGGCACTCCATTAAGCCTCATTTAAGTTGCATATACACATAGAATGCTAACGTGCTCGTCACGAATGTTCAGCCACAAACTGCAAGTCTGGAAAAAACTGTAATAGTGTCCCTGATTCTCAACCTGTGGATGTTTTTCATCGCTAAAAGGGAGTTTATAGCAGAGCACAGATGACAATATGTTTGCTTGAGACAGCGCAAGCTAGCACTGAGGTAAAGCTAATCTTTTACATTATAGTGATTACGTTGGTAGTGGTGATTCTCTCAGACCAATCAGTGATCTACAGTGTTTTCGCGTCACTTTGGATATCAGCTAGGGTCGCTTGGAACCCCAACCGAGGTGGTACGAAAAAAAGTACTACGTACTGCACCCAGTGGAAAAGCTCCCAAAAGTAAGCTGACCCGACCCAAACCATTCCGTGGGGCACTATGCAACGGAAAAGCGCCAATAGAATATCATCACCAGATCCTTCCAAAATACTAGTGCATTCCCATGTCTTGTGTTGGTTTTCAATACTTAATGATCTTGTTTGGGATAACAGATGTGTTAGGATCAAAAAGACTGGAATTAACAGTGACTGGGAGGACTAACATGTGCCAGATGGCTGATCTGGGCACTGTGTTTGTTGTTATCCAGACATATCCTTTGTTTTGTCTCTCGCTGGGAATGCTGTTACTGTACACACTAGGAAATAAAAACGGCATGTTTCTAAAACAGACAGTTTCAATGTTTCAGGTTTCATAGGAAGTGCAGACGTTACAGCATTTACAGTGTAAAAAGGTTTTTACGTGTTACGTTTATTTTGTTGGAGCTTTGGCCTCGCACACTGTGGTCCGTTGACTTCTTTTTTGAGGGCGCACGATGCGAAGCTCATCAAAACATGTATTTAGCCCATCATGTGTGTGGCGTCATGTGAACATATGTGTTCAGCGCATCATGTGAACCTACGTGCATCACGCGTCATTTCAAAATACATGCCTGCTGCAGACGTGACAACGTATGCGCGTGCATCTTGGCAACGGAAGTATGGTAAGAATCAGCAGTGAAGCAACACAGACAGAGAAAGTTATTTTAAAAAGTTGACTTATCAACTTTTTCAACACAGCTACCAGATCCGTGTACTATAGTGAATAGAAGACGTTAGCAGATGGCCAAATACAAAGTGGCCAGATACATATATACGCATATTAGTATATTATATTAGTGCAACCAAACGCAACAACCAGACATTTTGACCGTTTTGATAAACTTTCTGAGTTGCTAACACATTAGAAACACTGGGGACTTCCGTTGCCAAGATGTGCGTGCAGGCTATTTGATCACGTGGGCTGTAAAAGAGTCTATACTGTATACAATATTACAATAATACCATGGTTTTACCTATAGTAGATGTCCAAAAAAATCATACAAAATGAAATAAACGTAACCTTCATCAAATATAAAGTTTTAAAATTGTATAGCCCTGTATGCAACTATTGCATTACACACAGGCCAGACATGTTTCCTAGTGTGTTTAAAGAGGCCAAGCGCATGTCGGCTGGATCTAACAATGAGATTCCTTCCAAGTGTCTGGAGTGGATTCAGATGTCTAGAAAGCTTCATGCTCTTAGTTCTCGCTCATCTGTTTCTGCAGACACTAGGTTGTTTTAGCTTATCCTTATTTGTTAATCTCATTCATAAAGATTGACCAAGTCCCAGTGTGACCAGTGTGTTTGTGGAGTGTCCAGTGTTTTGTGAAGTCAACAGCCATCTCTTTCTTTTTCACAGTGAATTTCACACACAAACAAACACAGCTTCTCTCTCGATTAAACTCCAACTGGTCACACTGTGCGTTTACAAGTGCTTTATCACAATACCCAGTCCATAATACTATACTAAAGCCAAAAGGTTCCTATAGCAACCCTGACAGGCTTGTTTAGAGTCTCCCTGGTTCTCCCTTTCGGCAGCTGTAGGTCATCAGAGACCCCTAAAATTCACATTTTACCGACCCACCTCCCCTTTTCAAACACCCCTTATCCGACAACGCGGATTCCAAATATTGACCTTACATCAAGAGCGCTGCCCAGACCCCAAAGCATAGTGTATCAAGGGATGATTTTGCGGGTTGTATTTATGGCCGCCCTGTGCTGAATGGTTCCTCATGGCAGCAGGTTATATGCATGACAGGACCCGGCTTGAAATTCTTTTCTTTCTTTTTTCACTTTCTGGGAGTCATGCTGCTTGTACTTTTTTCTGCAGGCAGGACATCGTCATCTGGAAACATTTATTCTTTGATTCACAAAGGCCTCCGTTGCATTTATGCCGTCGCGAAAAATGTCTGCGTTGAAACGCCAGCAACATAATCGATTGCTTTCATTTATAGATGTCTGACACCAGCAGAGATGATCAAAATTTGTTTATGTTAAAGTTATGCAATGTTCCTTTAATGCCGGGCTTAAACCTGACATGCTGTGAGGATTTTAATGGGAAGAAATACGTCGGCCCATGTGGTAATAATGTTCGAATCGTGCTTGCTGTATAATATGTTTAGAGTCTAGTTATATGTGGTTTGTATCATCTTGCATTAGTTGGATGGATTTAAAGTCGCCGTGCCTGACTTGAATTACCCACAACCACCTCGACTCCTAACATCACAAGAGCCATTGAAAGTATACAGAATTACTATTCGTAAAGATCGTATTACTTTTTTGCAGTTGTGTTTGGTGATTCTGGTGATTTAGAAATGACACACTGCCCCTTTAAATGTGTTTTCTGATGTAAACGCACACGTATTGTATGTTTGTAGTGGAGGGACACTTTCCTTTTTTTTTAAATGCTTATTTTCCAGCTCCCCTAGAGTTAAACATTTGATTTTTACCATTTTGGAATCCATTCAGCTGATTTTCGGGTTTGGCGCTAGCACTTTTAGCATAGCTTAGCATAATTCATTGAATCTGATTAGACCATTAGCATCGCGCTAAAAAATAATCAAAGATTTTTTTCCTATTTAAAACTTGACTCTTCTGTAGTTAGATTGTGTACTAAGACCGATGGAAAATTAAAAGTTGCGATTTTCTAGGCAGATATGGTTAGGAACTATACTCTCATTCTGACATAATAATTTCATTTCTACATTGTAGACAACAGGATGAAATCAGAACAACCTATTGATCAAATTTATCTGTATATTCTTTGCAGATCGGAGGGTTCTAAAACATCCGTTTCATTCATCAACAAACAGGACAGAGAGTATAACACGTCTGACCCAGCACCGCCTCGCTGTTGCTTAGATGCAGAACAAGATCGGCGTTCTCCGACGGGACGTGCAGAAACTCTTCCTGACACCAGTAAGCTAAATATTGACATTATCCAACCTTTTCGACCTTCTTTTCACAAACAACATGTAAACAGTTAACATTCGCATTTCCTAAATCATTTCCTAAATCATTCCTTCCATGGCATTAATTAGGGAATGTTATATAAACACACACTTATATACACAATATATAAAAACATATGCCTTTAGTGGAGGAGCAGCTCTTCCGTTCAGTGGAGGGTCAGGCAGCGTCTGATGAAGAGGAGGAGAGATGGACCGGAGAACAGCAGAGACAAGTAGATGAGGTGAAGAGAATTCTCACCAGGCTGTCCTGCTGTGGAGACAGGTGCTGACCATATTATTAACCATATTAGTCAATGGAAAATATGAAAACAGTCTTTACTAATATACTTATTCACATGGTTTTGGTGCATCAGGTGTGATGAGAAAGCAGTGAAGAAGCTGTTGTCACATTTTGGAGACTCCAAGACGGAAGAGAGTCAGTCAGCTGTACTAGATCTGCTGGAGAAGGTCACACGGCTTAATAAACAGTTGGAGCTGAAGGAAAGTCAAGCCAGAAGGCCAGAGATGAACACAGAAGACCAGGTATGGCACATAGAGACAACATAGCTTTGGAGAAATAATTACCCCCAGCTCGGAAATCTCTACTGATGCATGTTTATGCTTCAGTTGTTAAATATGCTGTTAAATATGGTTTAGCTGGTGTAATTTGCAAATTTGTGCATTATAGTAGAACTTTAATAAAATACTTTTATACTTGATTTAATGCTTAGTTGCATGATTTAATGCTATGAGTTGCAGCAAAAAATTCAAAACCATTACAAATAAATATTTAAAATAAAAAATTATAATTAAATTAAAGAAGTAAAACTAAGCATGGGTGTTTTGGGAATAATGTTTAATAAACCAATGAGAGTCTCATCTCTCATCCCCTTTAAAAGCCAGTTGGCACAGTTTGTAAGTGGAAAAACTGTAAGCAGTGGAAGAAGGCCAGTGTTTTGAAAAATATTACTTAAAAATGGTTCTCATCTCACCATATCCAAAGGTACAAAGACATCAAATACAATAAATCCATGGGGTAGCATTTAAAAAAGCCAGCCTTTTTTGTAAAGTTGCATTTTCAAACTAGCATTTTTTGTGATTTTCACAAAAGTTTCACAAAATGCCTTCCAGGAAAGTTTTCTTCTAAAAATATATAAACATGCAAGAATGAACAATGAAGACCCTCTGCTTTCAAAGAAACAATAAACAAACAAACAAAACACAGAAAAAAAAACGTTTCATCCTATCTATATATGAAGAGTTTCGTTGCAAAACGAGATAACCACCATTTTTTTTAATTGTTCAGAAATCTAGTTTTTTGGTTGTGCATTCCAATTAATTTCAATGCAACTGCAGTTGGTTTGTTTTGATTTAAACCTTCATAACTTAAAAAAAATACAGCCAAGTAGCACCAAAAAACTAAATAATAACATGATAACATAATAATAAACATGTTTTGACAAAAATGTTAAAAAATGGATTTATCTCATTTTGCAACGAAACTCTTCATATTTTTTTTCTCTCCTTACAATATGGGTATTTTTCTTTAAAAATAATTTGTTTTAGCAAAAAGCTGAAATAATTTCTTTTTTGTGAAGGAATATTGTTAGAGCTCAGATTCAGAACGATTATCAAATTTACAAAGAGTTTAAAATTAGTAAATAACTTTTTGCTTCAGTATTTTTTTTATATAAATTTGGTAAGTCGCGGTATTACAGATTAACATTAAAATTCACCAGGAACACTTTTTTATGCAAATGTTTGCTCTTAATTGACGAGATAACTCGTCAGTGGCGGGGAAAGAGTTGAAAGCCAAAAAATCAACTTACCAGGCTACAGGTGAAGCAGCTCTTTACCCTTCTAAAGTGCTGTAAACTGTACTATTTATGTCCAAGAGACTCAATAATAATCTTTTACATTTTAAATCTTTCATTTTTTATATTTAAAGTTTGTGTACTACTACGCAAGTGCGTTGTCGTCCTGATTATAGGCGCATATTACTAACATGCTTTTAAAATAAACTTTTCTTTTTTTAAATTGAACACAATGTTAAAATATTTATTGTTTACAATAACTATTTAAAGGAACAGTATGTAGGATTGTGGCCAAAACTGGTATTGCAATAACAAAACATGTGGCTAAAACTGGTACTGCAATCACCCAACTGGTGGCCAATACACAACATGTCAACATAAACATCAGTTGAGGGCTGCAACTCCACTTTTTAAATGACAATATCCTGGCCAGACCACTGTTGTCAGTAATATAAGTATTTGAAATGAAAATGATTTCTTAATGTCTAGTGACAGATCAGGGCCATTTTATGATTAATTGATATAAATTTCTTACATACTGTTCCTTTAACTAGACGTTTTTATATGCAAGGGTGCAAGTTTCCAGGTAAAAATAAAGTATACTGTACTTGAGTGTACTAAAAATCGACTTAAATACCAGCAAGTGCACTTGTAAAGATGCAATTTGTATTATCTGCGCCGCTAGATGGCGCCAGATCAAATCAATAACAATGACGTAGATTAATGACGCTCTGAAGCAGCGTGGACTGATGGGATTTGTTGTCTTTAACTCAAACGCTGATGGCCATCAATCAGACGGGAATGAGAAATCATGTTACAAAGTAATCAAGTTTTATAAATGTTGTGTTTGATGACATCGTTTTTTTTTCATTATGTAAGGTTTCATGTAATGTTCAAAACGCAATTGTTAGTTGTTAGTCATACATATAAGTCCAATACGATGGTTTGTTAAAACAGCACAGAATTAAGTGTTCAGATGAACAAACTTACCATAAAAAAGCAAGTGGCCCGACAGACGCTATTACTTCCGCATTTGTCCACGACACTGTTGTCATGTGGTTTTTACGTCAGTAAAGGGTAACGTAGATATCCACGTCATTTACAGGCGACTTCACTGCCCCGTGTCACTGTTTAGAATGGCAATTTTCTCATAATTTACAAGTAGTTGAAAACATTATAGATATTGTTAGTAATCAGCTGGACAAAATATATAACACCGGACTAGTGGTTTTTGGATATTTTACTGCAAATATCTTACAAATTGTACCTTTAATGCATTGTTATTTTTGTACTAAATAAAGTGTAAAAGTTATACACTTAAAATATACTAATAAAAGTTCTACTTCAGTTGTACCTTAGTGCACTTGAAAAAAGTATACTAAATACCAATTATACTGTATTGAAATAAACTGTGTCTCTAATTTGCACACTTTGGTACACATGTTTTGAATTTTATCTTTAGAAGTACTAAAGACACATTTTTTTGTATATTTAGTACAAAATAAGTGAATGAAAATAGTACATTTATTCTAAGTGTACTCAAATAAAGTGTATTTTTTCACCTGGGTTTACCCAAATAAACTAGCTGTTGCTCCTGTTTACGTCACCCCATTACATCACCAGACCAGTTTTGTCTTCAACCGTCACAGTTTCTTTCGGGTGCAAGAGTGTAAAATTAGATTACAAGGCACTTGCCCACTGAGTGCTTGTTATAAGACTGAAAAGCTTCAAAGAGAAGCCACAGTGAGTGGAATTGATCTCACTCTCCCGCCCAGACGACCACTGACAGCATGTGTGTGCCTATGTGAACAGCCAATCAGCTGTCTTCTCCTGAGATAACCACAGGAATCAACCAACAGCCCTCACACAACTACATGTCCAAGTAGTTCATAAAGAGAACAGCTCAACGATAGCTACAATGCACCATACGTGAACTGTGCAGACATATGCAGGGCTGCCATCTCACAGTGTTTTACAGTTTTTCTTGATTGATTTAGCTCAATTCTCTGAACAATTAGGCCCTGTTTACATTAAAGGTGCAGTGTGTAATTTTAAGAAGAATCTCTTGACAGAAATGCAAAATAATATACAAAACTAAATTATTAGGGGTGTGTAAAGACCTTTCATAATGAACCGTTCTGTGTTTATTGCCTTAGAATGAGACGTTTTATCTACATACACAGAGGGTCCCCTTACATGGAAGCCGCCATTTTGTGCAGCCACGTTTCAACAGAAGCCCTTAACGGACAAACTTTTTTACTAAGTTGTCTCCAACGATGACATGTTTGTCCGGTGGCAGCTACCGTAGCTTCTCTATGTGTTTCAAAAGCAGGAGGTGAGCAGTGGACTGAGCCATTGGTTGCAACTCACAACCTCACCACTAGATGCCGCTAAAATGTACACTGCACCTTTAATGCATTTATGTTTTAAAATACATACATTACTGTTTACGCCTTTCATTTAGACTACTCCAGCATTTTCGACCCTCATAAACGGAGTCGTTCATAAACGCTGCAGACCCTGTTTAGGAGTCAACTCCGGGGTTGCGCTGCATTATAGACGAACATAGATGGATGTAAACAAACAGCTGGTTTTAATGCAACAGCGCATCATTTTTAAAGTGAAACAGATTTTATTGAGTTAAATGGAGGTTTGCAACTGAGGTTTTGCCCAAAATTCTAAACATAGTGCAACCAACTATTATAAATGCTATATCAAACTGTTTTTGTTATTGTGCAAACTAGACAATTGTACTTACTATTTGCACACATCCCAAAACACTTGCAATTTGCTTAAATCAATAAAAAAATTCTAATCTGATGGGAACAAGAAATGCACATCGCTTGTTGATCCAAAACTGATGAGTTAATGATCATATTATGTATGTTCATGTTTATATTCTTTTTCTGTGTACAGTATTAACTCTTCTCAACAAATATCCAATTTCTATTAAACCTTAATTTGACTGTCATAGTAAAAAAAAACGAAACATTTTGACTAGTGTGGCTCACACAATGACAAAAATACTTTCCATTTTGGTGGCCCTGACCAAATTACTCCAAAAACTTGGTTTTGAGCATGAATAAAATGTTTTGGGTGATTAACGTCATTTTGTAGACATGTAATAAAGTTCTTAAGTTTCAGCAAACAGTTGGGACATTTGCCCTTACAGTTAAGAGAATGTTAAGACCATGTGCCAAAACAAATGAGAAACTGTAAAAGTGCCACACACATATTCGTGGAAAAATGTCTGAACTTTCTGGGCATGACCTGTTCAGAGGTAGACATCAGGCGAGTGCGTGCACCAGATGTGGAATTGTGACACATGGTCAGACAGGCCAAAAACATAAGCACATCTGAACTATTCCTGTCTGAGAAATTATCCGTCTCTGTTGAATTGTGGGCTATCGGCACATCTGGCAAAAATTCTCCTAACCTGAAATTCTTTGTGTGTTGGAAAAAGGCTTCGGAACATAGTGTTTACATATGCACAAGGTCAGTGGTAAGTGCTGTGTGTGTGTGTCTCCAGATGAGGGACTCCCTGGTCCAGGAGCTTCAACAGAAGGCGGAAGAGACCGAGCTGCTTCACCTTGAGCTGCAGATGCTGGAAACGGAGCGGGTACGACTGTCTCTGGTGGAGGAGAAACTAATGGATGTGCTTCAACTTCTGCAGCAGCTACGAGAACTGGTCAGTCTGCCGAAAAAAGCTGTCCAGAGGGACACCAAAATATAAAATCTTGGGGTTGAGGCAAGATTTAACCAACCACCCAGACATTACCTAGAACTAGAAATCACTCTGAACACTATAATAAGCACACATAAAACGAAATGCTGGTAAACTCTGCATGGGGAAGTGCCTCATTACATATAAAAACTGAAAAGATCTAGTTATTGTTATTATTGAAACATGTTCAATGTTTTTGTTGTAGAATGTCTCCAGAAGATCTTTGGGAAAGATTTTACTCAGCACATTGGAGTCCTGCAGTGATCCACAACATGGTGAGAGCCACGATTAACTTTAGCCTTGCTCTTATAAAACCATTCCCTGGCAAGCAATGAAAATGTGGCAGGAGGATTAGGGATACAGTAGGGTCTAAAGATCTAAGACCACAGTGATTGTTCCCTGGAACTTTATATTAAAGGGATAGTTCACCCAAAAATGAAAATAATGTCATTAATGACTCACCCTCATGTCGTTCCAAACTCGTAAGACCTCCGTTCATCTTCGGAAACCCAGTTTAAGATGTTTTATATTTATTCCGAGAGCTTGTTGACTGTTCATTGAAAATCTATGTACGGTATACTATCCATGTCCAGAAAGCTAATAAAACATCATCAAAGTAGTCCATGTGACATCAGTGGGTCAGTTAAAATGTGTTGAAGCATCGAAAATACATTTTGGTCCAAAAAAAAAAAAATTATGAATTTATTCAGCATTGTCTTCTCTTCCGCGTCTGTTGTGAAGCGCTGTGAAGACTAAAGTCACGTGACTGCAGTGATGCGGATGATGTGTTATCCTTAGACATGTTTGCAAAGTTTTTTTTTTAAACTTACAGCGTGCGTCTCCCTCAGACTGTAAACAAAGCCCGGGCACACAAAAAAAAACAGCTGGGGGGCACCAGATAACACGTCAGCAGCGTCGGAAGAGAAGACAATGCTGAATAAAGTCATAATTGTTGTTATTTTTGGACTAAAATGTATTTTCGAGCCTTCAACACTTTCTAACTGACCCACTGATGTCACATTGACTACTTTGATGATGTTTTTATTACCTTTCTGGACATGGACAGTATACCGTACATAGATTTTCAATGAACGGACTAAATATAAAACATCTTAAACTGTGTTCCGAAGATGAACGGAAGTCTTACGAGTAAATTGGAACGACATGAGGGTGAGTCATTAATGACCTTATTTTCATTTTTGGGTGAACTGGCCCTTTAAAACAAAATTGTGCCGTCTATAATGCAATGTAACTCATGAAATACTTTTTCAAATGCTTTACATATTCTGATTAACTTTTTAAATTGTTATTCTAATAATATAAATTTCATTAATGAATTAGAATGCATAATAGCACCATTTAATGAAGTTTCTAGCTTCAGATTGACTAACAATTATCTCTTGTGTCTGATTTACAGGGAAAGCGCATATCTTAGAGGTGCTCAATGCTCTTTGTCATGAGTTGGCTGCATGTGAGGTCCTCTCTGGTGGTGAGGCTTTAGAAAGTGCACAGAGTCATCAGTCTCTCACCAACTCACTGCTCATCTCCTGCTAGGCACTACTGACACCTAGTGGTCAAAAGATGCTATGGCAACTTTTAAAGGACCTAAAAGCCATGTAAATGGCCCTTGGAATATGGGATTTCTTTGTAAATTTGTTTTGATTTTACAATAATCACTTCCTCATTAAGCTCTTTATCATTTAAATGAAATGTGTCTCATTTAGAGTAAGCTAGTTTATCGTTGTAAAATACGAGTAAGAGATTGTGAGTCAGTATTTTAGTGTAATAAATGCATTTTGCCACATGCAAATGGGAAACATGTATGATATGTATAGCTCAATAAAATGTTCAATATTATAATTCAAGAAAAGCATCTATATTGGATACATTATGAGTAACTTGCGAAAATAAAGCTTTCTTAATAATATCTCAAATACAGGCTGACTAACTGTGAAGAACTGAATTTATGTACCTTTAATTGTTTCAACGTACTAAAACATTTTTTGCAATTGTATACAGTACACAGAGCTTGTTTCTCATTGTCAAACTCTCAGCCTCTTTCACTTTGAGTAAACTGTGTTGCTAACATCAAGATACATGATTACATTTTGACTTTTGTTCTGAATTAATTAAACATTTTGATTACACAGTATTTTTCTAATTAAACCCCATTATATTCTGTCTGAAGCGCTCATGCTTCTAGTATGCAAAAAAGACACAACGCATCTGAATCATTTCATACAATGATTTATACACACTTGTTTTTCAAACATACATAGACACATTTCAGTTTTTCTTTTGTTGTTTTGGTTTCAAAACATCTAAAAAGTTTTTCAGTATTTTTTGCTTTAAATAACGCTGAAAAATTAACAAATCTACAGCTTAAATCAATATAAAAAGGTTGAGAAAAACATGCAAGGTAGTGCATCACAATCCCTTCATCTGCGATTTGACAGAAGGCATATCTTGTATGGTGACACAGAGAACAACAGGTAAAATGAGAATATAGTTGTGTGCTATAATTAATATTAAAACTAAAAACTTTGTCCTCTTAAGTATTTAAGTTGTGCAAAACGCATTTATTAAAGATAAGTTTATATGACACAGACTGCAGAATACTGTATGCCAGAAGATACATCTAACTCCTCAATGTAAGATCTCAAATGTTCCTCTGGCTCTTGTGTGTACAGTACAGACGAATGTAGTTTTTGACTACTACAGTTACCATCAAGCCATATCATTATTTTACAATGAGTAAATGATGCATTTCTTTTACATAGGAGGCCTCAGAAACTGCCTGATATTTTAAATCATTTTTATGACTACATTTTTAAAACACTCAGTTAAGTGACTTGTTACAGTTTTGTTTTGAGAACCACAACATGTTTTGTACGGTATGACTGTATAAATGAAAGTGAATTATGTTGCGTTTCGATTATTCACTTAGCATTTGATGCTTTTATCTTACACCAGATCTTACACCAGTACCACACTAAGGTCTGGTAATATGCAATTACTACAAGCAAACAGACGAGCTTACTGCCAATTACTCCCCTAAAACAAAAATACTCACACTCACACCTATTTACAGCAACATGTGCTACTATTTTTTACATAACAGCCCTAATAAAAGAAATAAAATAAAAAGAAAGGAAAAACTGGATTGGACCAAATGCAACGTTAAAACTATGTGACCCCCTATGCCAATCCTAAAACAATTGAACCAAGTTCAAAGAATTTAAAATGGTTCAATAGGTCAGTATAATGTTTACAGTAGTGCCTTACTTTACACTTTAGTGTTTTATAAAGAAAAATCAACGCTTTCTTTTGTTTCATACCAGTAAGAGGGTTATAATGTAGAGAAAAAATAGGGGTTCATGAGGGTGAGACTGCTTTCTTTTGCCATTTCTCTCTCTCTCTCTCTCTGTTACCCTTCCTTCAAAGGTTGAGCAGCCTGCTTAGCAACCAAAAGTCTCCTGGGATGCGTAAACCATGTAGAGAAAGCCATCTTCATCTCGCTCTTGCTCGTAGATCTCAGAAATAGGAGTGGACACGCTGACCATGCTGTGCTGATTAACAAGAAGGAAAAAGGCTTGGGTGGGGTTCAGCTGCAGTCTACGCCTACAAAAAGAGAACCAAAATGCTAAAATTATATTGACACAAATAAACATGAAACCATGTGCAAACGTAAGCCTTAGTCACTTCTGTGTTACTAAATGCTATACCAAAATAAACTAAAAAAGTGTTTTTGAAGCGCCTGAAAGTCAAAATAATTAAAATTACTGTAACCAGGGCTCCAGGCTAACTTCATTCACTAGGAGCACAGTGGCCCCAACTGAAAATTTTAGGGGCGCAACCAGAAAATTTAGGGGCACACACCGTAAATTAACATGCTAAAAAAATATTCACATTTCTACTGTATTATTAATAAATACTTTGATGATAAATGCAGAAAGTACAATGTGCTGTTTCAAACTCAGTGTCACATCACAAAAAAATAAGGTAAAATTTACTGGTTGCACATGTGCGACGATGTAAAATTCAGTGGCACACTCTCAAATTTTGGTGGCAGTCTGGAGCCCTGGTAACAACCACTTAGCAATTCTAGCTTAGCAGGATGTCTTTATCAAAATGCAGAAGTCCTTTCAAAGGGTAAAGTTTAAATAAACTCTCTTTTTAATTATACTACTTACCAGATTAAAGTAAAAAAGAGGGCTGGGTATCGATTCAGATGTTCCAGATCAATTCAATTTCGACTTACAAGCTATCAAATTTATTCGATTCTCGATTCAATTTTCGATTCCGGTTCTCGGGTTGGTTTTTATACTCGATTCAACTAAATGAATATAGATTTAATACAAATACTATATTAATAAAAAAAGAACAGTGAACAGCAGTTTACAAGTGGGTAACTAATAAAAAGAAATTAAAAGCCACAACACTATCGTCGTCGTCTTGCTTGTGAAATCTAAAATGCTTCCATACCTCTGACTTTTTATGTGAATGTGGCATCAAGGTCGAGGAAGCACCTGAAACCACCATTTTAAGCACTGAATAAATGAATGACAGGCTCGCCTCTCCCTCCTTGGTAACATCGTGCAAGGCAAAAAAGAGGGTGATTAGATTAACGTTAATCTTACGTTCAATGTTTGTGGAAATAAATATGAAAGAAAAATCGATTCTGCTCTTTGACAATCGATTTTGAATCAACCACGTAAAAAAAAAATTAATCGAAAAATTAAAAAATTTGCCCAGCCCTAGTAAAAAATATAATTAAAAACATTTATATCCTATTTTATTATAGTTTTAAAATCACTAATCTGCTTTACACATATTCCTTTAACTTCATGAGGTACCAAATGGATCTTTTCATTTAAAAAAAAATCAACCTGTAAACACAAATTTATGCTTGTCCACAAAATTTGCATTGATGTCTAGACCCCTAGTTCAAAGCTTTTAAACATTTGCATTAATGCATTTGTCAGACGGTTTTTAACGAAATCGACTTGCAGCGCATTATCAATGTATGCAATTTATTATGCATGTTACCTGAGATCGAACCCAGTGTGAAACAGTTTTGTAAAGATTTCAACCTATAAAGACCTTTAAAGATCAGATAAATATAAAAATAATTGTACCAATCATCTGAACTATAAATAATAAAGCAGTCATGACACAAAGCCAAGGATGCAAGAAAGCATGCTAGCTAGGCAGCCAGTCGATCATCTGACTGAGTCCGTGTTAAAATACCTAGAATTATCAAAGAGCTACAACTTTCCTTTTAAAGTTTGAGTTAGTAAAGAATCTGTGAAGAAATAACACCAGTGAAAATATGGGTGTTGTGCAATGACAATAGTTGTATAAATGCATTCATAGAAATCCATGCGGATAACATAATCAGCATAGACTCATAACTGGCACATCTTTGCAGTCACTTCCCCAACTTAAACAAACATTATAACGCATGCAATTTACTATTCAGAATGACTTTTACATTGAAAAAACATATTAATGACATCATATTGCAGTAAGGCAAAAATACACCCTGTAGAGCAAATATATTTAATATACTTGTTGACACATCAGTGTTAAAACTGAATAGTGGCTTTGGATTTAAAGTTATGAAGTCTACGCCTGATTATCTTCACCAGCTCACTCATGTTAACATGGTCAGGAACAAGGAACTTAGTCTTGTCCAGGACAGGAAGCTGCTTTTCCCCCTTATACCTCTCGATGATAACCTAGGGGGAAATAAATGCTACAGTATATATAGCACAGAGCTAGTGTATGCATGCAAAGTCTCACCACCCTTTAAAAGACATCTAAAGCAGATATGCAAGCAATATCTTAAAAGCACTTAGTTCTAATTCATTTATGTAAAAAGGCACATTTAAAGGAGGGAAAGATGCTCACCGGAATTTTATTGGGATGCTGCTCTCGTATCTGTTGTACTTCCTTGCAACGATCGGCTAAAACAATGAAGATAAAGACTTAGTAGACATTAGTACTCTTGTTTGTTTTCCAAAGTAACTGTGGTTTCTTTAAAAAGACTTGAATGGGCTTTTTGTTCCAAGACAATAAGATATTCATTTGGTCAATCCAAGTTATACTGAGACAAAACACAATGCCAAGCTGGCTTTCTTAGTAGGTCAACTAATCCGTATGTGAAATACTCTGTGTTTCTGTATTTCCACTGTGTCCGTGTTTCGTATATTTAACTGAGACCATGTAAGGGGTCATTCGATAGTGTATAATGCCAAAGGTTGTACAAATGTTACACGATAACCAGAACTAGCTGACCTAGACACGTCCAAATTGGTTTAAAACAGCCCATATGTGTTTCTCGTGTTTTTGTTTATTAAGATTATGCAATATTTTATGCCCCGCCCCTTCCCTCCCACACCCTGTACTAAGGGTGGACTATGAGGAGCTCCAATTACAACATCATTTCACCAACACCTGTATTGTCCATTCACAAGCTGTTATCAAGAATATTAAAAAAAAGGAAAAATCTACATTTATACAACTGGATGGAAACTGGCTACTGACCAAAATTAAAGTCTAGCAAACTGTCTCAAAAATAACTGAAATAGGCTGTTGTTTAGTTACCGAGTCCAAATATGGTCAACAAACTCATACATAATACACACATTTAAATACGACATTAAGTAAGTCATTTTGAATACGTATTTAAAAGAAAACAATGAAAACAGACACTTGTATTTAAAAAGCAGGCCAAAAGGCCAGGATGACTCTGACTAACGTTAGCCACGGAGTCGTCAATTTCGTCAAAAAAACGTCCTCGCACTATTAAAATTCACCTCTAAATATCATTCAAGACTTTTTATAAGCCTGAACCACCCTATAGTTAAGTTGAAAAAGTGTGTCTCGCAGCTGCTAGCAAGCTAGTCACCAAAACAAACCTGATAAACAAACATACTTTTGTTGACACAGCTCGAATAAAAACTCTTACCAAAGCTCCGTCTCTGTTTGAAGGGTCTGTCGGAAGGCATAACTGTAGTTTAATGAGGTAAAAATGAGCTGACAGTCTTTATATGTTATTTAATGTTGAATTCACGGTCGACTTCGCTGCTTTTCGAGCTCCTGACTGACTCACTGTAAGCAAAACAGCTCGAGACAATGTAATAAGCGAATGCGTGACGTCACAGCAGGATTTAAAGAAACAGTGCACCGTTTATGCGCAGACGTAGGTCAGCATACAAACATGAGAAAAACATTACATTATGACTAGGTATTTTTATTAATCCTATACTTTGACGACATGTCTATATATGTATGTATATTCTATTACTGGTAACCCTGTATGATTTTTTTATCCATCCATTCATTCATTCACTTAAATATTCGAATTCAATAATAATCTATTCAGCATGACATATTTGTAATTTTTTTTTAAGATTTTTAAAGACAGTGATAATCTACTATGTACCCATATCTAAATCAAAAGGCATGATTTAAGTTTGCGTTATATACTGCTTTGTATACATAAGAGATAAAGTTTATCAGTAGACATTACATTACATCACAGTTCATCCTAAGAATCAAACCCATGACCTCTGCACTCTACTGTCAGTTTACTGTCAATTTTTTTACCATACATTATTTAACAGACATAATCTTTCCATTACATATCAAATTCACAACCAAAAAATGTAAGGTAATGCATTGCAGTTTTAATGTCCTTTTTTAACAGTCACAAGAAGGTAATTAAATTCATAATGTCATATTTATAATTACAGATGAAGGACAGCTTGAATATTTAGCAAAAGGGAAAATATAAGATAACAATAAATAAAAAAAGTGTAAATTATTGGAATGATAAGCAAGAACCGTATGAAAAGAATATTTATAACAACATACTTTTCTATTAAAGTAAACTGAACTCCTTTATTGTAAATTTGTTACTTTGACATTGCCACTTTTTCAGAACAAATTAAAACAAAAAACACTTTTGGCCATTGTTTAGAAATAATAAAACTTCAACACTAGTCTGAAGGATTCTGAATGACAATCAGGAAATAGTCCTTATCTGTGAATAAAACAGAGCGAAATAAATTATGATTTTATGATCATCCCAGACATTTGCAGCAAATTTGGGTATTAAGAAAACAAACTGAAAAAAACATAATAGTAATTTTCTGTTTTTTAAACATTATTTTGCTGTATAACAATTAAACTTTTAACATAATTTATTACCTCAAACACCACCAAACACTTAATCTTTAACAAAAGCTTTATATTTAAAGAGTTTGGTTTCAAAACAAGATGTTTTTAATTTTTTTGTCAAAACATGTTTATTTTTATGTTATCATGTTTTTATTGTGCTACTTAGCTGTATTTTTTTTTTTTTTTAGTTATGAAGGCTTAAATCAAAACATATCAACTGCAGTATGATTGATATTAATTGGAATGCAAAATCAAAAACAAGATCTTTGGGGAAAAAAACGAGTTACCTCGTTTTGGAACCAAACTCTTCCTTTATAGATGTAGTCAAAATGATGCAGTTGTATGAAAGTTTTACCATAACTACCAATTTAGGTAGCACACTGAATATGAGCATTACAAGTTCACTTATTGCATTTTACCTGGGGCAATCATGATCTCATTCTTCTTTGATCGAACCCTCAGAAAAGTGAGATCATTCTGTGGATCAATGTCCCTCACTATGCTCCGTGCTTTCATGAGCAGCTGGTGGATATGCCCAGCATACTGAACTGTGCTTGAGTTATCAAGGGTGCTTTTGATGGGGATGCCTATTAATAGACAGAGGACAAAAAATAACACCAATAGGGCTACAAAGAACTTTTTGTTTGACCAATTTGTTACTGTATCTGAAGCTCATGACAGGTCCTTTGCAACCACAATAAAACATGAAATTACAGCTACGAAATGTTTTGTTAGTGTCAGATACCTTCAGCATTAACAATGATGATTCCTTGTACTCCTTTCTGGGTCTGGATTCTCTTCAGGGTCTCCTCCACCTCAGCCTGCAAAATAAATGCATCTGTGATGTAAAACAGTGAAACAATAGAAATCTGTAACTCCAGCTGCACGCGACAATAAGCGTTTCGTAACGGTAGCTCTGTGATCCCAATACGTGCCTGTTACTGGAAGTATGAATCTGTAGAGCATTGAATTATTCTATTTATTCGATCCATTAGCTAGCTATGCTAACCAAGGCCAAATTCTGTATGACAACGCCCTTTCAGGTCAATTTAAGTCCATAAAACCTTAATCAGAACATTGAGGAGTTAACAAACGTTCACTTTCAATTACACAAACACTATAGTATTTTCAAGTGGTAAAATAGGGTGAAATGTACTTACCATCGTAAAGGAAAGTTTGTGTTTTCGTTACTATGACGGATGCTGCTAGCTACAACACAACAAGCTGTGTTCGCTGTTGTGGTATTTGAACGCGCTGTTGTTCTTCACTGCCACCTGCTGGACAGGAGAAACACATTTTGTCTCTTCAAAGGTTTGGTCTAAATCTCCTATATTTTAATACAGAAATACTTGTGTTTTCTAAAGATTAACGCCTTATATAAGTTATTAATACCCATCCTTAGATGCTTTTTGAATGATACTAAACCATATGTCATTTGTTCTGGGTTGTTATTGACAGCTTTTTCTACATAATTAAATAAAAAAGTGAGGGTTTTTTAATATATATTTTTATACAAAATGCATTTCAAACATTTAAACATTTTAAATCTAAAAGGTTAATTACATGAGCAACATTTCAAGTGGCTGTAAATTTCTGAATAGCAGTGTATGTGAAATATCATATGATTACAGTATAGGCAGAAAGTAAATAATAAGCTGTTAAATACCAGATGGCTTTTCATTGTGATTTACAATACAATTATTGTACAGATCACCTGCACTGTAAAAAGTGAAAAGTTGGATCAACTTAAAAAATTAATTCAATTGATAACACATAAAAGACTTAAGTTTTTCAATTATTTCTTACTTAAAGTATTTTGCACTTAAACATTTAAGTAATAAAAACTTACTTTTTAGGTCAACGAGAGAGAGAGAGAGAGAGAGAGAGAGAGAGAGAGAGAGAGAGAGAGAGAGAAATTTTAATAAAGCATTATTAATTAAATTTATAATCTATTTTTATTGAAAAAACAAGTGCCAAATAAGCACATAATCTGCACATGCTCCCACATGCTTTCTAGGGAGTAGATAGAATCCTAGTGTGCCACACCTACCCCAGTTGATTATATAAGAAAGCGTGTTACACAAGTTGTGGTCATTTTACCGTATGGGAAGGAATCAAAAGTACCACTGTAACAACCCAGTAGATAATACGTCTATTATATTTGACAATTGGACTCTTCAATGCCCTTGCCTGGCTTTCTTTGTCAATGTCTAGACATATAATAAAAACATGTGGTATGTTTGTAAAATATTCCATAAACAAATTAAAATTTTAAGTGTATTTAACTGTATTACCTCCTCGCTGCACTGTAAGGATGGTACAGTTAAATAATGAGATCTGAGAGACATAAGCAGACACTCTGTGGGTTTATGAGATAACTGACTTCCTTTCCAAATTTCAGGTTTTCCACTTAATGAATGCTGCTAGGTCAGCTCTACCATTATAGCCTACACATGGAAACTTTGAGGTGTTCCATGTGTGCAGTAACATGCATGAAGTTCTATGAGGATGGGCTCACATTTTGTGGAAATTTAAAGTAACTACCAGAGTTGAAAAACCAAGACAGTCTGCAACAATTTAACAAAAAAATAAAGCTGTCTGTGGTTGTTGCCATATGCCTAAGCAGGATTTTCTGAATGGTCGAAAATGTCATACTATAAATGCACAATTCAACTAACTATTTATCTGTTTTACATACACCAGTTTTTGCAACCCAGCCGTTGAAAAGCCGCAATGTGCATATTATGTGTCAAAACCAGTAAAAACTTGTTTTTTTCTCGCTTACTCATATGAGAATGTTAATATATCTTTCCGGCCCTTGTTAAAGCTTTTAACGCATTTCTGTAATGCAATCAATATGTAACCATGCAACAACACATGTTACCAATATTAAAACTACATTTCTGGATATGATGAAAATCTGAATATTTGAATGCCTGGAGCTAGACTATGCATCTTGCACTCAGTTCAGGTGAGGTTTTAAAAGTAATTTCATTGCACAGATCGTGCAAGGCATCCACTTATTTATAACAGTCAGAAATTTAACATAAAACAGACTCATAACAGACGCTTTCAAGCTGTAAAATGTAGATATCTGTGAGCAAAGCTATGTTCCCTCAGGGGAAAACACTTATAAAGCAGCTTTGTGTGAAGTTTTCCTTACTGCTGTGGCTGGAAAGCCAGGAACCTCATCATCATTTTCATCCTATCTTTGTCATTGTAAATATTTAATGTTCAAAGACAATGACTGTGAAAAGGGTATTCTGCATAAAACCTTTTTTTATATGCCTTCGCTCACCAAAGAAAAAAATTGATTTATCTTAATATTTAACAAAAGTTTGTTTGCAAGATCTTAGCTAGCACCCTAATCTTAAAGGGATAGTTCACACAAACAAAAAAATCTGTTATATGTACGCAATCTAATGTTGTTACAAAACTTTATACATTTCTTTATTCTGATGAACACGAAGGAAGATAGTTTGAGGAATGTTTGTAACCAAGCCGTTATTGAGCCCCATTCACTTCCATAGTAGGAAAAAAGAATACTATGGAAGTGAATGGGGCTCATGAACAGTTTGGCTTCAAACTTTCTTGAAAATATCTTCCTTCGCATTCATCAGAACAAAGAAATGTATACAGGTTTGTAACAACATGAGGGTGAGTAAATGATGACAGAATTTTCATTTTGTGTGAACTATCCCTTTAAGAAAAAAACTGTCTGGACAATATATTTTTTATTTTGCTTAAAACTCTCATATGCAACTTGACACCAGCTATTTCCCACTTGGGGGCTGTTTCTGACTGCTGACTGGATTGAGGAAACATGACCCAGTGACTATAACTATGTATGCTTGTTTTAAAATGGAGACTAATGAAAAACAACGTTACCACTTCTTGTGCTAAATACAAAAATAACGCTGTGTTATTATTTTCACCCAAGCACTGAGTTGTAATTTAACTGGGTTGTTTTAAACCAAAATGTGGGACTGTTTAAGCTATTGTTAGATCAAATAAAATCAGCTTCTGTGTTAATTTAACCCAGCCCAAGTTTTTGTCATAGTTGTGCTTAATCTTGTACATTGACTTAAAAAGTCTGGGAAAACAATAAAACACACTTTTTTCCTAAAATGTCTTTACCTGGAACATGTAGACAAATTGTATGACTTTTAAAAGTGATGTGGAGGTTGTTTTTATATGTTATGCTATCTGAGTCCTATGTAAGCAGCACAGACCAGTTGTTGCTCAGTTCCCAGCTGCTTATCAGTGGTAAGTCCTTGGGCAAAAGCTTTTATTATCATACCTTAACATTATTCACAAGGCTAAAAGAAAACAAACAAGTTTCAACAAAGAAGTGCAGATCAAAATCATTCTTCATTTCTGCATAAATATTTAAACATCAAATGTTTAAATGTATATCTGCACATTGACCAGCAGCTGTCAGCAACGACTGTATGTTTTGTTTGACTATCTATGCAAATGCTGTTTATCCACTTACGGTAGGCTACAAATAATGTGTGCAACTATGATCAGTTCAATACTAATTATGGTTACACAAATCCGTTTTATTTCTTGTGAAATTCTAGATTAAGCTTTGGCCAAAACATGTTTGTTTACATATGTGATCTAAATCAAAGAACACCATGACCTCCTGTATAAATAAGCCTAGGAGACAGAACTGATATGGATACAAAGGTCTTCTGTCTACTTATATGGACACTGTGCTTCTTTATCGCGTCAATTAATGTCAAGCTAATTCATTTTGAGTAAACAGTGCACTCTAAACAGCCCCATTGCCTGGTCAGGAAACTGCTGCATTGACTAAGCAATGGACAGCTATCAGAGTACCACACAAACCAGACATCAGGATGGATCCCAAATGTGGAGATAAAGACTATTAGATTTTTATTTTATTTTATTTTTTTGCTAGATTTGATTTACATTTCAACGTTTCCCGTAGCTCCCTTTGCAGACCTGCCCACATCACAGTATGCAACATGTTGGGCAAACTTGCTTATATATGCATGTATGTTTATAACATATACACTACTGGTTTAGGGACTGAAATGTTTTTTAACTCTTTTAATCTGAAACTATATGTTTAAATGATTGAAACTAGACAAAAATTATGTTCCAACATATTAAAATGTTTGTGTATTAAATTTTTTTTGATGACTTGAACTGAATAATGAAAAAACAGCCAATAGTTCCCAGCACAGATGTGACAGGCGTTTGGGGTGAGACCTCTACAAGCTGGCTGACAAAACGCAAGAGAGCATTTCTGCAAATTTTAGGCAAAGGGTGAATACACTAAAGATGCTAAAATATTAAATTTTGTATTTTGGTTTGTTTTTGTATTTCTTTGTTACAACATAATTACCATAAAATTACATTTGTGTTGTTCCATAGTTTTATGGGTTTATTATTATTCTAATGTGTTCAAAATATGAATAAGGAATAAATAGGTGACTATAGTAGTACATGTAACGGTATAACAGTATAATACAGCAGTTATATGTATGTGGAAAAAAACACACTATATGTGCACTACTTAGGCCAACATATTTAAGCACTACGAGGTTATATATAAAAAAATAAAAATTGACGTGTGACTTATCTGTAAAACAGTAGGCTACATTATCAGAAAACGTTTATTTGCTTGCAATATGTATAGCCAATTACCGTTATTACAATAGTAAGAGTTTACAGTTTTTCTGATAAACTGAAAGGTTATAAAGATTTATTGCAGCGCGCGCGCGCACACACACACACACACACACACACCCGCACACCCACACACACACACACACACACACACATCCGCACACACACCCACACACACACACACACACACGCAACAGACGCAAAACGTAAGCTTGACATCATTTCTCCTCAGAGCTAATGCAACAGTGGTCTGTCGTCTGTTAGTCAGCGGTGTTGAGAGGAGTACAAGCTGGTAAGTAGCTAATGTTAGTACTGACTGTGCGTGAGCTAATATAAAACCTTTTTAACTTTATCAAGTCAAATGTAAAATCAAACGCTTGGAAAAGTTAGTCCGTGTAAAACGAGTTAACGGAGTTGCGCTGCACTCTCACAAGTTTCATGTTCTTCCTCTCGCTCGTGTATCGAAATGATAACCAGTTGCATGTTTCACTAACGTTACAAATCAATTAGTATTTCGCTATGAGATTTAGTTAGAGCCGAGCAAAATGACACGAACGTTTTCTTCTCGAGGATTAAACTCGGATGTTATGGAAACAGCTCAACCCCAAAAGTGTGATACAAGCTAGATTGCTTGTTAAACTCATACTGTTACATTATTCACGGGATTATTGTAGTTTGTACGTTGTGTGTGGGTTTTAAAAGTAAAACACATACTTTTAAGCACTTGCGAAACCATGGCTGTGACTCAAAATCTAACAAGCTTACCTAACTAAGTAGCATTTTGGGGTATCGTGTCCGGTTTCAGACGTTTATTGGCTGCTTGTTGCCTAAAATGTCGTCTTGGACCTAGGTAGGTCGTTCACTAGGTTTTGAGATAAAGCCGTCGAGTGACCAAATGCATCATGGGTTGATAATGTGGTTTTATATTGTCATCAGTTATAATTTATTCATAATTTGTCTTGAATAACTTTCGGTTTTGTGTGTGTGTGTGTGTGTGTGTGTGTGTGAGCGCTCGTGCATGTTTAGGGTAGTTAATGATAGTTTAGTCAAATTTGTGGTTGGTACGAGATATTTCCATCATCATTTCATTATTCAAAAATTCAAGTTGGTAGAGACAAAGATAATTAAAATATTTTTTTTATAAAATAAAATTATTTACAAAAATTCTTTTAACATGCTATAGATATTAGTTTTAGTTAGGGTGTTTGTTTTACTGTCAAACCATAGTTACATCAACACAAAAATGTTATACACTCGACAACATGGTTACTCTTTGTAAAAAGTTTTAATGTGCTTAAACTATAACAGTTTTAGTTGGTGTATGTTGCTGTCGAAACCTCGACGCAACCATAGTTATCAACGTAAAACATGCAGTATTTACACTGGCACACAATCGACAACATAGTTACTATTGGTTTTAACATGGTGTGGATGCTGAAGTTTTACAGTTTTAGTTTGTGTGTTTCTGTCGAAAGTAGTTATTAACACAAAGCATGCAAAGGCACACAAACAACAGCACGGTTACTCTTGGAAAAAAAGCTTAAATGTGCCATAGATAACTGTTAAGCATAAGATAACCATAGCATCAACACAAAATTGTCATAGTTACATTGGCACACAATTGACAACAAGATTAGTCTTGAAAAAAGTTGGTTTACGTGTGTTGCTCTTGAAACCGTAGTTATCAACACAACCACAGTTTCAACACAAAACAGGCAATAGTTACACTGGCACACATTCGACAACAGGGTTAGTTCTAGAAACATGTGGTAAGAAACTCAAAGGAACTTACAGTAGAAGACCTTTTCGTGACTTTAAAACGAAGCTGTCAAGAATCCCGTAAAAGTAATTTGTTTTTGTTTTTACCCGGGGCGCTTTTCTCGAATGAGTTATTAATCAGTGAATCAATATCGAATTGATTGCTAGAGTAATTCACACAGGGACTAGCTCAACAGTGTATGTAGTAATGCTTGTTGGTTTCCCCCGTATCTCTCCATATAACGTGAGATTTGTTAATAGGAAGGAAATGAGAGGCCCTGGTGTTTTGGATTATGAAAGATGTTCGGGCTATCAGAGAGATAGCGATAAGTATGCTATATTTTGGTGTGATGCTTGGGGGAAGGGGGACTGGAGTTTTTCACCCACTTTTGTCTAGAGAAGAACACCGCATGACTTCAACCATGAAGTTGACTTCACAGGAAACATGAAACCTTAAAGCCCCCCGCCATCAGCTGCTTACTTCACACTTCACTTGGAAATCTCACTGTAGTGTTAACATGACTTGACTCTTTAACATTCATTGAGTAAAACAAGCCCCTCACACCTCTGCCAGTTAAAAAGCTTTGGCTCGTGTCCATGTAAAGTCTTAGAATTGGGTTTCTCTTCAGATTTGGTTTCGGTTTTGCCTTCTTTATTAATCGACTTATTTTAGAAGTAAATATAAAATGTCAATATTTTTGTTTAATTTGTTTGGGTGTGTGTAGCTGTAGGTGTAGCTTAAAGGTTTTTTTAAGATGTGCCATCTACTGCAAATCATAAAACCAATTTGGGTGGGAAATGATGCTAAACTTTGATGTTAGGAGTGTTACCGCAAACCTCCAGGCGGATTGTTCCTGCCCTTATTTTCATATTAGTTGTTATCACGTTTATTTGTAACAGTCGACATATGTGGCAATAAGGCAACACTAACTACTATTGTTTATATTTTTTACAAACTTTTATTGACTTTATACATTTAATTTTATGTATATAGTTTTAATTCCTTTTCTCTAAGTTGAGGGGCACACTTCAAAGAAACTTAAATATGATTTTTCTTCAAAAAAATGTGCGTGTCCCAATCCTTATATGATATTTACAGTCTTGATACTATTTGCACACACTGTTTTTATACTTAAAGGTATTGCGGAGGATTTTCTATTTCCGGGTGGATCATCAAGACTATTGGTCCTCCTAGTTGTCAATCAAGAGTGTTGTGCAATTGCATTTTTTTTAAAAGTGGAGAAGGCGGTTCTTTTCTCAAATTCGAGAAAATCCTCCGCTATACCTTTAATATACAAAAAAATATGTTTTAGTACATCTAAATGTGCTATTTTGAGACACCATTTATTTCAATACACTAAAAATCATTGTAAGTATTACTGGTGCTGCCACCCAGACTCAAAATTATGTACCTATAGAGACAATTTTTTGATATTTTTTCGTGATACTGTCACGAATTTCCGCGGTTTTTCGTGATCGTATCACGAATTTCTGTTTATGTGTCATTGTCACGTATTGGTTATTCAACTGCTTTTTCCTATTTTCAAACAATTTTGGTTTAGGGTTAGATTTGGTGTTTGCAATAGGATGTCCCTTTGAGTATTGGTTTATACTATTATTTCTGATTTCTTTTTTTATATTTTCTAAATTTTAAAACATTGTTGCCTGGCGTTCGGGTTAGAGTTGGGTTTGGGTAAAGATGTCATTTTATGTAAATCTAACCCTAAACCGAAGCGAAAATGGTAAGAAAATAGGACAAAACAGTTGAGAAATCAATACAGATAATGACAGATAAACAGAAATTCGTGATAAGAAAAAATGCGGAAATTCGTGACAGTATCACGAAAAAGAATCAAGGAAATTATGTGACTATGGGTACGTTATTTCATGTGACTGGCCTGGGTATTTAGCATGCTTTTTAAACACCAATGAACTACAAATGTACTTAAGTATATTTTTAGTACATTTAAGCATGCTTTATTTTTGGCCTATGAAAGGGTTATATAAAGTTTTCCCAACTAAATCCAATTTCCTCAACTCTCACACAATAAGTTAAGGCAGAAAGTCCTGTGAAAAGGCACCCAATCTGCTGAGTAAAGTGCGCATTTAAATGAGCAATCAAATTTGGATAGTTTGGCAGGCATCTAGTTTCAGTAATTTGAGAGTTTTATTGGCTGTGGGCTGTAACATATTGCTATGCAAATGAATTAGTATTTATTTTTCATGGTAGATGAGTAACTACAAACAGCTGCTGTTACATATATAGCCTTGTAGTTTGTTTGGGTGGCAGAGATTTTATTTTAATTTGACCACGCAGAAAAATGCCACAAAAGGCTTCTTGAGTAGGTTGAATCACTATGTGAAGCAGGGACTTGGCAGGATATTGCAACGCTGACATTTTCTTGTTAGTTTGAACACTGACTCATGAGAATCACTGTTGTCTTTGGAAACGTCTTTCAACTATACAAGCCCAAATATTAATTTAACTTAAATACGACTACTAAAGTGACTTCTAGGGAACCGACTGCCGTATTTAGCGCACTACAGCTGTTCTAATTGCTCCGATTAGTATTCTGAATGAACTGCTTGTTTCTCAGCTTAAGTGCAAGAGAAGGTTTCATATTAAGATCGCCGTGGTGCCTCCCTCCATCAGCTCTGGCTTTGTTATTTAAAGTTCCTTGGGTTCATTTTTAGCACAGTTCACTTTGAATAATGAAAGTGGGGATTCGCTCATACTGTTGCCTTGCTGACTAGGTGGGTTTTGGCCGAGCTGGCCTGTTTGGTCTGTATTGAGACAGCTGTCTGGCAGGCAGAGACGGTTCTTCCAAATCAGCTGAACGTCAGCTGATGGCACATCCCCCACCCCATTACCAGCTTCTTCCTGCTCCGC